>NW_012116110.1:3229997-3274380 GCF_000951035.1 Colobus angolensis palliatus | reverse complement strand
AGGCTGGAGTGCAGTAGTCTAATCACAATTCACTGTACCCTTGACCTCCTGGGCTTAAGCAATCTTCCCACCTCAGCCTTCCCAGTATCTGGGAGTACACGCATGCACCACCACACCTGACTCATTTTTAAATTTTTTTTTATAGAGATGAAGTCCCACTGTGTTGTCCAGGCTGGTCTCCTGGACTCAGTGATTCTCCTGCCCTAGCCTCCTAAAGTGTTGGGATTACAGGAGTAAGCCACCATGCCCATCTTAGAGTCAGGATCTTAAAGTAGCCACAGAGTAGTATGCTGTTAATTAGAAAGACGACAGAGAAGTACATTTATTAAACAGCTATCTTTTGAAATGTCATGTTTTCCTTTTTTATCAATGTTATGAAGTAGTTCCCATCCATTTCATAGACATTTCCCATCCTTTTCATAGACATTTCCATTAAATCAACTTTGGATTTATGACAGATTATATCATGAATGTTAAGAAGCAGAAAGCATTTCTATACTGGATAGCATGTAAAAGAAGCCAAGTTGTGAAACTGGATCAGATTTTCAATTCTTGTCTGCTTAATTGGGAACTAACTTTGACTTTCAAAGAAGATATTAGGAAAGATCAGTAATTAGTAGTCATTAGATTACATAATTTACATCATCCCAGGAAAGGAGCTGAGCTGGACAGGGGCACCATCATGTGACCTCAGGTCACATTGCAGATCATACTGGTCATACTCTTCCATTCAGTAGACATCCTTGGATACGTACCACAAACAAGACAGAGTCGTGCGTACGTAAATAATGTACTCTGCAACCTTCACTGATGCAGCTTCCAAGGAGGTGAGCAGTTCTCCCAATAGGAAGGTATGAACAATTCCAGGCAGTATACCGAGAGAATACTGGAGAGAGAGAGGTTGCTTCCAACAAGGATGTTTGGAAAGCCCTTAAAGAATCGCCTGAACTTCATAAAAAGGACAGTATGTTGGTTGGTCAAGAAGAATATGGAAGAACATTTTAGGGGAAGAATAAAGCATGAGCAAAGGCACAGACGTGAAGGGTTTTCTGAGACAGATTTTTATGTTATTTTTTTGAGAGAGTATCTTGCTCTGTTGCCTAGGCTGGAGTGCAGTGGCACAGTCATGTCTCACTGCAGCCTCAAACTCCTGTGCTCAAGTGATCCTCCCACCTCAGACTCCCAAGTAGCCGGGACTACAAGCGTGTGCCACCATGCCCTGCTACTTCTAAAAATATTTTGTAGAGATGGGGCTTCGCTCTGTTGCTCAGGCTAGTCTTGAACTCCTGGGCTCAAGTGATCTTCTGCCCTCGGCCTCCCAAAGTGTTGAGATTACAGGCATGAGCCACTGTGCCCATCCACAAATTGTTATTTTATGTATTTACTTATTTTTGAGACAGAGTCTTGCTGTGTCTCATAGGCTGGAATGTGGTGGCCCGATCATAGCTCACTGCAGCCTTAACCTTCCTGGCTCAAGCAGTCCTCCCACCTCAGCTGCCGAAGTAGCTGGGGATATAGGCACACATCACCATGCCTGGCCAATGTTTTTTGCAGGGACAGGGGTCTCACTATGTTGCCCAGGCTGGTCTCGAACTGCTGAGCTCAAGTGATCCTCCTGCCTTGGCCTCCTGAAGTGCTGGGATTACAGGTGTGAACCACCACGCCTGGCCCACAAATTCTTATTCTTAAGATTGTTAGTGTGCTAATGTCAGTGTGCTAATGCCCTATCCATTTTTCTGTGCTTGGATCAACTTGAAGCACTGGGTATTTATTACAGACCTTTCCTCTGCTTGACAAATTCTGCTGGAATATAGGTACTTGTCACATATTGGGATGGTTTGGGGTCAGTATAACAGTTGTTGCACTGAGTTGAAATACAGCAAGAGATTTGGGGATCTAGAGCCTTCTTCAAAATTATAAAGTAATAGTTTACTAAGGTGACATCTTATGTTCCTTCATGACTAGAGGTATATGGGGCACTCACCCCTTGAGGGCAGAGATCTCTCCATTTTCATATTTTTATTATTTATATCTGTAGAGTGACTGACACATGGTAGCGTGCATAAAAATTTGCTGCATCATGGTTATCTTAACTTTTGATTTGTGAATCAGTGTGAAGGTTGATTTTAGAGAGAAAAAAAATACCGTTAATGTATCACTTTCTTTTTCTTTCTTTTTGTGTTTTTTTTTTTTTGGTTTAGGCGTTTCTCTTTCAGGTTTCCGGGTAGAGGTTGTAGATGGAGTGAAGCTAAATTTGCTAGATGATGTTAGTAGTTGGAAACCTGGAGACCAGATTGTGGTCGCAAGCACAGACTATTCCATGTACCAAGCAGAGGAGTTCACTCTTCTTCCCTGTTCCGAATGCAGCCATTTTCAGGTCAAAGTCAAAGGTATTAAATTGCTCAGAGTACTTCTTGGGAAACACACTATTTTCTTGGGATTTGGTTCCTGGAATCCTTTTTCCTCTCAGTCACTACCGTCACCACCACCACCACCATCACCATCATCAGTATGGACGGTCATAGCAGTGGAATGCATTGAACACTAGATTCCAGGGAATATTAGATAAAAATAGCTATTGAGCAATATTCTTGCTGCTAATGATACATATTGCTTCAGTTTCTTTGTATAAAAAAAAGAGATGTCAACTAGAGAAATTGATTTTCCAAGGTCTTTTCCATTATTTTAAGTTCTGGAGTACATATGCAGGCTGTGTAGGTTCATTACGTAGGTAAACGTGTGCCGTGGTGGTTTGCTGCGCCTACCAACCCATCACCTAAGTATTCAGCCCACCACGTATTAACTATTTTTCCTGATGCTCTCCCTCCCACTGCCTCCCCTCCATTTTCTTCTGTATTTATTTTCTAGTGTCAGATAATAGTAAACGCAACGATGAATTAGATCCATTTATAAATAGAAGTCTTTCTTAATTAGAAGAAATCCTATGGTTTTCGAGTGCCTATGTGATTAGCCAAAAAAAAAAAAAAAACTCACTAATATTTAAAATGGACTCAAATAGGTATTTTCATAAGACTATATTTCCTGGCTGGGAGCAGTGGCTCCCGCCTATAATCCCAGCACTTCGGGAGGCCGAGGCGGGTGGTTCACTTGTGGTTAGGCGTTTGAGACCAGCCTGGCCAATATGGTGAAACCCTGTCTCTACTAAAAATATAAAAAACATTAGCTGGGCATGGTGGTACAAGGCTTGTAATCCCAGCTGCTAGGGAGGCTGAGGCAGGAGAATTGCTTGAACCCAGGAGGTTCATGCAGTGCAGTGACATGATCTCAGCTCACTGCAACCTGGGCGAGAGAGCAACCTGCATCTCAAAAAAAACAAAAACAAAAACAAAAACAAAAAAACTACACGAAGAAATTCTTTTTTTTGAGACGGAGTCTCGCTCTGTCGCCCAGGCTGGAGCGCAGTGGCCGGATCTCAGCTCACTGCAAGCTCTGCCTCCCGGGTTTACGCCATTCTCCTGCCTCAGCCTCCCGAGTAGCTGGGACTACAGGCGCCCACCACCTCGCCAGGCTAGTTTTTTGTATTTTTAGTAGAGACGGGGTTTCACCGTGTTCGCCAGGATGGTCTCGATCTCCTGACCTTGTGATCCGCCCATCTCGGCCTCCCAAAGTGCTGGGATTACAGGCTTGAGCCACTGCACCCAGCGAGAAATTCTTAGTGTAAGTTGCATATCCAAAGAATGCCTGACACTTACTGGGCACTCATTTTGAGCCTGGTACTAGGCACAGCCCCTTTGTACATGGCTTCATTTATAGGATTCATTGTGCATTTCACTCATTCTATTGCTTTTCTTTTGAACTCAAGTATACAGGTATGGTATAAAACAAAAGAATCTACAGTAACTGTTCAGTAAGTGCTTCTTTAGTTTTTCAGTAATTTAGAGTAATAGGTAGAGCTTCAACAATTAAGGAAAAATTTTCTGCTTTGGAAAAAAGTAGTGATTGGCTTACCTGGCCCTTTTTCCCTGAGCTTCATTCGACATTGTACTTTTCCTTCTTGATAATACAGGGCATAAACAAAACAAGAACACCACCACCAACAAAAAACCCCCAAAACTATGATACCATCTGGCGTTAATTTCTTTTGGAAATTCCAACTCTTGTTAACAAGTCTGCATGATGAGTCTTCATGAGCTGTCCTCCCATGATTTATGTGTATTTTTCTTTGCTGAGTTTATATAATAAGATCATCAGTGAAAAGCTCACTATTAAAGTGCTTCTACACTTCCAGTAAATGTGAGAATTTAAAAGAATGCATACTAATATTAAAATAAGAAGAAATGAGAAAGAAAAGATGGTAATTTATCTATTGTTAATGTCCAGTTGCAGATTAGCTTCTAAGTAAAAGCATAAACAATTTGACACCCTGATATTAATATCTACACACCATTTGTTATGGACTCACCATGCATTTGGTGGTTCTTACACCCTAGGGGAGGAGTCCCCTAGGGGAGGAGTCCAAGAGCGTATGGACAGAAACTGGAGAGAAAGATTAGGGATCATTAGGCAGATTCCAGATTATTAGTGCTGTTGAAGGGAGGATTGAGCTGCTTCAGGAAGGAACAAGCTTTCTGTCAGCGTGTGGGTTTGAGAATTGGCAGAACAGTTAGTAGTGGGGGTTCAGGCAGTGGGTGGGGGCTGGACTAGATAATCTTTAAATTCCCCGTGTGCTGGGATTCTGGTTCTGAGGTGTCAGAGAATGGGAGCAGATGATAAGTTCTCAGGATCATCTTGGGGTTATGGAATGAAGAGAATGTCTTTTCGAAGTGAGTTTCATGTTGTCTTTGTTCTAACATTCTTTTTTTTCCCTGCCCGTATCAACCAGAAACCCCTCAGTTCCTGCACATGGGTGAGATCATAGACGGTGTAGACATGAGAGCTGAGGTTGGAATTCTTACCCGGAATATTGTGATCCAAGGAGAAGTGGAGGACTCGTGCTACGCAGAAAATCAGTGCCAATTTTTTGATTATGATACCTTTGGGGGACACGTTATGGTAGGCAAAAGGATTTGATTATTTCTTTGAAATCCTGGTTGCTAAATACATGTTTGAAGAAAACTGTCAAGGTTTGGAATGAGATATAAATGGATATTAAAAGCAAATCATGTTTTGTTTCTCAATGACAATGAGGAGGTTTTAGATGATTAAAATAGAATGTAATGACTTCATTTAGTTGGCCTGGACCTCTAGTTAAACCATTTAAGAATTGTTCCATAAGGAGTCAAATCAATATATTGGGAAGAACCAATTACAGAGACAAAAAAAAAAAAGGCTCTTTGTTGGTATCCATGTATGCGATTTCTGAAAGAGTCAATTAGTTTTTTAAAAAATGTAGTATTACCAAAGGGTTAGCAATACTAGCAAGCACATGCAAAATATGTTTCTATAAAAATATTTTTTATATGCAAATGTTTGTTCTGAAAAAATGTTGAGTACTTACTGTATGCTAGGCAGTATTCTATTAATATATACTAATCTGTTGAACTTCTGGGCTGCATTTTGGCTACATGTGTTTTTAAATCACTTTTTGTGCATTCAGTAGGCTGTGGTTGTAAGTAGTAGCATTTCTGTTACAAGAATTTTTTTTTTTTTTTTTTGAGATAGAGTCTCATTCTGTCACCCAGGATAGAGTGCAGTGGCATGATCACAACTGACTGTAGCCTCAATATCCTGGGATCAAGTGATCCTCCCACCTCAGCCCCACCAAATAGCTGGGACTATAGGTGTACACCACTGCGCCTGGCTACTTTTTGTATTTTTTTTTTTTTTTTGAGACAAGGTTTTGCCATGTTGCCCAGGCTGGTATTGAACTCCTGGGCTCAAGCAATTTGCCCACCTTGGCCTCCCAAAGTGCTAGGTGTGAGCCACTGTACCCCGCCTGTTACAAGGATTTCTGAAATGTTGATCAGTACTATTCCTTTGTTTTTAGTAATATGATTGAAAATCTAGTGTTTAAAAGTATTGAGAGTGCTCAAACTTTGGATCACAGAAGAACTTTTAAAACTAACTTAAGTCAACCATCTTATGTGCTAACTAAAACACTGGGGAGGATCTAGAAATAAATAACTATTTATCAGACTCCGACAGAGGTTATAGAAGTGAAGGAACAAGATGAGACTGGGAATGACCAAAATATTTGAACAAATCAAAACACTTGTACAGAGATCATTATTGCATCTTTCCTGATTACATTTGCCTTTATTCCTAATTGGAGGCTATTTTTATGGCTCTTTAAAGCATTTGCTTATGTAAACAAGCATTTGCTAAATTATTAACTAGCAATCTGGGAAAACAGGATGCAAAAGAAAATCAAATGTTTTAATAAGTATTCTCCTTTGGATGTTTTCTGCTAAAACCACATTTTTTGCTAGTTCCCCATTCTGAAAAGTATGAGTTTGATTTTAGTACCTTGACTTACAGATAATGAAAAATTTTACTTCAGTCCATCTTTCTTATGTGGAATTGAAACGCATGGGTCAGCAGCAGATGGGGCGATATCCTGTTCATTTTCACCTGTGTGGAGACGTGGATTATAAAGGAGGATACAGACACGCAGCGTTTGTGGACGGCCTGTCTATTCACCACAGCTTCTCAAGGTGCATCACTGTGCATGGAACAAATGGCTTGCTAGTAAGTAGCCTCACATTAGGTCAACCCATATTATTGAAATAGCTAACTCTCTTTAATTTACCACATACCTTGCTCTATCCTGCCTTTTCTGAGCATTCCACGATTTTTCTGTCTGAAGGAAGCCTGCCTTTCCAACCACCCAGAGTATCCTCTTTTACATTTAATTCAATTTTATATTTTGTATTTTATTATTTATTTAATTACAATTTATTTTTATTTTTTTTCCCCCGTAGGACCCAAGTAGATTATCCCCTTCAGAGATAAATTAAGCCTGACATTTCACTTTGCCCATTCTGCTAAGGTTCAAACCTCTTTTTCCATTTGTAGTGAACATGCTACACTGGATAGTGCTTGTCACTTAAATCACAATCAGTCTTGTTACCAATGACATTAATATACTTTTATTTTTGCAGATAAAAGACACCATTGGATTTGACACACTAGGTCATTGTTTCTTTTTGGAAGATGGTATTGAACAGAGGAATACTTTGTTCCACAATCTGGGACTCCTCACCAAGCCGGGCACTCTCCTGCCCACTGATAGGAACAACTCCATGTGTACCACCATGCGAGATAAAGTGTTTGGAAATTACATCCCTGTGCCTGCTACTGACTGTATGTGAGTAACTGGCAGAGAGAAAACCCCATGCGTCAAGGCCTTTGACTTTTGGGGAAGAGGTTTTGGGGGAAGTTTTTAGTGGACAGGAGTTTTTACGAAGAATGTTTAAATCACCTTGGAAAATTCCTTGCAGGGCTGTTTCGACTTTCTGGATTGCTCATCCCAACAATAATCTGATTAATAATGCAGCTGCAGGCTCACAGGTAAATAATGTTAAAGTGACCTCAGATGTTTTAATGTTTTTCTTGTTTATAAATAGTCTGGCTTATTTGGATTTAATGTCATGTGTGCTAGCGTAACCCAAGCATGACATTGTTTTCTGGTACTACTTGTTTAGCTGAGAGCAGGATATGGCTGAGATGGTTATTCTGTTTCTCCTAAATTCTTTGTGCCCATTAATACCTTTTTTGTAATTTTTGTTTGTTTTTTTTTTTTTTTTGAGATGCAGTCTCGGTCTGTTGCCCAGGCTGGAGTGCAGTGGCGTGATCTCGGCTCACTGCAAGCTCTGCCTCCTGGGTTCATGCCATTCTTCTGCCTTAGCCTCCCGAGTAGCTAGGACCATGGCCGCCCGCTACCACACCCGGCTAATTTTCTGTATTTTTAGGAGAGACAGGGTTTCACCTTGTTAGCCAGGATGGTCTCGATCTCCTGACCTCGTGCTCCACCTGCCTCAGCGTCCCAAAGTGCTGGGATTACAGGCGTGAGCCACTGCGCCCGGCCTGTGCCTGTTAGTATCTATGAGTTTAATAAGAGAGATGCCAAAGGGGGAAAAGAAGTGGACTAATCATCACTAGGGTTATGTTATTTCCAGAGTGTATTTTTGGTGTATTAGGTACAACCTTTCTGGCTTCTCATATTTAGGTCATATGTGGCCAAGTAACTGATTAATTTCAATTTCAGAGTGTTGATAAAAATAGACTTAGGTCAGGCACAGTGGCTCACACCTGTAATCCCAGCACTTTGGGAGGCCGAGGTGGTTGGATCGCTTGATCTCAGGAGTTTGAGACCAGCCTGGGCAACATGGCTATACACCCCTGACCCCCGCCCAAAAAAAAAAGCCAGGTAAAGTGGTGCGTACCTATTGTCCTAGCCACTTGGGAGGCTGGGGTGGGAGGATACTTGAGCCCAGGAGTTGGAGGCTGCTGTGAGTCAAGATTGCGCCACTGTACTCCAGCCCAGGTAACAGTGAGACCCCGTGTCAACAAAAACGCACACGCAAAAAAAAAACAAAAAACAAAAAAAGCCCACAAAAAGCCTTAGCTTTTCTTTATGAGAATGGATTATTTTGGCGAATACTATGACAATTGTCACTCTGGTCAGGGGGTACACCCTTTTGTTGAATGTAAGGCTTTATATACACATGGGAATTTCATTTCCTTGGGAAAGCAGCAAAACTCATTATGATGAATTAAGACACACATGAGAATAAATTTTAAGAGACTAAATGATATTTTTGGGTAGTAGAAATGTCCCCTGGATAAGTTTGGAAAAATTTGTATTTATTATTGAGAGTTTTAGTGTTATTAAAACTGCTGATTTAAAACCTAAATGAATCTTTTTGTCCCCCTGAGACAGGGTCTCGCTGTCTCTCAGGTTGAAGTGTAGTGGTGTGACCTTGGCTTATTGCACCCTCTGCCTCCTGGGCTCAAGCCATCTTCCTACCTCAGCCTCTGAGTAGCTGATACTACAGGCGCATGCCATCATACCTGCTGATTTTTTATTTTTTTATATATATATGTATCTCGTATATATAAACCATGTATATATGGGGGGGGGGAAGAGAGAGAGAGAGAGAGAAAGAGAGAGAAAGTAAGAGAGTGAGAGGAGGTTTCACTGTGTTGCCCAGACTGGTCTCGGACTCCTGGGCTCAAACCATCCACCTGCCTTAGCCTCCCAAAGCATTAGGATTATAGTCATGAGCCGCCATACTCAGGCTAAATGAATCTTTTCTTTCTTTTTTTTTTTGAGACGAAGTCTCGCTCTGTTCCCCAGGATGGAGTGCAGTGGTGAGATCTCGGCTCACTGCAACCTCCGCCTCCTGGGTTCAAGCGATTCTCCTGCCGCAGCCTCCCAAGTAGCTGGGATTACAGGCGCCTGCCACCACGCCTGGCTAATTTTTGTATTTTTAGTAGAGACAGGTTTTCACCATGTTGGTTAGGCTGGTCTCGAACTCCTGACCTCAGGTGATCCGCCCGCCTCGGCCTCCCAAAGTGCCGTGATTACAGGCGTGAGCCACCGCGCCCAGCCGCTAAATGAATCTTTTAAGATAGTATGCTATCGAGATTGTAACTGTATTGAAAACTGCAGTAAAAAAATATGAAATTTGCAGTGATACCTAAATATTCATATTTATACATCGTGGCTACTTAAGTTTTTAAAAGGAAATAAATACCTAGCATTGTTTGCCAAGATGAAGCAAAAGATTAGCTGAAGGGAGTATTTATTTGAGATAACAAAGAAGGCATCAGTGGATGATGGTTTGAACTCATATCTGTTATTTTCTTTAAAAACGTAAAACATAATCTGAAAGTCCCTGTCAATTGAATATTCTTATTTGACAGGGCAGAAACCCAGATATTTGATCATTTTAGGTTTTCATTCATTCATTTTTCATCAAATATTTGTTGAGCCAGTATGAGGTTTCTGCTAGAGCTTCTAACTGGAAAGTGAGTTTTTGAGTAAAGATGACCAAGAAGTTGATGCACAGCCATCTTCTCATCTATGTGACATTACGCGTCTACAGCCAGAACAAAGATTTCTTTTAGCTGTTTTTAGAAGTCAGGGCTTGAAGATTAAAGCAAATTGCCGAGAGTTCATGAAAAATAGAAGGTGAGGCTGCCAGATACCCTTACTGTGGCTAATGTGAGAAAAGAAGAAAGCATTGCATGTATGTTCTTCCTTTTTATTCTGTGAGCTGTTTATTTTCTCTCTAGAAAAACTGTTCCAGTAAAAGCTAATTTGGGCAGGGTTTTTCCTCCCAAAGTAAATCAAACCATTTTTTCATTGTACCTTTCCACTGCCTTTTACAAAGCTCCTTTTACCTGTGTTGACACCACTGTGTTTTAACAGGAAACAGATGCTACCCCCTTATCCCCATCCCACTCCCATCTCCATCTCCATTGCCTCCTAGGATGGTCCACTCTGCCCTCAGCTTACAGGTTATGGTATGGGGTTTTCTTCTGACCCTCCAGGTCTTATCCCGTCGACTTGTCTGTTTTGTGACCAGAAGAGTTGAGGTAGCAAACATTTTTCAGAGTAGTTTGTTTCATTAAGACCCATTTGTAAACTTTTATCATGGAAAATGTGACACATGGCATTCATTTTGGTGTGTAGGTATATATGTATGTTTTCCATAATTCCTCTCTCGTCTCTCCTCCCAATGGACTCTATTTGTTACAGCTAGTAAGTACTAATTAGGTATATTATATTTTAATTATCTCTATATTTCTTATTAGACTATGAATTATTTGAGAATAGTCTTACTATATACCTGGCACATAGTTGGCACTAAATAAATGTGTGCTGAATTTGAATTAGTGCTGTCCATTTGCACTGTATGATTAAGTTTTAACAAATTATTTAATCAAAGTTCCATAAAGTGAAGTTGTCCTTCACGTTGGGCTGATTTTTAATTGAGTTGTAAAATAAAGAACTGTCATGCGAATTAACATTTTTTCCATTTTTAGATCTCATTTTGAGTGTCAAAAAGTTTGAAACTGTTCTGTTCCTATTAAGGTCAGTAATAGTGAAATTGAACAGACAGGGCCCAGCCTGAGACAGCATCCTGATTCATACATGTGGTGTTTTTTTTTTCTTTGGCAAAAATTTGCCTCAGGACAGGAAGGGCATTAGACTTGTTTGAAAGAAGTCAGTGATCTCTGCGTGCTGGTGGACAGTTGTTTAATAGGCATGACTCATCTATTGAACAGGTTTAGAGGTAAACAGATAAAAACCATATTGCTTAACGGCTATGCTGTCCTGGTCACATGGAAAGCTGATTTGGTTTTACTTCTGCATAACTTCTAATGTAGATAATGATGGAAAAGTTTTGAAAGTGAATTTTTATACCAACCAATTATTTCTCTTTTGTGCAATCCTGCAAGCAAAATTAAATTTGCTTTTTTAAAAAAATACGTGATATAACCACTTTGAGATGTGTGTACAACTTTTTATTGTCAATTCTGAACTTGCAATAATGAAAAATTTGGGTGAAAAAGATTAAACTTGCTGATGAAGCAGTTAGTTTATGAGAGTGTTTCATAGATATCTGTATAAATCAGGCTTTAAATGAGCTTGTCCTTTCATTTGTAGGATGCTGGGATATGGTATTTATTCCACAAGGAACCTACTGGGGAATCCACTGGATTGCAGCTCTTGGCAAAACCAGAACTCACTCCATTGGGTATATTTTATAACAACAGGGTCCATTCAAATTTTAAGGTAGGCTTCTAAGTTTTAACAATTAGTACGTGTGCTAGACAGTGTAAAAGATGAACTATTGTGATTATATTTTAGTCCACTTTGTGCTGCTGTAGTAGAATATCACAGAGTAGTTAACTTACAATGAACAGAAATTTATTTGGCTCACAGTTCTGAAGGCTGGGAAGTCCAAGATCAAGGGGACAGCATCTGGTAAGGGTCTTCTTGCTGTGTCATCCATGGTAGAAGGGCAAGGAGAAGTCGAGAGAGCAATAGAACAAATTTGCTGCCTCAACCTTTTTTATAATCAGCATTAATCCACTCGAGAGGGTGAATCCCTTATGACCTAAACACCTTAGGCTCTACCTCCCAATACTTTTGCACTTTCTAACACATGCTTTTTGGGGGATGTATTCAAACCATAGTAGATTATAGCTGAGAAATGTCAGTTTTTGGTAGAACTTGTCATCAGAAAAAGTAATTTGTAATTAAAAACAGACACCTAACCCCTCCCTGTTCAGGATATATATAGAACATTCCATTTATACATACCTATTGCGCATACAGATATGTGCAGCACATACATGCACATGTAACCTGAATAATTACATAATGGATTTGATTCATGTGTCCTCATCCTCCCTCTTGTTTCTTCCCTTGCTTCATCTCTTCCTCCCTCTCAACTTCTTTCCAATCTTTAATGTCATTACCTGTTTCTAGGGAAATACACATTAAATAATATGCTTCTGGGTGTTGATAAACATAATTCATCTCTTCTTTTGATTCACAGTGGCTGGTAGAGTGTCCTATTAGGCATTATACTAATTATATAAATAGTGAAATATTGCTTAAGAATAGTTGACCTAATTTAAAATGATACAGATCAAGTAACCTAAAGGCCATTAGGAGTTTCAGTTTTTTCATGAAATTTGGCTCTAACCCTTCACTCCCTGGTGATAAATACATGTGGTTTATTTTGTGCTCACAAGGAACTTTAATGTTTTTGTTACACGTATAATGCCCAGATCCTTTACCCTGATGTGACCCACACCACAGTTCAAGGAATACTTTGCATTTATGATACTCAGAGGATCGTTTAAAAACCCAAGTGTGTTACACTTTGAAGAGCTTGGAATCACTTGATGAAGACTTGAGGAAAAAACTATACAAAACTGACTTTCGTGAGCTGAATAGTTGGTTAAGTTAATGCTTATTGAAAGTAGCATTTCATAGTAGAAACCCTCAAATTTTCTTAATTGTAAATGGTATAAAAAGCACCTCATTCTAATTAATTTTTTTTTTTTTTTTGAGACCGAGTCTTGCTCTGTCGCCCAGGCTAGAGTGCAGTGGTGTAATCTCAGCTCGCTGCAACCTCTGCCTCCTGGGTTCAAGCAATTCTCTGCCTCAGCCTCCAGAGTAGATGGGATTACAGGATTACAGGCGTCTGCCACCATGGCTGGCTAATTTTTGTATTTTTAGTAGAGCTGGGGTTTCACCATTTTGACTGGGCTGGTATTGAACTACTGACCTTGTGAACTGACTGCCTCGGCCTCCCAAAGAGTTGGGATTAGAGGCGTGAGCCACTACGCCTGGCCCCATTCTAATTGATTTTTAACGTGCAGTAATTTACTCAATTAATAAGAATATTACATTTAAATGACAGGAGTGGATGATTAGGTGTTAATTTGTTAAATTTGGAAATGATTGTCCAGGATAATACTTTATAGACAAAGGAGACTGAATTCTTGGAGTACTCAAAAAGAAACATGTCATTTTGGAATAACTCATAAACACATACATGCACACACCCACATGTATGCGCACACACACACACTGGTCCTTATGGCTTCAACTGCTGATGCCACCTGGATCTGTACTAATCCAGGTTGGTCAGGCTTATCCTACTGGCTACTGAGTACCCTTAGAATGTCTTATGGACATAAATAAAACATGTTGTAAACTAAAATTCTTATTTTTAGGCCCAGACCTATTCCCATATGTCTGTTTCAGTGAATGAAACTACTACTCTACTGTTGCCTGAACTAAAAATATATGAGCTTTTATTGCTTTCACTCCCTCACCCACAGAATTTTATCAATTACAAAATGTTATCAATTCTACCTAGTAAATAATTCTCGCTCGCTTTATCTGTTTTCCACTGCTAGTATGGCCACAAGTCTAGATCATCTTTATTTCTCTTCTGGATTACTGGAATCATCTTCTACCTTATATGCCTCCTCTTTTTTTTTTTTTTTAATGCTCTTTCAATCCATTATCCATTTTACAGCTACAGTGTCTTTTCCTTAACTCGCAGTTGGTTATGATGCATTTATTAAATTCCTATTGTCCTGACTTCTGTAGCACATCAATTCCATGTGATCTGATGTTTGCTCCTCTTTAGTCTTCTCCATTATATTTCCTTCCTTCATACATTCTTATTTGTCCATCAAAGTTGTTTTTTTTTTTTTTTCCTGGCTATTCCATGCTCTCTTGTCATCTCCAGACTTTTGTACAAACTATTCCCTTGAATTATTTTCTTTGGCTTTTCAGCTCCTTCCTCCCACCTCCTCCCCTGCGCCGCCAATCCATTCTTTTGCTTGATTAATTTCTCTCCATCCTTCAGGTTTCAGCTTTAAGAGGTCATTTCTTTTAGGAGACATTCCCTGAATCTTCTCACCTTCACCCACAAAAAAGGCCTCCTCCAGATGCCCTTCTCTTCTGCGCAAGCCTCATCTGCTTCCTTTATCATATGCTTATCGTCTTGGATTGTAATTATTTATTTAATTGCATGTCTTTCTGCTAGTTTTTGTGTTAGCAACAACAAGGATCACCTTTTTCTTGTTAACTAATGTATAACACTGCGTGCCTACCAGTAAGTATTTGTTGAGTGACTAAATGAGTGAAATGAATTAAATGAGTAGAAAATATCCAGGAAAGTAGCTGTTTTTTACAGTACCTTTGCTGTTGATTCCCTGCCCCACTTTTTTGGTAGAAGTGATAAGCTAAAATCTATTTTCATGAATCATTGTATATGTTGTTGTAAGTTGGGATTCATATTCATTCCAGTCCATTATTTATATTTTTCAGGCTGGCTTATTTATTGACAAAGGTGTCAAAACAACCAACTCTAGTGCTGCTGACCCAAGGGAATACCTCTGTTTGGACAACAGTGCAAGGTAAAGCTGGCTCTATTAAGTCACACCCAAGCTATACCTTGTCAAAGCAAAACTTTCCAACTGGAGCTTATTGTGCTGTTACTCTGGTAACACATTTAAAATGCAGTTTTAAAAGTTCAAAGAAGGGTTTTTTGAAAACCACTTATTCTGTTGTTCCAGGTCCTGTGACTGGGCTTTTATCTTATTGAAATACCAAAGAGATTGATGTTTTTCTCCTTTTTCATGGCTATAAATGGATGCTAGAGTGAGTTGCAGAAAGAGAAAGGAAAAAGAGGAGATATGTTGAGAAAGTTTCCAAATTTGGTGTGGAGTATGATTCATTGAAAAATAAGTTAAACTAAGATGTTTAGTCTAATCCTTGAAAAACCAAACCATATAGAATTTGTTCTTCGTGGTCAAAATGAACACTGCATTTAATATTTCAAAAGGAATGATCCTGAATTTGATAAGCAACCTGGTTCTGGTTCAGTCCTTTGTAGCCTCAGATTACATCATAGCCAGGCTCTAGTTTACTTTCTTTTGTAATCACAAAATGCATTAGATATGGATCCGCATTTCAGTAGAGTTCTCTTACATGCTATATGTGAGCCAAAATAAAGAAAATATCCCAGATGAAAATAAAATTTTCTGGAAAAGATGGCGACTTAAAGTCATATTCAGTAGAAACTGTACATATTATTATTTTCCATACTTCAAGTTGATTGACCAGTTTATGGAGTTAATAGGGCGCTAGATTTAATAGGCTTTGTTGACAGACACTTAGGAAAAGAATACCAGGCCTGATTGTTCTTCAGAGAATCAAGTAGGAAGCACACCATAGGTTGGTGAGCCTGACTTCATGGTGAGGCAGATTCTTGCGACACTTTAATAAGACATGAGATCAGAAGAAAACTGGGGAAAGTCTAGTGGGTATATTACTCGTCAGGATTCCTCAAACACCAAGTTGATCCTGAAATATTTTGATGCAATGATCAGATGGTATTTGAGAAACCCAGAAACTGTGGGCATTTTAAAAAATAAACACAAAGTACTGGATACCTAAAAGCTGATCAACAAATGAAGTGAAAAAATAGAGGAGATAAACTTAAGAAGAAAAAAGAAAAAAGAGTATATAGATGACAACAAATTATGAACTAAGAGGAGAATAGTAGCTGGCAAATAAAGAATTCTATCTAGAAGGTTACTGCTGCTTTTTCAGTTTTAAAGAGTTTATTATAATTGGTAGAACTAATGTAATTTATTATAATTGGTAGAAAGTAATGTCTTCTTTGCTTAGTGTTGCCAGAAAAATCCATAAACACAATTGGTTCTCTTCCCTGCCTTAAAAAATTTCTTATCTATGTATATATATTTATGTATAAGTATAGTAATGTGTATGTGTATATATGTACATGTATTTATATATATGAATAGAGGAGTAAATATATTTGAGTTCATTGATATTTTAATTAGACTTGACAATAAAACACTTTACTCATAATGGCTTAAGTAGTTCCTTACTAGGTGTGTGTATGTGATATTATGAAAATTGTTATCTTTCGTCTCTCCATTATTTCTCTTACTAGTTTATAATTACATACATATTGATAAGGAATTGGACTCCATTTGGAAATTGTTATTGAAAAGAACTGATTATAGCAGAAAAGTAACGAGCTTGTGCATATACTGAACTAGTGTTTTGAATATGCTCATATATATATATTAATGCAATTTAGACATGGCAAAAATGATAAAAACTAGCATAAGTTAGTAATAAACTAGCTCATGTATTAAACACCAGGCTTAGAGGATCCAGAAGATATTTAATCTGTTCCTCAAAGAGGAAGTTGACTCAGCAGTTAATCAGGGCCAGGCGTGGTGGCTTATGCTTGTAATCCCAGCACTTTGGGAGGCCAAGATGGGTGGATTATCTGAAATCAGGAGTTCAAGACCAGCCTGGCCAACATGGTGAAACTCCGTCTCTACTAAAAGTACAAAAAATTAGCTGGACGTGATGGCAGATTCCTGTAATCCGAGCTTCTCAGGAGGCTGAGGCAGGAGAATCACTTGAACCCAGGAGGTGGAGGTTGCAGTGAGCTGAGACTGTGCCACTGTGCTCCAGCCTGGGCAACAAGATGAGACTCTGTCTCAAAACAAACAAACAAACAAAAAAAACCACCTGTTAATCATATAAGCCTTTTCTTGTGTCTTCAAGATGTGAAAATATAGGAATCCAGAGATGGAATATTTTAACTCAAGAAAGCTCTTGGTTTGAAATTAAGGAAATTTCATCTAAAAGAGTGAAAGGGCATTAGAACCAACTAGTACATTTAAAGCAGAGGACAATTAAGAGACGGTTGAGCAGTGCACTGAAAACTCAGCGATGATTTTAAAAAATCAGGAAAATTAACTATTTTCTATATGCCAAGTGGGAAAGAAGATAGAAATAAAGGGTATCAAAGCAAATGGTTATTTACTGATTATTTTTTTTCCCTCCCTGTACAAGCGCCTGGGCGCTGTGGGGGTGTCGTGATTGATTTGTATTGATAGGAAGTTCAGAAAAGTTGAGATGATTACAGCAGAGAATCAGATGCTGCCTTATAGTATTTTTTTTTTTTTTTTTGGCTTTCTTTTAGAACAATGTGTCTCCTTTCCAGAACTCTTCCATCTGCTTAGTATTATGTAACGACTACAAAGCTGTTTGGCAGAAACTACAATGCCAGAGAATAGATGTTGGCTTAGAGTCAAACTTCTTACCTCTTAAGTCAGAGCTAGTTAGGGTAAGGGGACTTGGGCCATATAATCTAAAGATGGATATGATACTCTTTATCTTTGCTGCTACTGTCCCAGTTTATACCACAAGTGCATCTATCTGAAACACATGAGGATCCTTCTGACTGGTCTCCTTAGAGTCCATTCTTTATAATCCATTCTTCAAATAATAGTCAGTGATCTGTTAAAAGAACAAAAAAGAAATTTGGTCACATCCCTTCCTTGATTTCATGCTTCCATTTACTTCCCATTGCATTTCCAATGGAGACCCAGATCTTTACCTAACCCTTGCCCTCCTCTTTATTCTGTGTCCCTTGCTTCTTTCTCTCCAGCAGACTTCCTTGCTATTCCTGAGCATGCTAAGCTCTCTCATGCCTAAGGACATTTGCACTTGCTATTCTCTCTCCATAACTGCTTCTGGCATCATATCCATTTAGTGAGCACCTACTGTGTGCCAACAGCTGTGGTGTTAGCATTAGGCAAATGATATTTCCTCACTGGTTGAAAATCTCTACCTGCTGAACTGGTTTTTGAAAAGCTGTGATTTTTTTTTTCTTCCATTTGTTTTGTAAGATTAAGATAAAAATTATTATTATTATTTTTTAAATAGGTGGCCTTATGAGGCCATTTGAGTATTGAGTATTTGAGCATGATGGGGCTATTTGAATATTTGAGTTGTTATAGTGGACAGTTTTTGACACCAAGTGTTTTGACCTTTTCACTAAGGTCCTTGTAACTGTTTTAGAGAGAAGAAAAAGAAAAGGTGAAGTTCAGTCTTTATAATATGTTAATTAAATGCAGTCTGGAGGTTCTTGTAACTGTTTTGGAGAGAAGAAAAAGAAAAGATGAAGTTCAGTCTTTATAATAAATATGTTAATGAAATGCAGTCTGGTCGGGCACGGTGGCTCACACCTGTAATCTCAGCACTTTGGGAAGCTGAAATGGGTGGATCACCTGAGGTCAGGCGTTCAAGACCAGCCTGGCCAACATGGGGAAACCCCATCTCTACTAAAAATACAAAACTTAGCTGGGCGTGGTAGCATCTGCCTGTAGTCCCAGCTACTTGGAAGGCTAAGGCAGGAGAAATGTTTGAATCTGGGAAGCAGAGGTTGCAGTGAACCAAGATTGTGGCACTGCACTCCAGCCTGGGTGACAGAGTGAGACTCTGTCTCAAAAAAAATAAAACATAAAATATAAAAAAAATAGTCTATTTTAAATTTAGGCATTTTAATGATATTAAACCCAGTTTTGTCTATATGTAAATACTTAACCAGCATACAACTCAAATTATACTCTAGTTCACATATATGTATGTTGAAATATATTATTAATTTATTAAATAAGTTTATATTAGTAACATGTACCTTAAGGATTTGTAAAGACATGCCAGACTTCTTGATCTGGGTGTTTTTGGAAATGGCTTTTATGCAATAATATTCTGCAGTGTCCATTTTAATTGATTTTTCCAAAACGAACTAAGAAGATATAAAAGCAGTTGGTTCTCTGGAAACTTGTGTGTAAATAAATGTAATTTCTTCTTTGAATCTTTAAAATGTAAATAAGTTGTATCTTAAGAATTTTTCATTTGTTTTGGTCAAATTTAAATTCTGCTTCTTGACAGCTAATTCCTATGGCTTTTGTATTACATTTTTAAAAATTCTTTTTTTACCCCCTAGATTTCGACCTCATCAGGATGCAAACCCTGAAAAACCACGTGTTGCTGCTCTAATCGACAGGCTCATTGCTTTTAAAAATAACGATAATGGAGCTTGGGTCAGAGGAGGAGATATTATCGTTCAAAATTCAGCGTGGGTATTCTCAACCAAGTTATTATATGATGACACTAATGTATTTTCAGATTTTTTTAAAAGCCGGTAGCATGAAAATACAGTGATGATTCTTGGAATCATATTATTATTATTGTTATTATTATTATTATTATTAATAGACAGGACAAGCTCTAAGGAAGTATGCTAGAGTTGAAAGACTACAAATGTTTGAGGTAGTCTCATTCTGGTGCTTTTTTTTTTTTTTTTTTTGAGACAGAGTCTCTCGCTCTGTCGCCCAGGCCGGAGTGCAGTGGCTGGATCTCAGCTCATTGGAAGCTCCGCCTCCCGGGTTTACGCCATTCTCCTGCCTCAGCCTCTCGAGTAGCTGGGACTACAGGCGCCCGTCACCATGCCCGACTAATTTTTTTTTATATGTTTAGTAGAGACGGGGTTTCACTGTGTTAGCCAGGATGGTCTCGATCTCCTGACCTCGTGATCCACCCGTCTCGGCCTCCCAAAGTGCTGGGATTACAGTCTTGAGCCACCGCGCCCGTCCTCTGGTGCTTTTATTGGAACAGAACTTGTCCAGTGACATGAGAGTTTTTGATGAAATTGAACAGAAACCGGGAATTTAACTTGATATAACAAGTATGGTCTATGTCAGAGAGCTAAATAAAACTACCTGGATCTTTTCCCTTCCTCTTGAAAACTCCTTAGTTTTTCTGATGCTCTTCTATTGCCATTCAAAATAAAAGCTTTATAATTCCACCTCAGTTGACTTATGCCTTAACATGACTTGAGGCAGTAAGTATCTCACTTTTTCTCCCACTTGTATAATTTTAGGAGTGGTCTTATGCATGTTGAGCTAAGATTTAGTGTTCAACAGTCTAGAAAAATGTGTGTGTGTATTTTTTTTTCTGGCACTGAAATTAGCTTCTTGGCATTTCACGTCATTTCTGCCTTTTTGCATCCAAAAAACTGATATTGTATTGAATCTGTAGAAATGGCTTCAGAATCATATACCACAGTCTAATTGTTTTTAAAACATAGTTATGAAAATAATAATTATAGCTAATACTTTGATACACTGCTTACTGTTTGCCAGGCACTGTTCCAAACATTAGAAATTATTATTTTTTGAGACAGGTTCTTGCTCTGTCACCCAGGATAGAGTGCAGTGGTGCAGTCGTAGCTCCCTGCAGCCTCAACTTTCTGTGCTCCAGCAATCCTCTCACCTTAGCTTCCTGAGTAGCTGGGACCACAGGCATGTGCCACAATGCCCTGCTAATTTTTAAATTTTTTGTGGAGACAGGGTGTCCCTGTGTTGCCCATGTTGGTCTTGACTTCCTGAGATCAAGCGATTTTCCTGCCTCAGCTTCCCAAAGTGTTGGGATTGAGCCACTGCACCTCGCCAACACTAGAAATTATTTAGTATGTTTAATACTCTCAAGAATCCTATGAGGAAGGTTATATTTTCATTTCAACTTATAAATGGGAAAAGTGAGAGAGAGAGGTTGAGTAGTTTGCCGAAAGTCACACAACTATAATTGGCAAAGCCAGGATTTGAACTGGGTGCCCTCACTACAGATTCTGTGCTCCTAGTTATTGTGAAATCAAATTTTTGTGTGGTAGTGTAGAGAGTAAATATTGGGACCTCCTGGATTTCATGATAATTAAATATTGAGAGAATTACCTCTTTTTACATAATATGGTGAATTAAAATGTTCTTCATTTTCTTTTCTTTTACAGATTTGCAGATAATGGAATAGGACTGACCTTTGCCAGGTTTGTAATTGCTTAAAAATACTTATTTTAAAGCTTTAAGTTAAATAACCCTTGATTTTTTTTTTTTCTGATAATAACACAGGAATGTTTTATCATTTTTTAACATAAAAAAATTAGCACCCTCTTCCTGATACCACTAGAGGGCCAAAAATACATTTTTTCTTGATTAATTGAATTCATACCAAAGTACTAGGTTAATACAGCTGGAATTTCACAGAAGGATAATTTTTGCTTGGAAGAAAACACTTGATTTAGACTAAAGTTCTTAAAAAGTAGAGGAAAAAAGGAAGGGAGTAAAAGTAGGGAGAAAATTAAAAAACTAATATTTTCTTTCTTATAAGCTGCTCTAATTTAGCAACAATCTTTAAGAACTAAACTTTTTGTTCTATATGTTTTTCTACAGATAATAGTCATTCTAGTTGTCATGCTAAACACGCTTGTCATTTAATTCTTATAGTCAGGACAAGTTTGTTCTCCTCATTTTCAGTTTTGTTGCCTGAGACTAGAGCAATCAATTATTGCTGCTAAATTAAAGTTTGTTTATATATAGTTTGTAAATCATATATTAATTCATATGAGGGCTGGCGTGCCGGCTCACACCTGTAATCCCAGCACTTTAGGAGGCCGAGGCGGGTGGATCAGAGGTCAGGAGATCAAGACCATCCTGGCTAACATGGGGAAACCCCGTCTCGACTAAAAGTGCAAAAAAATTAGCCAGGCGTGGTGGCGGGCGCCTGTAGTCCCAGCTACTCGGGAGGCTGAGGCAGGAGAATGAGGCATGAATCTGGGAGGCAGAGCTTGCAGTGAACTGGGATCGTGCCACTGCACTCCATGCTGGGTGACAGAGCGAGACTCCATCTCAAAAAAAAAAAAAAAAAAAAAATTAACCAGGCGTAGTGGCATGTCTGTAATCTTAGCTACTCTGGAGGCTGAGGTGGGCGTATCCTGTGAGCGCAAGAGTTCAAGGTTGCTGCTCCAGCCTGACCAACAGAATGAGACCCTGTCTCTTAAAAAAAAAAATTATATGTATATATTTATATATGTGTGTATATATATATAGTAAGAGGGGGATATGTATGTATATATATTAAACTATAAGTAGGTACAGGTATTTTTATAGTTTAAAAGCAATTTCAAGGCTGAGTGTGAGGGCTCATGTGTATAATCCCAGTATTTTGGGAGGCTAAGGCAGGAGGATCACTTGAGGCCAAGAGTTCAAGACCAGCGTGGACCACATAGCAAGACCCCATCTCTACAAAAATTTTAAAAAATTAGCTAGGCGTGGTGGCATGCGTGTGTGGTCCCAGCTACTTGGAAGGCTGAGGTGAGAGGATTGTTTGAGCCCAGCAGGTCAAGGCTGCAGTGAACCATGTTTTTGCCATTGTACTCCAGCTTGGGCGACAGAGCGAGAACCTGTCTCAAAAAAAAAAGCAGTTTCTGAAGACTTGTGAATATGTATTAGAGAAAGCTATTGACTTCTTTTAAAACTTTTAGCTTTTCAGTTATAGCATGCCTACATTTGGGAATACATTTACATTTTCTAGAGAAATGTAGCTAATGATTGTTCTCATGTTGACAGTGATGGAAGCTTTCCAAGTGATGAAGGTTCTAGCCAAGAGGTATCTGAATCTCTCTTTGTTGGGGAGAGCAGGAATTACGGCTTTCAGGGTGGTCAGAACAAGTATGTAGGCACTGGAGGAATAGACCAGAAGCCTCGGACATTACCCAGGAACAGGTAAGCATTGCTTTAGCTGTAGAGTGTCAAATTTAAGCAGTAAAGGAAAACCTAATCCTCAGGGAAGTTTCTGTAATAATCCTGGATGGCTTGGTTCCTACTGTGAGACTCTTTTCCTATTTTATTATTTGTTACTACTACCACTACTGCTACTACTACTGCTACTACTACTGCTAGTATAATTATTATGTGTATTATCCTCCTGAAATTTTGGAGCATTAGTTATTAAACATTTCATAGATTTAATTATCAATTTTATAACAAAGAAACCTGTCTTGTTTCTCATTCCTTATATAAGACCTTATATAAACTGTTTTCTTCTTCCTTCTTGAGCCATAGAAAGTTGCCAAACCCTAAACTATGACATTAGGTCAGTTTTTCCTCAATGTGTGTTGTTGGTTTTCAGAAATAGCTACTGGAAAAAGGAAATTACCTACTGAAAAGAGTCCTAGGAAATGAGAGTTGATTGATGCCAAAGTTAACTCAAAACCCCTCCACGGCTGTCTAATTAATGGCGGTTTAGATGTTGAAGGGAACGGGTAGGCTCTTGGCATGTTTTCTGTTGTCATCATCATCACAGGGTCATTAAAATTGTACTTAGCACGTCTTCAAAGCTTTTAGGAAACTATTAACTAATAATTCATATCTCAGTTCTGAGGCACAGTTTGGACTTCTCATGTTACTTGTGAGAAAACCAGGTAGAAAAATATTCAACAGTGTTTTTAGGCCTCACATGTGAGCCCATGTCATAATTCTTCAAGAATCAACTCTCCTAGAGGAGTACTATTGCTGGATGTTGGGCTGGAACAAGGCAGAGGAATGGGGCAAACAGACTGCTAGCTTTGGGGAGTAGTGGTGCAGAGCGAGGACTCGGAGGAGAGCTGTACTATTTGCTGGAGAAAGGTCACTATGCTTGGCTGCTCACCTTTTGTGCTTGTCGTTGTGGAATACTGAGCACTGCTATGTGCTACACTCTGTGTGGAGCTCCTGTTAGCCCTTAGAAGCCACTGGGAAAAGAACCTCATGGATGTTTTAATCGCTAACGTGTATTAAATGCTTATGATATGTCAGACCCTGTTGTAAATATATTTACTTAATCCTCACAAAGCTCAATGAGATAGGCACTGCCAGCATCCTGTTTTACAAATGAGTATCTTACTAAAGGTAGAGGAGGTGGAATTCAAACCCAGTTAGGTTGTCTTCAGTGCTGTGCTCTTCACAGTTAGGCTCTTGCTGCTGCTTCTAACGTGTAGATTTTTTAAAAAGCTGTATTGGTTGGCATATGGGCTGCAATGTGATGGTGGCCAAATCAATTCCACTCTGTGTTTTATATTGACCTCCAGTTTTATTTCAAAATGCTTTTTGCTGTTTGGTAAGGAGGATTTTCCACAATCAAAATTTCTCATTAATTAATGGAATCTGCTTTCATCTTACGATATCTTTACAACCTGTGTTAGTCCATTTTCACACTGCTGATAAAGACATACCTGAGACTGGGCAATTTATTGGACTTACAGCTCCACACGCCTGGGGAGGCCTCACAATCATGGCAGAAGTCAGCGAGAGCAAGTCACATCTTACGTAAATGGCATCAGGCAAAAAGAGAGAGCTCGTACAGGGAGACTCCTGTTTTTAAAACCATAAGATCCCGTGAGACCCATTCGCTATCATGAGAACAGCAAGGAGAAGACCTGCCCCCGTGATTCAATCATCTCTCACTGGGTCCCTCCCACAACATGTGGGAATTATGGGAGCTACAAGATGAGATTTGGGTGGAGACCCAGAGCCAAACCATATCACAACCTTTTCTACAGGGGAGAAGCATGTTGAGATGTATGCTTAGAAATATTAAATACATCATGTTGCGAAGGTTTTTAACTAGGCTATCTGCTTTTCTTGCTGGCACATATGCTTTTGCTGTAAAACATTGCCTAGTTGTAGAATAATTCGTTGCTATAGAGATCCTCTGCCATGCAGTTAAAGAATTAAGGAATTCAGAATATTACCAGTTCCTATACATGAAGTATGGTTATTGATTTGTGATTAGTAGGCTAAGGAGTTTGTGTTTGAACAGAAAGGGGGAAAATGAATAAAACAAAATTCTCAGTCTAGCTAAACCTGTTGACATGGTAAGCCTTGAGGGCTCATGCTTTCACACTTTTAAGTGTATCATTTTACCTTTGTACTATCATTTAGTGGCTTAAGGGTCAGTTCCCTGCCTAAGCAAAGGCTTGTCTTTTGCTCTCATGGCTGGAGATTTGGAAACAAAGACCAGAGTATCTGAGGTTCCAAAGAAAAGATCTTAACTGAGTTGATTCTAGAAAAACAAAGTCACCTCTTCAGAGAGGCCTCCATTCTGTCTAAAATAGCATCTTTCTCCCCACCCAATCCATCATAATGTTGTGTCTTATGGTCTCTATAGCACTTATTTTCTGAAATGATCCTTTGTTTTTCTCTTTGTCTTTCCCGCTACAGCGTATGTTTCATTTGATCGGGGATCTTGTTTTGGTTCCCATTGTATCCTAGAATTTTGCGTAGTGCATACAGGATATTTAGCTGTATTCATAAAACGAGTTAATGAATTGCTGCTAAGGGGACAGCCCATGTGCATTAAACAAAATCTTGTATTTCCACAGGACATTCCCAATTAGAGGCTTTCAGATTTATGATGGGCCCATTCACCTCACCAGGAGCACTTTCAAAAAATATGTGCCAACTCCAGATAGGTACAGCAGTGCAATTGGCTTCCTCATGAAGAATTCCTGGCAGATAACCCCCAAGAATAATATCTCCCTCGTGAAGTTTGGTCCACACGTAAGTATGTTCTGTAGTTCCTATGTAGTGACTATGGTGAGAAAAGGAGGGATAGCACATTCCCAAAGACAAAAATGCAAAGGATTTGCACCAAGTCTGTATAAGTGGGAGGAAAAACACACACACAGGCAGCTCCTAATTCCATGCACACTCTCCCATTGAGTTCAAGGTGAGAACAGAAGTCCCGTGTGATTTGGGGTATGTTTGACATTCAAGTCATACCTTGATAGGGAAAATGACTTCAAGCGATGATACAGAAATTGTAGAGTTTCATAGGAACAAGAGGATATACAAGTTTGGAAAATTCAGTGAAATATGCTAGTTGGGTAGTCCATTTCCACTAAGAGATTTGGGTCCTTCCTGCTATTTTACTTGTCTGAGGGCTATTCTTCTGGGGCACTAGAGGATAAGAGGTTGGGAATAAAGCAGAATACTGTGACAGTGTGATATAAATTAGGTTATTTCTTTTTTCTTTTCTGTTTTTTTCCTTTGAGGCAGGGTCTCACCCTGTCACCCAGGCTGCCTTGCAGTGATGTGAATGGTGGCACAATCATGGCTAACTGCAGCCTTAACCTCCTGGGCTCAGGCCATCCCCCACCTCAGCTCCCTAAGTAACTGGGTCTACAAGCATATGCCACCACATCTGGCTACTTAAAATTTTTTTTTTTTTTTTTAATAGAGAAAGGGCCTCATTAACCTGGGCTGGTCTTTAACTCCTGGCCTCAAATGATCCTCTCAACTTGGCCTCCCAAAGTGCTGGGAATATAGGTGTGAGCCACTGCACCTGGCTGAAATTGGGTTACTTCTGATATAAACTGTTGGAAGGTTTTTATGAAGATTGCAGATAGACTGTAAAAATTACCATTTACAGTACAGTAGCCCACAGGAATTGTTTTCTTACCAATTTCACCAGTATCACCTGTACCTGTAACACACAGGACGATCTGATTACATGCCCCCAGGCTTTCATCATCTTGCCAGTTCCATGATGGCAGTGGCACAAGAAAGAGAAATCTCAGGACATTTAGCTCCCTGCTCCCACAGGCAGCCACACCTGGAAAATAAATCATCATTCTCTCATTCACATCTACCCACAAACTTTATAGTTGCCTAATTTAAAATAGAGCTTGATAGGTTTATCAAAGTCTATGTCTGGTTTTCTACAACAGCTTGGGCGTGGATCAGAGGCACAGGTACAAATTGGAGTGTCAGCTTGGTTGGCTGGTTCTTTCTTAGGCCCTGTGACTCCAGGGGAGGGGTAGGACTAGGCTGGTAGATGGCATCCACATAAATCAGCAGGATGAGTCTTGGATCACCTGTCTGGTATGGAGACTTGCTGTTTCCTTACTGCCCACGTAGACCTCCCCGTAGTTCTCCATGTATCGCGATCACTGGCATAGGCATACTGAAAAGCGGTTTGTTAGACACTGTATTTGTTGTCCTAAAGTTATAACAGCATAAGACAATCCATAGTGTTTAAGTCCAGCAGTTCATCCAGTCTGGAGTTTTCTATGGTGGGGGTGCTCTGAAGCTTATAAAGGGAGCAGGTTGCAAAATTTGCTTTACTTAAAAGGGTGGAAAATATGCTGTAAACTTTTATCAGATTTAACCATGTAGGAAAAGAGAAAAAGTGTGAAACCAAGAACGTGCAGCTACTTGTCTAGATGTCACAGTTTTCCATTGAGTTGCTTATCATTTAGATGTTCTGTTGATTTAAAAACACCCCAGGGCAAAAGGTGCATAAAAGCATTTAAGAGATGTATCTGCGTGACTTGAATAGCATTAGTATTATATAATTTACTGTTAATAAGCAGCAGCTAAAGGCTGTAAAACATGTCACCTGCAGCCCATTTTGCAGCTGTGCATTATGTGTTTGATAAAGGCTTTAAGTAAACTCCACTGGATGTGAAAATTATTGAGCTGAGTTTGGTCTGTATTGAGGAGTAAGATAGTAGTATGGGCTTTTTAGCAGATTCAAGTGAGTTTATCAGTAACTCAGCCATACTAAGCCAACACTTAAACTGTGTTTCTGTTTTGACCTGTACTTAATCTTTATTTTTTTGGTGGGGGGGGAGTCGTCATATGAACAAGTAACTAAAGCATTTGGAGATAAAATGATTAATCAACTAGCTCTGAAGATAACCTGTCATAGATTTTTATTTCATTGAGGTATAATTTACATATAGGGGAATGCACAGATCTTACATGTACGGTTTATAATTTTTAACAAATGTATGTGACTACATAGTCTCCCTTGAGTTTTGTCTGGGGAACAGGTAATAGGTTTTAAGTGGGGAAAAGAAGAATACAAATAAAGATGACACTTAACATTTGCCCATTAAATAAATAAAGATGACGTTTAACATTTGTCCATTAAATACCATAAGGTTTTGGGAAATTCCCCCCAACCCCAGTGTGTCATTAATTGAGTAGAAAACTCAGGTTGACTTGAGTGCCATAGCTGAACTATGAACTATAACTCAAAACTGCTCTAACCTTAAAGCAATCACAATGGATCTGCAGTCGGGTCACGGCAGGGGATGCTGAGATGGCAGGAGCCCTCACTTTGTGATGTCTTTCTTTTTCACTGTGGTCAGGTCTCTCTGAATGTCTTTTTTGGAAAGCCTGGTCCCTGGTTTGAAGATTGTGAGCTGGATGGTGATAAGAACTCCATATTCCACGACATTGATGGCTCTGTGACAGGATACAAGGATGCTTATGTGGGAAGAATGGACAACTACCTGATCCGCCATCCAAGCTGTGTAAATGTTACTAAGTGGAATGCAGTGATCTGCAGCGGGACCTATGCACAGGTAGGCTTAGCAAACGTATAATGCCCAAGTTCCTACCAGCTCCTGCCAGCACTGCTTCTGTGAGAAGTACTCTTCAGCTTTTAAGTGTGATTGACATTTTCCAAAGTGTGATCTATCTTCCTGTCCTGTCCTGTCGTTTCTTTTCTTTCTTTTGATTCATTAGGAGTCATGGACTCCTGGAATTTTTCTGAAAACTCCCCAACTCCAGATCTATTTAAGAGGTGAAAAAGTGAATCCCAGAGAGAACAGCTGATTTACCCTGGGTTAAAGTGGTTGGAACATAGTTGGGGCGAGAACCCATGTTTCTTGACTCTTAGGTTTTCTTGCCACACTACAGCTATGCCCTCTGAGAGGTGTTTTTATCCGTTGCTTTCGGGGTCATTAATCTCTACTTAAAGACTCTGACTTTTGAGCAAAATATCAGTAGGTCACATGAAAAGTGAGATATTCCCGGAGACAGAGCTGGAGATTAGGAGTGAGTGGATAAGAAAGGAATCCAAGGAAAATTTCCTAATTATATTATGATATAATGTCTATGAAAATATGGAGATGATATACATTGAGAAACACCTCTTTGAAGACATTAAGCGTTAATGTGTATTAACTTGATGCCTAGTATAAGACGATGAACTAATTTGCAAGGTTGTATATATGGTTAAGAGCACAGACTCTAGAGCTAGACTGCCTGGGTTTGAATTCTGGCTTTATTATTTTCTAAAGTATGCATTGGGCAAGTTGATTAACTACTCTGTGTCGGTGCACAATGGGGATAATAGTAATTACTCTCATAGGAGGCTGTTGTGAAGATAGAGTATATGCATATATGTAAAGCATTTAGCATAAGGCCTGGCACATAGTTCAGTGCTTTTCTGCTCTTAGTATTATTTAAGGAGAAGAGCAGTAAGTTGCAAAGGTGATTTTAATAGTCAAATTTTGGTGGGTGGAAGAGATTGCAGAATGGAGGTACCAGTTGCCCAGGATTTTGAAAAGAGAAGATCTTCCCCTTGCGCTCTGCCCCATGCAGACAATTAAAGGGTAGGGATTTTTTTTTTTTTTTTTTTTTTTGACGGAGTCTTGCCCTGTCACCCAGGCTGGAGTGCAGTGGTGCGATCTCAGCTCACTTCTAGCGCCACCTCCCGGGTTCACACCATTCTCCTGCCTCAGCCTCCCAAGCAGCTGGGACTACAGGCACCCATCACCGTACCTGGCTCATTTTTTGGTATTTTTAATATAGACAGGGTTTCACCGTGTTAGCCAGGATGGTCTTGATCTCCTGACCTCGTGATCCACCCGCCTCGGCCTCCCAAAGTGCTGGGATTACAGGCATGAGCCACTGCACCCAGCCAGGATTAAATAATAGACTGTAATCCCAGCACTTTGGGAGGTTGAGGCGAGTGGATCACGTGAGGTCTGGAGTTCAAGCCCAGCCTGGCCAACATGGTGAAACTCCATCTCTACTAAATAGAAAAAATTAGCCAGGTGTGGTGGTGGGCACCTGTAATCCCAGCTACTTTAGGGGCTAAGGCAGGAGAATCGCTTGAACCTGGGGGCGGAGGTTGCAGTGAGCTGAGATCGCACCATTGCACTCCAGCATGGGCAGCAAGAGCGAAACTCTGTCTCAATGATAATAATAATAATAATAATAATAATAGATAATAAAAAGCTTTTAGTCTTTTTGAAGCTACAGTTTTGGCTAAAGTTCTTGCCAGCCGTGCGTTTTCATGCATGTGTGCATACATCTGTCTGTCTGTCTTAAAGTGGCAGGTACGCACTAATGAAAACGTTATATTTTTTAAGTGATCATAAATGTTTCTATAAAATATGTGGTTATGGTAGCTCTTTTATAAATTACCATTGCGACTATCAATGTGACATATTTTTCATTTATTCAACATTTACTCAGTAAAGCATTCAGTCCTTTGAATATCTAATGTATTTGAGAATATTAACCTGATCTATATTACAAATCAGAGTAGTAATTCTGTTTTTATTTATAGATGAAGAAAGAAAGAAGTTGTCTAATACTCCTCAGGGGGCACTGGGAATGGTAGGACCATAGACCAGAAATTTACTCCTGTGAATTTGAAATTTGGGCCAGAAGCCCAGATCTGCTGCCATTTGTTGTTACTTAGAAATGATGTAGTATGCCAAAAATGGGAGCAATTGGATCTCGAGATAGAATGATCATTATTTAACTATTTGTAAATATTTTTTAGTGGAATATGTACTTTTTTTTTTTTTTTTGAGACGGAGTTTTGCTTTTGTCGCTCAGGCTGGAGTGCAATAGCACTATCTTGGCTCACTGCAACCTCCAGCTCCCAGGTTTAAGCAATTCTTCTGCCTCAGCCTTCCAAAAGTAGCTGGGATTATTATGGGCGTGTGCCACCACACTTGGCTAATTTTTGTATATTTAGTAGAGATGGGGTTTTACCATATTGGTCAGGCTGGTATCGAACTCCTGACCGCCAGTGATCCGCCTGCCTCAGTCTCCCAAAGTGCTGGGATTATAGGCGTGAGCCACTGCGGCTGGCCGAATATGTGCTTTTTGATGACCTGAGGGATAAAAGTGCTCAGGGAGAAAGATGGTGATATAGGGAGAGTTAAGGTTACTAAGGCAGGAGGCAGATATGCAGTGTATGTATAGCCTCATATACACACACACACACACACAAATGTACATATAAATATACATACACATAAATATATATAATTAAATATATGTTAAACATAAATATATGTTTAAATTAATATATATTATATATCAAATATATACTTAAATGAAGACAATCAATAGTCTTAAAAATGTTTCCTGTCTATTTTAAATCTTTAAGTGGTGTCAGAAGAGTATTAAATAATTGAGGTAGTTAAAAAGGACATAAAATTGAGGAGTCAATATCAATAAGATTATAGAAATAATAGGGAAAAATACAGCAGTATTGTAGATTAAATGTCAATACTCTGCAGCTGCTTTAATATTCTGGAGAATTTGGTTACAGATACTGATTTGTTTTAGGAGATTTGTTCTAAGAATTTTCCTTTGTAGGATACATTTGGGGATGCCTTTTTTTGGCATGGCAAGTAGCTCTAATGCCACTGGAATACGTTCAGGACTTTCAAATTTGTCTCAGTTTAATATGTTTTTTCAGTTGTTGCACAGTACTTTATAACTTTTTTTTTTTTGGAATGAGTGAAAAATGGCTTTGTGGGCTGACGTAGGTCATGGAAAATTGAAAGCCAAAACTCTAAGATATATAAATTTTTCATCTCTTGGTTTAGTGGAAAGTCTCTTAGATTTGAGTAGAGGATATCAGTTTTCACATTAGTTTACTAATTTTTTTGTATGTGTGTTCTTTAGACTGAGAGATTTCTTTGACAAGCTGTATAAGCCACAGAAGTTTTATATTCTGATGAATAAGCTGGCCTGTAGTGGTGGAAGCGATGATGAAGATCTTGGCTAGCAGAGCACATGGTCTGTTTTTACCATTTCTGGTTTAAGTCGGCTGCACTATAAGTGGCTTAGGATGTAGTTGGCCGCTGCTCACTTAGTCTGGCACAGATCACAGAATCTCCCTTTTCAAAGTCGAGACACTTGACTTTGTGCTGAAAATGTCTGTTTAGCTATTTAAATTTTCCTTTTCTTCCCTTCTTGATTATTTTTTCAAGGTCTATGTACAGACATGGAGCACTCAGAATCTTTCTATGACCATTACACGAGACGAGTATCCGTCCCACCCTATGGTGCTCCGAGGTATTAATCAGAAGGCTGCCTTTCCACAGTACCAGCCTGTGGTCATGCTGGAGAAAGGATATACCATCCACTGGAATGGGCCAGCACCACGGACTACGTTTCTATACCTCGTCAACTTCAACAAGTATGTTTCTGTTACTGTTATTTCAAATAGTTGAGCAAGTAGTAATTTAGTGGAGAAGAAGAATAACTTACATCTCCTTTGCAGCAAACAAAGCAAGCCAATTTTATGTACTTTGCTTCTTTTGTGAGGAGGCTGTATATTTTGTGTTTAGGGAATTAAGAGATTATACAAATTGAATCCTGTCATTTCAAAAGCATTTTTTTTCTCTGTGATCAAGTTATTATGCACATTAAGCCATTCAACAATAGGTTTTAATATAGTCTGCTGAATGCTTTAATTCCCTGTAGCTGGGATGGGAAGTAGTTTTCTATGCAGTTCCAGCGGAACATTTGCTTACCTGAAAAATTAAAAGATTTTTGAGGCTGAGTTTAGACTTGTCAGAAGAAAGTGGTGGGACAGGTTAGTAATGCCTGTTAGGGGCAAGAAGTGAAAGAGTTGGGACATGAAGGCCAGGTATTTGCTAGCCCTGCCTGAAGGCACTATTTTATCCCTTCTTGATTTCTCATTTGTCTGTTCTAATATCACATGCAATCCAAGGCGCTATTTTTATAATTGATTTATTCAAGTGTTTATTGTGTGTGAGTTGACATAAAGATGAATGAGAGAAGTACTTGCCTTCTAGGAGTTCACAGTAGACAGGTAGAAAAAACTCAAAAACCAAAGCTATTTTTTAGTGGACAAATGATAGAGCAACTATTAAATAATTCTGCCTAAAGGAGTTGAGCCAGGCTGAGGTGAGGAATGATTCTAATGAAGCAATCCATCTTGTTCTATTAATAAAAGCACAGTGTTGGGAAAGGGCCAGTTCTCCTGGGGGGAAATGATGGATTCAGTGTGATGGGGACATAGGGTGTATCAGAGGAAGTGACAGAAGGTGAAACTAGGAATGTGGGATGAGACTATTTAGAAAGAGAGGGGTAAACCACATGTATCTTATCAATCTAGTTACATGTGGATATTAACCCATGCGACTCCATGAAACTACTAAGATATGTACCTGAAAAATTGAAATGGCTTGTTCACCTGAGTTGTCATCAAGCCCTGACTTGTCAGAACACTCTTAAAACATCCAGTTGAAATGAACGGAGTAGGACTAGAGCATATAGGAATTCAGCTTTAAGCAAGTCACATCCAAGGATGGTGAACATTGTGGCAGATGCCCTTGTTCTGAGATTGTTAGGGTTCTGGCATGTGCTCTGAGCTGAACCATTGCCATTACTATTACTGTTTTCCTGTAATCCTTGCTGCAGCCCTTTGTGCCCCACCCACACAGTCAACCAAGCCCAAAGGCCAGTACTCATTCCTGCCTCTTCTTTTTCCCTCATCACTCCATCTTATCAGTAACGGCACCCTGCTGGTTCCAGCTCCTAAAGTCATCTAAATCTGTCCACTTCTTTCTACCCACAGTGTTTGTGGCTAAGTCAAGCCATCATCTCTTGCCTGGCTCCATGGAGCAGTCCCCACCTCAGTCTCCCCACCTCCAATCCTTAGTCCATATTGTGGCCAGAGTGAGATTTCTGAAAGCCCAATCTGATATCATCAGTGAGTTGCAGAGAAGTCAGTGAAAGAAGCAAACAATTGTCAGAGAGGATGGAGAAATGTCAAAGGGTGATCAGTACTCTATAAGTTATATTGGGCAGAATTATGAATTTGAGGTGAGATATGACGATAAAATGATATGCAGTGTTCTGTAAAGTACTGTGCATACCTTTCCATCAAATACTGAGCAAGTAAAAACATTTTAAAGTTAAAAAAAAAAAAAAGTTGAGCCTGGAAGTTTCAAAAATCCACATGGGCATGAAATTCAGTCATACTTGTTTAATTAGCTGAAACTTTATAAAAATTACATGATGGTCAGAGGCAAAAGGATGGACAATTTTTTTCCCCTCAATTTGAGATAATTATAGGGAAGTCATAGATTTTGTCATAATGCCATTTCTGAAAAATAACACTTCTAGAAGTTATGAAAGCAGTACTTATTCATTAAACAAAATAAGGAAAATATAGAAAAACATAAAGAAAATGGAAATAATCTATAGTCCTCCTAACCAAAGCAAGGTAAACATATATAAACATATATAGTATACATATATAGTATATTCCCCTCTTTCTAACCCCAAGTTGCTTTGTGCCTATGAATGTGTCATAATTTTTTAAACTTACCCCATGAACATTTAGGTCATTTCTCCTGCCCACCCCCTACTCCCCCTCCCCCCGCATTTTGCTGCTATAGACAATAATTCATAGAACATCTCTTCTTTTATATTTTTTGTCTGCATTTTCTAATTATTCTTTAGTAGGATTTTTTTTTCACTTTAAAACCTAGGTGAACAATTTTTTTTTTTTTTCTTGAGACAACATCTTGCTCCATTGCCCAGGCTAGAATGCGGTGGTGCAATCTTGGCTTACTGCAGCCTCTGCCTCCTGGGTTAAATTACTTCTCCTACCTAAGCCTCCCAGGTAGCTGGGACTACAGGTGTATGCCACCACACCAAGCTAATTTTTGTACTTTTTGTACAGATGGCGTTTTGCCATGTTGCCCAGGCTGGTCTCAAACTCATGCACTCAAGTAATCTACCTACCTCAGCCTCCCAAAGTCTAGGATTATAGGCATGAGCCACTCCGCCTGGCTATGTGAAGAATTTTAAGGCCTTGTTACATATTGTTTAAACATTTTTTAGAATGACAAAAAAGTTCGGGAAATAGTGATGATGATTGAACAACATTGAGAATGTACTTATTGTCACTGAACCATATGGCTAAAAATTATTAAAAGGGTGAATTTTATGGTGTGTATATTTACTATAATAAAGAGGTCAAAAAGAAAATGATAAAAAGTGGAAATGCTTTTAATGATTTTTAAAAAGGATTAATTTTATATTTAAGGACACTAAGAAAATCCTATGGCAATTTAGTGATATGCATCAAAAGTTTTAAAAAGGCATATACCGCCGGGCGCGGTGGCTCAAGCCTGTAATCCCAGCACTTTGGGAGGCCGAGACGGGTGGATCACGAGGTCAGGAGATCGAGACCATCCTGGCTAACACAGTGAAACCCCGTCTCTACTAAAAAAAAAAATACAAAAAATTAGCCGGGCAAGGTGGCGGGCGCCTGTAGTCCCAGCTACTCGGGAGGCTGAGGCGAGAGAATGGCGTAAACCCGGGAGGCGGAGCTTGCAGTGAGCTGGATCCGGCCACTGCACTCCAGCCTGGGCGACAGAGCGAGACTCCGTCTCAGAAAAAAAAAGGCATATACCTTTATATCCAGCAATTTTCCCACTAGGAACTCATCTGAATACATTTATAAAAGGTAAAATTATATTTATAAACAAAAAAAATTCTTTAGAATGCTTTTGCCAGTGTACAGTTCCACTCTCTATATATTGGTGTTTCCATCTTGTACACCTATACCCAACCATCTCACTTAATTTTCTTAAATTTTAAGAGTGTTTAAGTATATTTTATCCAACTTTTTAAAATGTTCTTTGAAATCCTGTTAAAACTAAGAATTTTTAGGGCTGGGCATGGTGGCTCATGCCTGTAATCCTAGCACTTGGGAGGCTGAGGTGGCGGATCACTTGAGGTCAGGAGTTCGAGACCAGCCTGACCAGCATGATGAATCCCCGTCTCTACTAAAAGTACAAAAATTAGCCATGCATAGTGGTGTGCCCCTGTAATCCCAGCTACTCGAGAGGCTGAGGCAGGAGAATTGCTTGAACCTGGGAGGTGGTGGTCGCAGTGAGCTGAGATCGCGCCACTGCACTCCAGCCCAAGCAAAAGAGCGAGACTCCATCTCAAAAAAAAAACAACAACAAAAAACAAAATCAAAAAAAAAAAATTTAAAGGCTCGTATTTTTGCTGTATATCTATTGATATGAGAAATTTGAGCAACAGATGAAGGTGGGTGATTTGTTTTTATGCCGTGGTTCAGAACTTCCACTGCCAGTGGCCCAGCATACCGAAGAAATTTAAGGAGGAGAAAACCATGGGCAGGAAATGGAAGAAGTGGGGCATGAAGGGCAGTTATTTGCATATGCTATACTACTTAACAGATAATGGCGCAAGTGTAAACTAATTTTTTTATATTTCTCCTTTAAAGGAATGACTGGATTCGAGTCGGCCTTTGCTATCCGTCAAACACAAGTTTTCAAGTTACCTTTGGCTATTTGCAGCGGCAGAATGGCTCATTATCCAAAATCGAAGAATATGAGCCTGTGCATTCACTGGAAGAACTGCAAAGAAAGCAATCTGAGAGGAAATTCTATTTTGACTCCAGCACGGGGTAATTCAGTGAAACCAGGGAATGAGAATTATTCCTATTTTTCTTTAATGGTGAAATTGCTAGTTCTTCAGCATCGCGGCTGTTTAGTAAAGCAGCTGATGTGGGTAATTCTCTGCACATCTCTATTAGAGGTTTAGAGGGGAACTAGAATGACTCGTAATTATAGTTGGCAGTAGGGATCGAGTGACGATGTTTGCTGTATACGTATTAAGGCAATTTAGAGAGAGAAATTATGCCTTGTCAATGAAGAACCAGTAGGCCCAGTTGGAAATTACAGTAATTTTTTCCCATAATAGTTCTTCATATGATTATTTACATGTGATATAGTTCATATTTCAGTGAAAGCTCATTTTTCTCTTCCTGACTTAAGGCTATCTTTCAAGTTGACCTTGAGTTTTTGAAAATCACTGTATAACTGTGGAATATTTGCTTTCAACTTTCTCTAGGCTGCATCTTTCCACTTTTTAATTCCAATCCTGTTCTCCTGGGGTCCTGTTGGTTTTGACTGCTTTTACCCAGTTACAGCCTCTCAGCCTGTGGGCTATGGTAGGCTCCATCTCCTGTACTCTTCCAGCAGGTAGCATGTACCTTCAGCCTCTTCCCTCATGCAGACATTCCTCCTATATGCCATTGTCTATGCACTATAAAGATACCAATGGAAGGAAGACACATTTCTTCTGCAAACTCAGTCCATTGAGGAATGTGGGCATGTAAAGCAAGACATTAGAGAAGGAAAGGTTGAATGCTCTTGGTCCTATATTCAATGTGCCTTTTGGGCTGCCTCAAGTTCAGCCTAGAACAACCAGTGACATCCTGAGAGGGTGACTCTGGAGCTGATTCTTGAGAAACACTTAGGAGGAGATGGAAAAAGAAATAGGTGAGATGTCTTACACTGAAGAGACAGTGTACACAAATGCATGGGGGCATGGCAGAACATGGCATTGCATGTTTGGGGAAAGGCAAGAATTTCAGAGTGGGGAGAAGGGTGACGAGATTGACTTGGGGAATGAAGTTGGGGCTTAGTTGTTCAGTGCCTGGTTAGCCTTTAAGTAAGATGCAACTCATTTGCCCTCCCAGTCCCCCACCAGCCAGTGTTACCAGCTTAAAAGTTTTATTGTTATAATTGTCTCCAATTTTTAATTTTTTGTCTTTTTCTTTCTTTTTTTTTTAAGAGACGAGGTGGTTGCCCAGGCTGGAGTACAGTTCATAGGCACAGTTGTGGCACATTATAGCCTTGATCTCCTGGGCTCAAGTGATCCTCCCACCTCAGCCTCCCAAGTAGCTGCTGCCACCACACCCAGCATTGATTTTCGAGTTGTGATTAGACTTATACAACTACCTGGATTTTCATTCTGTAGATGATAGAACTTCCAGATTCCCACTTGATTTTTCACAAGAATAAAAAAAAAAATCCACATTTGTAAGGATAGTCTGGTGACAAGTTAATGATTAAAAGTGTAAAAAGATGGGAAATACTTTCTGATCTGGGTATTTCAAGAATCCTGAGGTCCTAATTCTTTTTATTAGGTTGGTGCAAAAGTAATTGTGGGTTTTGCCTTTTTTTTTTTTTTTCCCATGCTCTCAGTCCTAGAGATACTTGATGTGCCATTTGGGCTGATTTATATCTCATAATCTCAACTTTGTACTGTTTATTGACCTCATATTAAAATGTGAATTCTTTGGTAATCAATCACACTTGATCATGTGTTTTTAGAATCTTGACTTCCTTTGGTTTGGAAGGACTGGGTTTGCTGACAGAGATTGAACTCTCACCTGGAACTTAGACTTTTTCATTCATCTTGGCAGTGGGAAGATAATTCAGAATGGGTGGGATGGACTGTTCGTTTTGCCTGATTTGGGCCCTAATATAGACTGAAGGAACCCAGGTCCATCTGCTCTTCGTAAATATCACAGGAATTGATTTGAGACTTTATCTTGGCCTTAGCCAAACAAGTCACAGTTCCGGTTTTTATTATTTCAGTTTTGTGCCTTAACCAAAATGATTTATGAACCAGAACAACCAAAAGAATGAACCACACTAATTTACCAAATCCTAAACTCAACACATTATGTATAAAGTGTTCCAAGGAATTTTTGAGCCAAACCAAATTTCATCCCCCCAAATTACCTATTGAACTAATTCAAACCAGAAATCAGCTTTGATATGTTCCAGAACAATGGAAGCAGGGTATGAAAATATTTCCTAAAGTGTTATTGCATTTGACTTAGGACCCTTGAAGGATAGAAAGAAAATATAAATAACTTTATTCATTTTGTAATTTATGTTTTAAGGAAAAGTTACTATAGTGGAGGAATATCCCTTTTGGCCATGAGCTGATTTGAGGAATTTTATAAGTTTTTGAGAGTAAGTCTAACTACTGGATTGGTTTCTGTTTCGTGCAGGTTACTGTTTTTGTATCTCAAAGCCAAAAGCCACAGGCATGGCCACAGTTACTGTTCATCTCAGGGATGTGAAAGAGTCAAGATCCAGGCAGCCACAGACTCAAAGGACATCAGTAACTGCATGGCCAAAGCGTACCCACAGTACTACAGAAAGCCATCAGTGGTCAAGCGGATGCCGGCCATGCTCACTGGACTCTGTCAAGGCTGTGGCACTCGGCAGGTAAACAAGGATGAAAAGTGGTCTGTGGCCAGGGAGAAAAAGTCAGAGGGTTTCTTTGCTGTAGGAGCACTTTTCTTTGAAACATCTATGTTGCCCATTTATGGACACTGCATGGTATCACCTGAATTTTGGCCCATGCTAAAATGTGAAGCGCATAAGAAGCAAACTAGTTCAAATTTATAACAGAGATACGTTCCCCTGTGATACGTCACTTTATCCTGAACAACTACAGATTTTCCACAGTTTTAAATTAGGGGTTACTATGTTGGTCCTAATTTTTTTTTCTTTCTCAGATGTTTGATTCTGTTGCAGTATTACTGTTGGATTTACATGCCAGTGATACAAAAAAGATACTTTGTTTTGTTGGCACAGTGTGAAATTTCTTTTCAAAAATACACCTAATATGAAAATTGTTTTCTTTTTATAAGGTGGAAATCCACTCATATTTTTGAAGCATATGCTATGATATCTATCTGTAATTAAAGTATAGACTATCACATCACTCTGTCATTTTTATTTTTTAAAAAAAAGTACAGACTGACTTTGGTTAGAAATGAAAATGCTTCTTCTAATGTTCTTGATTAGATGACCGCCTACTGGATCTCAAGAAAGCAGTGCAATGAAAGTGAACCCAAAATACGAACTAAAATTGGGCATACAGAAAGGGTTCCAAAGGAAATCAGATCAGTTCCAAGTGAAAAAACAAAGGATGGAGCTGCCCTGATTTATATTTCACACAAACAAATATGGGCTAAGGGAAATTGTTCTCAAAGTGTGGCCCCCAGACCAGCAGCATCAGGATCCCCTGGGAATTTGTGGAAAATGGGAATTCTTGAGCCTAACCCTCATCCTACTGAATCAGCAACTCGTGGACTGGGGCCCCGGCACTCTGTTTTAACCAGCCCTGCAGCTGATTCTGATACATGTTCACATTTGAGTTCCACCGAGAATTTTTTTTAAAAAGCAATAACTACCACAAATATGCATACTGCCTCTTAGTATGGAGAAAACTAAATCTTTCTTTTCATTTATTACTATCCTAAGTGATTTAAGAAAACAAAATTACTTCCACTAATAAGTTCCATAGTTCTCTTTTTTTTTTTCATTATTTATATCCATTAGTGGCAGTAAGAGCAGGAAAAAAGAGGTGGATTTATGCTTCCCACTAGGATGTATAAGTTTGTTTGTTTGTTTTGCTTTTTGTTGTTGTTGTTGAGATGGAGTCTCTCTTAGTTGCCCAGGCTGGAGTGCAGTGGCGTGATCTCAACTCATTGCAACTTTGCCTCCCGGATTGGAGGGATTCTCTTTCCTTAGCCTCCTGAGTAGCTGAGACTACAGGTGCATGCGACCACATCTGGCTATATTTTTGTATTTTCACTAGAGACGAGGTTTTGCCATTTCACCCAGGCTGGTCTCGAACTCCTGACCTCAAGTGATCTGTCTGCCTCAGCTTACCAAAGTGCTGGGATTACAGGTGTGAGCCACCGTACCTGGCCATTTTTTTTCCCCAATGCCAGCTTTACTATCACAATCTTAGTCTCTCATATTTCTGAGCCACCTCTATTTTTTCATACAAGTAAAACCAAAAATAAACCAACCAGACAAAACAACACCAAGAAAAACAACCCTGTATATGAAGGTTATGTGATTCCTTGCCAGGCCAATTTAATAATAAAATGTTAAAGTGACATTTTGAGATAATGTTTGTGGGGAAGTATATTTTCTAGCCTAATTCTCAAGCTGGATTTGTTAAGACCCCTCAATATTGAAGAGACTTTGTATAATTTATAATAAACATTATAACTTATAAAAATAATTTAATTATCATTGGAAATATTCTAGGCCTATGTTGTTAAGTGATTCCATGCACTAATACTTAGCATTCTTTATCTTTTGTGCACGAAGCATTGATCCGAATTCATTTTTTAAAAATGTTTTGATTATTGACTTTGCGCAGTTGCAAAGTAGTTGAAGTATCTGGGAATATCACTTCTACTTGAAAATTTGTGGGTAATTTTTTTTTTTTTTTTTAAATATAGAGGCGGGGTCTCACTATGTTGCCTAGGCTGGTCTCGAAGTCCTGGGCTCAAGCGATCCTCCCACTTTGGCCTCCCAAATTGTTGGGATTACAGGTGTGAACCACCACGCCTGGCCTAATTTTTGTTCTGACTGTCAAAACCAAACACACATATGTATATTAGGAGTAAATAGGAAAATTCACAAGAGTTTTTGACCCCAAACTGGGAGACTTCAAAGAACTATCCAGCTTCCGAATGCTGCTTGAGATCATTTTGACTGTTTTTTGTTTTTTGTTTTTTTGAGATGGAGTCGCACTCTGTCACCCAGGCTAGAGTGCAGCGGTACTATCTCAGCTCGCTGCAACCTTCATCTCCCAGGCTCAAGCGATTCTCCTGCCTCAGCTTTCCAAGTAGCTGGGACTACAGATGTGTGCCACCTGCCTGGCTGATTTTTGTATTTTTAATAGAGACAGGAGTTTGCCATGTTGACCAGGGCTGGTCTTGAACTCCTGACCTCGGGTGATCCGCCCACCTCAGCCCCACAAAGCACTGGGATTACAGGCATGAACTGCCGTGCCCGGCTGATTGTTTATTCTTGCAGGGAAGTCGTTAACATTGGTTTATATGGACAGTGTACCTCTAAGTGTTAAACTGTGTGAGAGTTAAGTGTTTCTGAATGAGAAGAGAGCCTTTAGGGAGGAGATAGGCTTTGGAGACTGGGAATAATTTGGAGGAGTACAGGGAAAAGGGAAGGGCATTCTTGGGAAGGGAACAGCATCAGCAAAGGCAGAGTGGCAAGAAAGAGGGTGGAGTGCTTGTGGGAAAGCGAGGCCCTGCCTGAGTGTAACAGAACAGAGAGAAATAGGGGCCTATCTGTAAGGCCCGGCTCTGTTTATGGAACGCTTTGCAGATCACAAAGAGGAGTTGAGACCTGCACATGTACAAAGTTAGTAAATGTTTCTTAACAGGGTAGTCCTTGTTATCTACACTTTCCTCATTCCTAGAGTGACTGAGGGACCATGGTCTGAAAAAAACTTAAGAAAAAAATTTGTGCCTGTTTTTCCATAAAATGTTTACAAAGATTTAAATATAAAGCACATTTATTTAATCACTTACGGAACTGAACAAGAGTAATATTTATTTGAAACTGGTGTTGCTCCAGAAAATGAAGAACAAATACATACTTACTGTGTTAAGAGTATCAAGATGGAATTCTAGGTCATGAAATATGTACAAAAAGTTCAGAATAAGAAATACAACCACTGGCTTTAATTATAATTAAGTTCATATTGAGGGAACCTTTTGGAGGAAGGTAAGAGTTACCATAAATATGGAACATCTTCTCTGTCTAGGTGGTGTTTACTAGTGATCCTCATAAAAGTTACCTCCCTGTGCAATTCCAGTCACCTGATAAAGCAGAAAGCCAGCGTGGAGACCCGTCTGTTATTTCTGTAAGTACCATCTGGTGTTGTCTTAGTCTGTTCGAGGTGGTATAACAAAACGCCATAAACTAGGTAACTTATAAACAGCAGAAATTTATTTCTCACAGTTCTGGAGGCTGGAAAGTCCAAGAGCAAGACACCAGCAAATTGAGTGTCTGGTGGCCTGATTCACAGATGGCGCCTTCTCACTGCGTCCTCACAGGGTCGAAGGCTCCGGGGTCACTCTCAGGCTTCTTTGATAACAGCACTGATCCCATTCATGGGGGTTACACCGTCACGTCCTGATCACTTCCCAAAGATTCTACCTGCTAATACTGTTACCTTGGAGATTAGGATTTCAACATAGAAATATTTGGCAGGACACAGACATTCAGACCAAAGCCGATGTGTGCACCGTCACAGCTTCTTGCTTTTATCTTCTGTCTTGGTGACAGGAATCACTTCTGGCTATAATCACTGGTTTGTAATCACATTCTCTATTATTGATAGCAAGCAATACAATAGAGGTATAAATACCTCCTAAACATTTGTGTTTTTAAATAAATCGAAGAGATGTTTTTTCCTGAGTAGATTGTGTTTACTCATTAACCTTATTCTTTGAAACTTAAAATAAGCTTCAAAGTTGTTTAAGAGATGGGAAATGAAAGTTTTAACATCTCTTCAGCCTTTTATTTTAAGGTTGCCTCTTCTCTATTGTTTCAGTTGAGGAAAATGAAGATGCAAAGTGTTAGTTGTCTTTTCTAAGTGACTTGATGGAAGTTCAGACATGAGTTTCGCTGTCAACACTAGCATTTGTGCATAGAGCAAGGTTAGCCGCTGAGAACCAGGTCTCAGCATGCGGCCTCTCCAAGATCACGTTGACCTAGGTGCCACCATACAAAGAACTCTTTGGGTGACAGGTATCCAGCCTTTCAACTAATACTCAGCCAAGGCCTGTGCCATCTCATGCGGTCTCTTTAGGGGCTTGGTTTTTTTAGTGGTGGCATAATCACAGCATAATCACAAATCCATATATATGTGGAGAACATTAAATTTTACTTTTTTTCTTAATTTTTTGTATTATGGTAAAGTACACATAAACTTTACTGTCTTAACCATTCTCAAGTGGTCAGTTCAGTGGTATGAAGTCCACTCATATAGTTATACAACCACCACGGCTATCTAGCTCCAGAACTTCAGTTCTACTTCACAACTCTGAATTAAGACTGTCCCTGTGTAAATGTAGCTCAATGATTCTTTTTTTTTTTTTAATGTTATTGTTGCTGTTCTTGTTGTTTTGTTTGTTTTTGAGACAGGGTCTCCCTGTGTCACCCAGGCCAGAGTGCAGTGGAGCCATCTCGGCTCACTGCAACCTCCACCTCCCGGGCTAAATTGATCTTCCCACGTAGCAGGGACTAAAGGAACATGCTACAGCACTTGGTTAATTTTTAAAATATTTTTTATAGCGACGGAGTCCCACTATGTTGCTCAGGCTAGTCTTGAACTCCTGGGCTCAAGTGATCTTCTGGCCTTGGCCTTCCAAAGTGCTGGGATTACAGGTGTGAGCCACCACACCAGGTTAAAGATTCTTCAAGTCAAACGGCCGGGCGCGGTGGCTCAAGCCTGTAATCCCAGCACT
>NW_012116110.1:3210466-3229755 GCF_000951035.1 Colobus angolensis palliatus | reverse complement strand
CTCCAGCCTGGGCGACAGCGCGAGACTCCGTCTCAAAAAAAAAAAAAGATTCTTCAAGTCTGTGTTTATGCTTGTTCCCCTCCTTTAGCAGTCCTGCATTTTGTAATACACTCATGATGTAATTTTATTGGCACGAAATTTGCTAGCTCAGCATCTGAATGCAGTCAGCTGCATGAGGAACCTGATCCCAGCCTGTTAGCATGGTATCTACTGGGAGTTGCATAAGGGAAGCAGGTGGGTGCTGAATCTCACTGTTCTAGTAGTTTACTAGGTAACAGAGAGAGCGAGAGAGAGAAAGAGAGAGATGGGGAGAGCGTTTTGCCAAAAAAAAAAAAAAAAAAAAAAATCGCAGGCAGGCTATGTCCTAGAGTCTGAAAACATTGTTTGACTCTGTTGTTACACACTGGGTGCCTGGGAGTCTAGAAAAGTCATATTTATCAACAATACTCTTTACATTCATTATCTGAAAACTGTTCCTTAAGATCTGGGATTGCTTTAGGGTTTTTTTGTTTGTTTGTTTGTTTGTTTTTTTAGACAGAGTCTTGCTCTGTCATCTAAGCTGAAGTGCAGTGGCACTCGGCTCACTGCAACCTCTGCCTCCGGGTTCAAGAGATTCTCCAGCCTCAGCCTCCAGAGTAGCTGGGATTACAGGCACCAGCCACCACACCCAGCTAATTTTTTTATTTTTAGTAGAGATGGGGTTTCACCATGTTGGCCAGGCTGGTCTTGAACTCCTGACCTCAGGTGATCCACCGTCCTCGGCCTCCCAGAGTGTTGGGATTACAGGCATGAGCTACTGCACCCAGTGGGTTTTTTTTTTTTTCTTTTTAAGACAGGGTCTTGCTACGTTGCCCAGGTTGACCTTGAACTCCTAGACTAAGGTGACCCTCCTACCTCAGCCTGCCAAGTAGCTAATATCACAGGCATGGGCCATGGTACCTTGCTTTGCTTTAGTTTTCATGGAAAGTTTGTGGTTTTTTTAAGCAACAGGTTTTAAGGATACTTTTCATGGGGACAGTCTGAATATGTTGAGGACTGTTAACGTATTTTTTTCTTAAATGTACCTCAATTTTAAGTATTGAGATTTAAAAAAATAAGGAAATCATGTCCTTCCATATGTAAAATTTACTTCAAACGCTTTCAGAACTATTTTTACTGGATTGGTCCAATTTAAAATTAGCTAAAGGACTTTGTTGTTTTTTTTTTCTGAAGACAGAGTCTCACTCTGTCACCCAGGCTGGAATGCAGTGGCACCATCTCTGCTCACTGTATCCTCCACCTCCTGGGTTCAAGCGATTCTCCTGCCTCAGCCTCCCAAGTAGCTGGGATCACAGGCATGGACCACCATGCGCGGTGTATCTGTTAGTAGAGATGGGGTTTCGCCTTGTTGGTCAGGATGTTCTTCAACTCCTGACCTCAGGTGGTCCGCCCACATCAGCCTCCCAAAGTGCTGGATTATAGACATGAGCCACCACATCTGGCCTTAAAATGCCATTTTGAATACCAGTGAGATCAAAAGTGATTAGAAGAAAATTCAAATATTATAATTTCCCCAATCATGGACAGGTATGGTGGGAACACTTCTCATTTGTTAGCCTTTAGAATAGTTTATAATTTTACACCTTAGAAACAGTGCCTATGAGTTTAATTAGTACTTAGTTGTTTTGTTTTGCTCCTTCATTTTTGACTGAGAAATTAATGATATTTGGAAATGTCTGGGTTTCCTTTTTCTTGAAAAGGTCACACACCATTGATTTAAAGAGGATGACTTTGAAAATTTAGCTCACAATAATTATGAAATAAATGTAGTAGTACTTTGTAGCTTAAATTCCAGTAAAATTATCGCTTTGTCATTTTGATCTCAGAGGAGAGCTGTATTTGTAGCAAACTACAAATATAAACTAACGTGGAATTCCTGGGGGTCAAGGCATGATACATATTTTTATATGTGTGTGTGTATTTTTTTCTGAACCAATATGACAATAAGCCATCTGAGCTGAAGTACAGAGGCAGCCCCCTATCATTGACTTGTAAAGCTTCGACCTCAGTGACAGAGTGTGTGTAAGAAGGAATGCCTTGAGCACTTCAGAGTGAAGTCACCCAGCTTAGCTGAGTGGGGGCCACCATGCCTTGCTCACAGCAGCTTCTCCAGTCGGCAAACATTAGTCAAGACAGAATCTATAGGCAGTGTCTAGGAACACAGGCACAATTTCAGATGATGAAGAAAAAGCAAGTGAAGCACACAATTTGAATCTTGGAAATATATTTTGAATCATGGGTTTAGAAGACACAGGGAAAGGGCCGGAAAAATGAGTCATCCTGCAGATGTTCTTGAAATGATGATGACAGCAGAAGATGTTTTTGCATTCTCAGGTCAATGGCACTGACTTTACCTTCCGAAGTGCAGGCGTCCTCCTCCTTGTTGTGGATCCATGCAGCGTTCCATTCCGGTTGACGGAAAAAAAGGTTTTTCCTCTTGCTGATATCAGTCGCATGGAAGAGTATTTAAAAACAGGCATCCCTCCAAGGTAGGTCCAGCTTGTGCTGTAACAGGGAAAAGCCACCTTAAAGATGTGGAATGCTCCACAACCGATAATGCCTGGTCAACTCTGATTTTTTACTCTGTGGACATTCACGGCACTGTGCAAGGTATTCATTCCTCTCCTACCTCAGATTGACGCCCATGTCGTCTAAGCTGCTTATCACTGACGAGCCGTTGCTTGCCTGTGGCAGAACTTGGGCGTTGCAACATTTTGCAAATGGTGGGAAGGCTCTTCGGAGGAAAAAAAGCTCATTATTTGGAACATTACTATCCCACTTTTAATTTTATGTATTTTTTGAGTCTCATAAAACAAATATCAGAGCGTTATACTTATTAGTATTAAGTTGATATACTTTGTCCGCAACTCCCTCAGAAGGCTTTTTACTATTTTGAAGTGATTTTCCAGTCAGTTTACCTTTGCAGCCCTCTGTCCCACTGATGGTCTTGGACAGCATTGCATTATGACTGTGATACAGGAAGTCATCACCTGGGTCACTTGGAAATGGCTGGAAAAGAGTAAATTGATTTTTGAAGTGGTTGAGCGTGCAGTCGTTCTTGTAGAGCACTAGTCTGATTGGTTTTCTTTGCTGTCTCTGAAGAAAGCTGCACAGGAGAGAAAGCTTTCTTTCTCTGGGTTGGTTAGACCCTGCCTGAAGGCAAGGAGATGAACTCAGGGTGTTTTCTGCCTTTGCCACAGATGTTGATTTATATACAGGCTTTCATTTAGTGGAACCATTAAGGAAGGAACATAAGCTTTCCCCAAATTAAAGGCCTATCTAGCTTTAGAATCATTTTCCGATAGCTTATGCTTTATAGAACTGGATGCCAATAAATTCTGTGAAGTCACTGGATTATTTGGATGTAGCATTAAATGTATATATGTAGTTCTGTCTTCTGGCTTAAGACACTTGTACAGCCTCAATTTTCTTGCAGGATTTAAAGATTTTTCCTAATGTTGAAAACACATACACTCACTTCCCCTAAAACAATCCGGGACATAAATCTCACCACAAATATTTAGGACAACATGGTAGTCCTGCAAGGTACCCCATAGATTTAAGAGGTAAAACCAACCCATTAACAGAAAGGCTTTTAAGATACTGGTAATGCTGTTTCTTGATCTGCCCTCTGGTTATACAGATAGGTTTTGTTTGCAAAAATTCAATGTGTATGTTGTATTTTAACAAAGTTTTTAGAAAGTATGGAGCCACTGGCAGTGACTTCTAGGGAGACTGAGCACGTGTCTATGTGTATAGGGTTGCAGGGTGACCTGTAAATGATCTTATGGGTAATTCTGACCTATTGAAGAAGGTCAGGGCTGCAGGGTGGCCGTACTTAGACTGCTGCACTAATTCTAGATTGGGTCACTGCTGCTTTAGAAAGACTACAGTAGGCTGGGTGTGGTGGCTCACACCTGTAATCCCAGCACTTTGGGAGTCTGAGGCAGGAGGATCACCTGAGATCAGGAGTTCAAGACCAGCCTGGCCAACATGGTGAAACCTCATCTCTACAAAAAAATACAAAAACTAGCTGGGCAGGGTGGTGGTGGGCACCTGTAATCCCAGCTACTCGGGAAGCTGAGGCAGGAGAATTGCTTGAACCCAGGAGCCAGAATTTGCAGTGAGCCGAGATCGTACCACTGTACTCCAGCCTGAGCAACAGAGCAAGAGTCTGCCTCAAAAAAAGAAAGAAAGAAGACAGACAGACTACAATAAAGAACCCATACCAGCATGAAACTTAAGACACTTAATCTTAAGAACTATTAAGACCCACATTAAGATATACTACGCAAATTTCAACTTCCTGTAGGCATCCTTGATGACTCTGAAAATAAATCAATCTAATGTTACCTTTTAATTAACAAGAGCTACTCAGAGCCCCCTAAACACTGATTTGTTCTTGAAAATTTTTTTTTCAGTAATACTGACCAAGAAGTCAGGCACAGTGGCTCCTGCCTGTAATCCCAGCACTTTGGGAGGCTGTGGCAGGACAATTGCTTGAGGCCAGAAATTCAAGACTAGCCTGGGCAATGTAATGAGACCCTGTCTCTACAAAAAAATTCAAAAAGTATCTGAGTATGTGGGCACATACCTGTAGTCTCAGCTACTGAGGAGGCTAGGACAGGAAGATCCCTTGAGCCCAAGAGTTTGAGGCTGCAGTAAACTATAATTGCATCATTGCATTCCAGCCGGGGTGACAGAGCAAGGACCCTATCTCTAAAAAAACAAAACACAGTTGCTCAGGCTGGAGTGCAGTGATGTGACCACAGCTCAATGCAGTCTTGACCTCTCAGGCTCAAGTGACCCTCCTACTTCAGCCTTCCAAGTAGCTGAGACTACAAGTGCACACCACCAGCCTGTCTGTTATTTTATTTTATTTTATTTTATTATTTTTCTTATTTTTTGTGGAGATGGAGTTTTGCTGTGTTTTCCTAACTGGTCTTGAACTCCTGGGCTCAAAGTGATTCTCTCATCTCAGCCTCCCAAAATGCTGAAGTTAAAGGCATGAACCACTGCACCTGGCTGGCCAAGAACATTTCTGATTAAAGTTTTTGAAACAGTGAGTTTGTATACACACACACATGTGCACACACACACACAGAAAATAAATACATTATTAAGTATATTGCTAAAGGATATGCAACAGAAGTTGAATAAAAGGAGAGACTCTCTCTGTTTCTGAATGGAAAAATCAATAAATATTAGTTTCATGGACCGGTTTCATGGAAGATAATTTTTCCATGGACCGGTGGAGGGGGATGATTTCAGGATGATTCAAGTGCATTACATTTACTTAGTTAAAATATAAATTTGACACACTTTCATTAGTGTCCCAAAAGGTACTTTTCTACTGTACTTGACAGTTGATACTGTAGTTCTTCTGGAAGAACAAATGAGAAAGTAGTAAAATACAAACAAATTACAGTAATACAAGGGGCTAGTTTTATCAAATATTAAAATAGACCATGAAGCCATAGGCCAGCATAGTTTTGGCTGAGAAGAGCAAGGTCAGAGGAGAAGAACAGAGAATCCACAGATAGGTCTGAGTATGTGTGTTGGTTTACTGTAGGACAACAATGGCCATTCAGACCATGGAAAACGCAGTTAGTTGTTTGTTTATTTTTAGAATTGTGTTTATCCATTTATTTAGTAAATAGATAATAGAACTTAAATAAATAGAGTATTTGAAACAAAACAAAACCATTCTCCCATGTTACAGTAGACTTATTCCCTGATAGACAATGGAGAAGGAAGGGTGAGGGGTGGATGATGAGAAATCACTGAATGGGCACAGTATACATTATTTGGGTGATGGATACCCTAAGTGCCCTGACTTCACCACTATGCAGTCCTATGTATGTAATGAAATTGCACTTGTGCCCCACAAATTTATACAAATTATAAACAACAACAACAACAACAACAATAGACTATTCCCTAAAAGAACTGCACCCCAAACCATCCACTAGGTCAGCAGTCCCCAACCTTTTTGGCATCAGGTACCGGTTTTGTGGAAGATAATTTTTCCATGGACCAGAGGTGGAGGGGGATGGTTCCAGGATGATTGAAGCACATTACATTTACTGTGCACTTTATTTCTATTATTATTACATTGTAATGTATAATGAAATAATTATGCAACTCACCATAATGTAAAGTCAGTGGGAGCCCTGAGCTTGTTTTCCTACAACTAGATGGTCCTATCTGGGGGTGATGACCAGTGACAGATCATCAGGCATTAGATTCTCAGGAACACACAACCTAGATCCCTCACATGTTCAGGTCCCAATACGGCTTCGCTCCCATGAGAGTTGAACGCCACAGCTGACCTGACAGGAGGCGGAGCTCAGGCTGTAATGCAAGTGTTGGGGAGTGGCTGTAAATACAGATGAAGCTTTGCTCACCCGCTCACCTCCTGCTGTGCAACTTGGTTCCTAATCTACTAGTACCCGTCCATGGCCCAGGGGTTGGGAAGCCCTGCACTAGGTGAACTTACATAAATGATTGGTTTCTCTGTGTGTTACCCCTCGTAAGAGCAACATACGAAGCCCATGGTGGTGGGGTGGAAGAGTGGGAATTGGATGGAAAAGCATCTAGGCTTTTTTTCTTTTTGGAGTTCTGCTTTTATCTAATATTTCTATTCAGCATTCGGTTCAGAAAGATACTCAAAGATTCTCATGCTGAAGGATTGAAATTTTCTCTGACTTTCTAAATTTTACATACAGGTCAATTGTTCTGTTGAGCACAAGAGGAGAAATAAAGCAGTTGAACATTTCACACTTACTAGTACCTCTGGGATTAGCCAAACCAGCTCATCTTTATGACAAAGGTTTGTACTTGTATTATTCCATGAAGTTCTTACCAGGGCCAGCAACATAGGCAATTTTATGGTGCAATTCAGCTACCAGACCATTTTCATGAGCTTGTTTGCTGGAGTGGGTATCATTAAGATGATTTCTAAATAAGGGCACAGTGTGACAGGAAGTGTGTTGGGATGTGGTCTGTTATCTGGGGCAAGAGGTGGGTGGTGAGAGTTCATTTGCTGATGTAAGGAAGTGTAGAGTTTTTTAATAGCTGCCTTTGTTTTGCTCACCTCCGAGTCACCTCCTGTATTCTCTTGCTGGAATGTAGCTATAAAAATATAAAAATTGAATTTTTTTTTTCTGTTTCTTTTTTTGTTTTTTTTCAGGGAGTACCATATTTTTGGGATTCAGTGGAAACTTTAAACCATCATGGACTAAGCTGTTTACCAGTCCTGCTGGACAGGGCCTTGGGGTGCTTGAACAATTCATACCTTTGCAGCTGGACGAATATGGTTGTCCCAGAGCCACCACTGTCCGCAGAAGAGACCTGGAACTGCTAAAGCAAGCTTCAAAAGCACATTAGAGACTAACTGTAACTTAAGTGCTGGGGGAAAAATGTGAACTAACTTATTTAATTTATGGCATTCTAAAATGACACTGTTAACCCAATGGAACCATTTTCCAGTTTGATACAGAACGGGGAGAAAAGAAAGCGTTTGAAATCATTGCTTGGATACCAGCTTCATGCACCTTCTAGTTGTACAGATGTTAAAGACGTTCTTTGTATTTGTAAGGCTGGTGTATTCAGAGAGCAGATCTCTTATTCCTCACTTTCCACCCCAGTATTTTGTAATGACCGTGAGCAATGTTTTTACTTTTTGTATAATGGGGTGGGGTGGAGTGGGGGCTTCTGAGAGTCAGCCTGAGGTCTTTAGAGATCCAGCTATTGTAGCACCTTGGATACTTGAAGTCTAACGCTCAGTTGTGCCGGGTGGCAGTCGACTTGGTGGCTGGCATGTTCAGCAGTGCCTGGGGCCCTGTTTCTGGGCAGCCTTTGAGGATTTTCTATAATATTGAATGACAGTTTTAAGTGGCAACTCAGGCCCAGCTCATGCCCTTTTTTGCCTGGACATGTGCTATTTTTATTCACTTGTATATCGATTACTTTTAAGGGTTCAACTTTCAAACAGGAAGTATATTGGGACAAAAGGGCTCTTGGGGACTAGATATCCCTTTAATCTGTGACCATTGGGCAAAAAATTTTCCTGCAGCAAAAGTCTGAGGCTGTCGGGACCATTTTTTGCAGCTTTAATCCTTAGCCTGTTTTGACTGTATATTTGTATTTAAAATGCAGAGCTGAACTGAATATTTCCTTTTTTTCGTTTGTTTTGTTTTAAGAAGTCGGTTGTTTTCCTGAACCGTAAACTTGTATCATTTTAACTTGCACAAAGGAAGTCTGTTCTTGGTATTGCTCTTGCACTTGGGTTTTTTGTTGTTGTTTTGTGTGGATTGTTTAAAGCTTTTCTGTTCACCCTCCTGCCAGGAAAATCCCAGAAAGCTTAATGATACCCCAAAAAGATTACACCCAGGGGGGAAAGAAAGGCGCTTTCTAGGGTCAGAATCATGGAGAGAATACTCAGAAATGAACCTCTTTAAAGCCTTACAGGAATGAGTCACTCTTACTTAATGAAATGTTAAAGCCAATTACAAAGCATGCCGTGATGCCCAGCTTCCCTTTCCACGGGGTGCATGTGTCTCCTGCTGGTGAATCACATGTGGCAAGAGGCAACTGGCTCCACAGCCTGGGATGCTGCCACACCAAGAGGAGAGAAGCAGCAAAATGCCTTTATGTTGTTCTAAACCCCCATGCATAAAGTGTAGAGGAGGGATGGCCAAGGGTGGGTGGTATAAAGTATGTTCAGGCTGACACTGGCAATGAATACAGATAATTTCACTTTCCTCTTCCAGGGGCAAAGGCTGATGGCCTCTACCTTTGTATCCAGGAGAAACTACAGAGCAGCCCTGTGGCTTTACAAAATATGCTACCTCAAAGTGCTACCGATAAACCTTTCTAACTGTAAGTGCCCTTACTAAGGGCACATGTCTTAATCAAAGTTAGTTTTTTGTTTTCTGGGTTTTGTTTTTTTTTTTTTTGTATATTGATGAATGAGATCTTACCTATTAAATATATTATTGGATCATGGTTCCTGAAGGTCATTAAAGTTTGAGTGTATGTGTATGTGTGTGTTTTATGACTTAAATATCTTTTTGTGTGGTTTTTAGAGTTTGGTTCTTTAAAGATTTGGAGAAGATATGTAAATTACCAAGGCACTTAGTTTTTCTGTTTTATATATCAATAATCAGGGACTAAGTTAAATAAAAATATGTGCGCATGTATTTTATATATGTGTGTATGTGAATTTATTTATTTATTTTATTATTTTTTTTTTGAGATGGAGTCTCGCTCTGTCACCTAGGCTGGAGTGTAGTGATGCAGTCTCAGCTCACTGCAACCTCCACCTCCCAGGTTCAAGCGATTCTCCTGCCTCAGCCTCCCAAGTAGCTGGGATGACAGGCACCCACCACCATGCATTGCTAATTTTTGTATTTTTAGTAGAAGTGGCATTTCACTGTGTTGGCCAGGCTGGTCTTGAACTCCTGACCTCAAGTGATACTCCTGCTTCGGCCTCCCAGAGTGCTGGGATTCCAGGCGTGAGCCACTGCACCTGGCCTGTATGTGAATTTATATCTCTATCTCTAAATTTAAAATTCCAGATTCCAGCTCTAAAGAAGTCACTGACAGAAGTGAGGAAGACAGTTGGTGGACAGAATTCACCAAGTAAATATTGTAAAAGTAAGCTCAGAAGGGCAGGGACTATATTCTCCAGTGCAGAGGTTCTCAACCTTGGCTGTGGACTGGAATTATCTGAGGAGCTTTAAAAAATATATAGAGGCCTGGACTTCACTCCCTTCCCCCCAGATTCAGATTTAATTGGTGTTGGGTGCAGCCTGGGCATTGGAATTGTTTTTAAAGCTCCCTGGATGATTCTAATATGCAGCCAGGTTTCGGAACCACCGTACTAATATAATAGGCCCACTGTTTAACTCCAGTCTGTAATTTTTTTGTGACTAAAACAAAATTGCATTTATCTATTATTTTTATTTGGGTTTCCTATATTACTTACAAAACTCCCAGCCCTAAATAAAGCATTTCTCTATTGTCTCTTTGTAATAGAAACTTTTAATACAGTTTTTAGTCCTCAGTCCTCTCAAATCATTAAATTGGTTCTATACACTGATATATACATTTCAGGCAATTGGGAGCTAGCAGTCTGTTCTATTTCTACCAAGAAAATATATTCAAAGGTGATTTATAAGTTCGTAAGCATTTTCCATCAGGTGAGGCTGTTGGTTGAGCTCCAAAAATGTGGTCGTCCACAAATCCGCCAGCTGATGAGAAATACAGAGGGCTCTCATGTATCCACAGACTGGGGTTTAAGTCTTTGCTGTGATTCCTGCCTCTCCACCTGAGTCAGCATGCCATATATTATCTTCAGAGGCTAGAAGAGAGTGCTGGCAAGAAGATAAAAGGCAGACACACCATCTCATGGACTAGGACTCCAAAGCAGCCTCTAAGCTGATGTTTAGACTCGGGGATGGGAAGAGAGGATTTATGACTCCTCTGCTCTCTAACTTCATCAAGATACAACACATCCTCATGCCATTAAGCGAGTTACTTTGTCTTGAGGCGGGGAGGGTAATGAAGTGATGGATCGAGGCTTGAGTGCTTTAGATGACTACGGTAGGTTTTCGTTCCTTAAGAGATGAGGTCATGTTTGGATGTGTGTGGTTGAGAGGCATTTCAGTTAGAAGGAATGATTTTAGTTAGGCCGAGTGGATTTTTTCTGTTGTTCCTAGTAGGTAAGCACAATACATAGATTCCATGATGACAGTGTTTGTTAATTTCTTCATGCAGAGTTGGAGTTTACTTCTGGAATTCTTGTTTGGTTTTCGGATACTTATTAAACAATGTTTAATAACCTGAGAAATTCCCCTGGAGGGCAAGACCTTTAATAGGGCAGCAGATTTGTATCATTACTGTTAGTCTTCCTTGGTTATAACCCAGTCAGCTGGAAATGTGAGCAGATACTATTTAAGCTAATTTTCAACAAAAGGTCAGGGAGGGAAAAAAATAAAAGAACTCCATTCCTGGTTCCTTGCTCACAAATGGCAAAATGCTGTTCACGACTTGCTAGACCATTTGAGTCATTTGGAAGAGAAAAGGGTTTTTTTTTTTTTTTTTCCCCCTTATTTATCTTCGGTTTGAGAAAAAAGCTAATAAAAGGATGCTTCAGTAGGCCCTGGTGTTGTGGATAAGGGCACGCACACTTTTTATTTTTATGTGGTAAATTTAGAGAATGACTGACTGCACTGTGATTTCTAAATGAGGAACTGTGTCCCACAGGACATCCAAAATTATCAGCCATAGCAAGCTGTGAACATGTTATATCTGAAAATACTGCAAAGGGTGGACCAGAAAACATCTTTATAGATGTGTTTTTGTAATTTTCCTAAGAGGGACAAAATAATTAGTCTAAATATGAAAAATGGTAAATTTAAAGTTCATCCATAGGAAAGCTGGCTTAGTTGGCAAACCTCTGCCTACAATTCTGAGCTAGGAATAGTTTTTATGTTTTTAAATATAACAAAAGAAAGAGAAAGAAGAGTAATATTTTATGAGGTGAAAATTCTATGACATTTAAATTTCAGTGCCCATAAATCAAATCTTATTGGAACATAGCCAAGCTCATTTGCGTATACTTATTAACTGTAGGCACTTCCTGCTGCAGGGGTAGAAATGAGTAGTTGCTACAGAGACTGTCAGTGCAAAAATATTTACTGAAAAAATTTACCGGCCCTTGATCTCAGTGTAGTGGGTGTTCATTGTCCTGTTCTTGGAAACTTCCCACATTGTCAAAATTTTTAAAATAGCAACTTAAGGAAAAAACCTGCATCAGAATCGCCCGAGGTGCTTGATGAAAATGCAGGATCCCAAGCCCCAGCTCAGACAGGAGAAGTGGCATTTCCAGGAGTTGTGAAGCTGGAAATTATGTTATAACAAGCTCTCCAGATGTTTCTTGCGAACACTAAAGTTTGACCATCTCATAGCGTGTAGTGAGCCTGTTCTTCCTTTCCCTCTTTCCCTTCAACAGAGAATACATCTGAACAAAACTGAATTTTTTTTTTAAACCTTAATGATTTTATCTACACGGTTTTCCCTAGAACTTTTTCTGACTAGGGCAAATTTGATATTGGGCAAAGTATGTGGCTGTTAGTGAGACAAGGGTTTGGAGCCCACAATTAAGTCCTCCCACCCTGATGCCCGAAACACCACTACAATGATTCCTTTGGCTACAGTTATTCCTACTCTGAAATCCCAGCCATTCTTTATTTTCTACAAGTTCGTTTTATTATTTTTAAGGACTTTAAAGGAAAATATACATTTGGCCACAATTAGGCTGCAGAGACTAACAAAAACATAGGTTTCTTTGCTTTCTGATGAAACTGTACTCACCCTGTTTACTAATTTTACATTTATTGAAGCTCTGATTGGTAATTTCAGATGTATTTTTTTGTGAGGTAGAATGAGTCATTTCATACAGGCAGTTTGCTTTGTAAGCAAAAACCTTTTAATGCACGAACTTCATGGAGGGCTGCAGGAAGTGGCTAAGTATCGTTCGTGGATAATGAGATTGACCCTTGCCAGAGAAGAGGGTGGATGTGGGAGGTTCACCTTCTCCCATCAGCCCATATTGATTGTCAACATCCAGTTCCTGATGGAGGAGGGCCTGGGTCAGGTAGGTTCCTGATGTGGGAGAATGCAAGATTTGCAAGTCTTAGGAGGCAAGAAACATCTTCAGCTCCCACTATGGGTAGGAGGACGAGAGAGTTCTGATGGGAGAGAAAGATGACCAAACTTGTTGCCTCCTTCAAGAGTGCATGCAGTCAGTTGTTTTTTAAGGAAAATAGTTCTTAGTGAGAGGAAGTGGAGTGGAGTCAGGATAAAGTGTCTGATACAGTTATTTGCTGTAGGTATGGATGTTTTCGTGACCAATCTAGGTTTGAGTCTGCTAAGGCTCTCTACTTAGTGGTGGTCCTGGGAGCAGCTTCCTCCTGAGCCTCAGGTTTCTCATCTATAAAGTGGAACCATTCATAACTTTTATGAAATTACAGGGGAGATTAAATGAGAACAGCTGTGGCTCTTGAACATGACTGGCCATCAGAAACACGTGATGGTTTGTTTTCTAAAAAATTAGATTTCCAGACCCCTGTGAATTCTAATTTAGTTGCTTTGTTGTTGTTTTTTTGAGGGTTAAGGATTAGGGAATCTGGATTTTTTAAAAACAGACTTCTAAGATAATGCCAGTTTGGGGAACCACTGAGAATACCCGATGCAAAACCCTGCCCTAATTTCAACACACTCTGGTACTGTTAACTTATATCTAGAAAATGGGACCTCAGGCCAGGCAATACCCATTTAGTGACTTGGTTTGAACATCATGAGATTTGCATTCATGCCCTTAGTTGCCCTAGCACCATAACGCAACAAATCAGCTGTGTACAGACCGGAGTTATGAAATGTGGAAAACAAACAAACAAACCTGGAAAACATGTGGTTTCACCCTGTTCTGCTGCTAGTATGTATAGTTTTCAGCTCTTCATTCTTGTGAGAAGAAGCTTTAGTTCAGTTAATAATTTGTCTATTTTAACCCCTCTGTACCATCAACTAACAGGGACCAAAAACATCTCATTTCTAACTATCTCTCAGGTTTTTTGTTTTTTTGAGACAGAGTCTCGCTCTGTCGGCTAGGCTGGAGTGCAGTGGCACGATCTCTGCTCACTGCAACCTCCGTCTCTCAGGCTCAAGTAATTCTCCTGCCTCAGCCTCCTGAGTAGCTGGGATCACAGGTATGTGCCACCACACCCAGCTAATTTTTGTATTCTTACTAGAGATGGGGTTTCACCATGTTGGCCAGGCTGGTCTCAAACTCCTGACCTCAGGCAATCTGCCCACCTCGGCCTCTCAGAGTGCTGGCGTGAGCACTTTGAGATTACAGGCATGAGCCACCGCACCCGGCCCACTATCTCTCATTTTTTTTAACTACACACAATTTTACTTTTCCTTCCTATCAAGTAGGAAAAAATGCTAACATGTAGTGAAATGGTTTAGAGCTAAGGTTCATATAACTAGCTAAGCTGAGTTCAAGGACTTGGAAAATGAGTGCCTTTGACAACAAACCTTCCTGTTTTTCTGTGCCCCGTTTCTGCTTAGTCACACCTCTGTCCCCTCCCAATTGCCCAAGCTCCACTCCTGGGGCCCTTGTTATGCTGGAAGACCACATTTCCAGAACTGTTTCATAACTCTTGCTCCACTGCTGCTCACATGTTTTCTTCTAACCCTCAGGATCCTCAACCCTTGCTAGAGTAATTCAAAATCAGGTCAGTCCCTATGTCTAAAACAAATTCTCTCTTGGGAGGCAATGTGATTTTAAATATCTGCCCACAGCACCTTATAGTTATAAAAGTAGTGTGTACCTGGAATTTTTGTTGACATATCTGATTTGTTGGCTTTTGGAGGACTTTTGCCCTCCAGCAGCATATTGACCTCCATATGAGACTAATTTCATCTGTGTGTAGAGGAAATTATAGATCTGGAAAATTCACACCCTGGAGAACTAGTCACTGGGTAGTGAAGTCAGTACATCTACAGGATATGAGTATTGGTACTTGAGTAGAATCCCTTCTGATTACCTTCCGGAAAGTCATGGATTATACTGTGATTTTCCTCCAGCTTAAGCAATGTTCTCAGAACACAGATACTAGATGAGAAACAGTACCTGGCTCTGAAACATATAATCTACTCAGATTCCAGGCCCAGGGTCTTGGCCACAAGAAAGCATATTTGTCCCAACATCTTCCTGGAAGCTGTGCTGTGTGAGCACTGCAAAATTTTTTCTTTTTGTAATGTCTTGCATTTCTGTAAGTCACCTATTTTCATAGCTAAAAGGAAGAGATTTGTTAATTATAGCTTTCCTTTGTTACAGCTCTCTATTGAAAACATATGCCAGAAAAGTTAAGGAAAGATGCAAGTGGATAGATGATACATAAACAAGATTAGGAATCATGAGGATTAGGGGCTTCCTGTGCAGTTTTATCCAGGAACTGACCCCAGGAAGAGGGTCAGTTATAAACACAAAATTATGTTTGTGAGGGGAAGGTGTGATTTTATTATATTCATAATCTAAATTTTCTGGCTCTTGTTTCAGATTCCTTGAAATGAGTCAATTTGTTGATTTCAGTTATAATTTTTTACTCTAATATTATCTAAAATAATTTAAAGTAGATAACAACTATAAGTGTTGGATATTTTGGAGAGTCAGCTTCTAAATTAAAAATTTATTATTTTTATTGTTGCTACCTAACACAAGAGGCTCTTTTTATTTGGTCCTAACTTTATTTTACCTGTTTACAGAAGACAAGTAACTAATATGAAGCATAAAGGTAGCCAATTATAGACTTAAAGAATGGTAACATTGGAAGTAAAGAATGAGGAGGAAGAACAGTGGCTCTACCTTGGTTTTCTTTCACTTTTCCTACTATCTCTGCTCTTCCACTAGCAGGTCAGAGCCAGTGGACTCTATCTAATCATTGAATTTATGAGTGTGGTTAGTGAGAGAATATTTTTCTAAACAAATTCTGCCCTCGTTGTTACTTTGTGTGTATGTGTGTGTGTGTGTGTGTGTTGCTCTCATGTCTGAGAGTTTATTTGTTGTATTAATGTAATTATCTTGTTGAGGGCTACAAAAATAGTGTTACACTGGTGTGTGTGGTAGGTAGACTCCTGCTTCAAGGGAAAAGTTAAATCTGTTAATTACCATGGGGAAGTTAGCTACTTAGATATACCCACCTGTTTAGTATGAGTTTCTAAGTTTAGAGGGAATGAGGGCTTAGCTTCTCTCTGTGGTCAGACTTCTATGAGTCAAGTTGCATTGAAATGAGCTGTTGAATAGTGGATGTTAAGGTTTCAGGTACCACTTGGAAAAAGAACGGGTTATAAAGGGGAGGCTACCCTGTTATTAAAGAATATCATCTTCCCTGGACTCTGGCATTCTCTTTTGTTTACCAAAGCCAAGGACTATGTTTCTTAAAGTGAAGTTTATGGGCTGTATCCATCAGAACTATGGAAATTGCAGGTTCATGGACTCCATTCTACGTAGATTGCATTTGAATCTTGTATTGAAACCTAGAAATCTGCCCTTCAACCTAACTAGTGGAATGAGTCACAGAACCTGGGAATAGATGTGTGACAAAGATGGCATTACAAATCAGCATGTAAAGGATAAATTATTCATTAAATAATATGAGAAAAATTGATTTTTCATATGAAAAAGATGTGATTAGATCCCTACCTCACACCATGAAACAAAATAAACTCCATCTCACACGAAAAGTATATTCATCCCAATAGCCCCAAAAGTTTTAACTGATTCCAGCATCAACTTTTAAGTCCAAAGTCTCATCTAAATATAATTCAAATCAGATATAGGTGAGATTGAAGGTATGACTCATCATGGGGCAAATTACCTCCAGTTGATGAACCTGTGAAATCAAACATGTTATGTGCTTCCAAACACAATGGTGGGACAGGAACAGGATAGACATTTCCATTCCATTTTTAATGCCATCTTTGTCACACGTCTATTTCCAGGTTCTGTGACTCATTCCACTAGTTAGGTTGCTTATTTAAGGGCAGAAGAGGGTAATGGGTCCTGAGCAATTCAAAACCTTAAAGCTTGAAAATAATCTTCTTTGTCTCTAGGCTCTTCCTACCAGTCTTGGGGGGTTGAAGTTCCCCTTTCTGAACCCACTGGGGCAGGGCCTTGCCCTCATGGCTTTGAGGAGCCCCATCCCCATGGCAGTTCTCTTAATGGGGCTTTGAGCAGGCCCCATCTCCATGGTGGCTTCTTGCCTGGGTCTTGAACCTGCAGCTCTCCCCAGATGTAATCACATGCCAGTGGCTCTAACTGTTGGTCTCATTGTGGCCATACCCCCCATGGCTCCACTGGGAATTGCCCTAGTGTGGGCCCCTTGCAGTGGCCCCACCTCATGGCTGCTTTCTACATGGGCTCCAGGCTCTCCAGGCCATCCTTTGAAATTTAGGTAGCAGGAGCCAGACCCTTATAGCTCTGCTGCATATAGTGCATGTTGAATCAGGTCCATGAGAGCCACACCTGGGGCAGTGGAGGAGCATGGTGACAGAGTGCAGGAAGCAGAACCTTGAGGCAGTGCTGGGCAGAGGGTGCCAAGGTCCCAGGGGTGCCAATGACCCCTGCTTTGAAATTGTTCTCTCCCCCAGGTCCTTACACGTGGGGCTGTGAGGGGCAGCCCCAATCTGAAATGCCTTCAGGGTCATTCTTCTATTGTCTTGATGAGTAACACCTGGCCAATCCATACTAATTTCCTTATCAAAGGGTCATTTGGCCACACCCTTGGTGTTAGCTCCCAACATATTTCTCACCTTTTACAGTACACACAAACTGAGAATTTTCCAAATCTTTAAGTTCTGCTTCCTTATTGATTAAAAATCCATCTTTGATTCATTTCCCCTTTCTCATGTTTTACTATAAGCATTCAAGAGAATCTAAGCCAGACCTTCAACACTTTGTTTAGAAGTTTATTCAGCCAAATATGCCATTTCATTACTCATAAGTTTTACCTTCCACAACAACAGTAGGCCAATAACACAATTCAGACAAGTTATTTGCCACTTTATGACAAGGATCACCTTTCCTCCAGTTTCCAATAGCATATTCCCCATCTCCATCTGAGACCTTATCAGAATAGCCTTTACCATTCTGTTCATAACCATGTACGTATTCTCTAAGAAGATTCAGCCTTTCTCTACAGCTCTTTTCTTCTGGGCCCTCATCAGAAGTACCCTTTATGCTCCATTCATGCCAATGTAGGCTTTTTCTAGCATGGATCTCACTTCCAGCCTCTATCTATTAGCCAGGTGCAAGAGCTACTTCAACATTTTTAGGTATTTGTTATAACACCCCACTTCTTGGTACCAATTTTGTTGTAGTACATTCAGGCTGCTATAAAAATTACTGTACACTAGGTAGCTAACAAGCAACAGAAATTTTTCTCACAGTTGTGGAGACTGGGAAGTCTGAGATTAAGGTGCTGGCAGATTTGATGTCTGGCAGGACTCATTTCCTGATTCATAGATGGAGCCTTCTTGCTTTGTCCTTACCTTCCAAAGGCCCCAGCTCCTAACACCATCGCATTAGTGACTAGATTCCAACATAGGAATTTTAGGGAAACACAAACTTTCATACCATAGTGCAATGGAATTTTTGTATGACAAAAGATACCATAAGCAAAGTCAGGAGACTCACCAAAAACTTGAACAAGATATTTGTAACAAGTATAATCAGTAAAGGATTACTATCAAGAATATATATATATTCTATAAATCACTGAGGAAAATAAAAGCAAACAAGGAAAAAAATGAGCAAATGTTAATCATATCCAACTCATAGAATAGAACTCTGAATGTCAACTCTGTTAGTATTCAGGGAAACTGAAATTAAAAAATGAAATACCCTTCAAAGGGTTAGTGAATATGTAGAGAAAATGAAACTGTGAAATACATTGTTGGTTAGAAAGTAAGTTGGTACAAATCCTTTGGAGGTCAAATTGGCAGTATCTAAACGCTTTGTATATTTGCTACCCTAATTGTATATATACACTTGTGAAATTCTTGCTCACATGTACAAGCAAACATGTTTAGACAAATTCATTGCTGTGTTTATACTGGTGAAAAAATGGAAAGAACATTAATGTTCATCATGTGAGACTGCATAAACACGTTACAGAATACATTGAACTACTCTACTTCAGTTAACTATGAATGAATTCTCTCTCTGTATCAGTATGGATACATTCAGAAAACACATTGCTGGATAGGCAAGTTACAAATGAATTCATATGAAATGGTAATATGATATTTATAGACATACACATATTTTTGAGGTTGCATGATCCAATTTCCTACCTCTAAGAAGAGATTTTCTTTCTTTCCTTGCTAAACTTGAAGATTCATTATTTTACATTTAGATCTCAGAATGCTGGGGCTAAAAACTCTCCTAGAAATTATCTAATCTCCCCCTTTAAATGTTTTAAAAATGGACTTTCAATTTTAGGATAGCTTTAGATTAATAGAAAAATTATAAAGATAGTACAGGGAGTTTCCATACAACCTACACCTAGTTTCTCCTATTAACATCTTACATTAGTTTTTTTGTTTTAGGCAGAGTCTTGCTCTGTCATCCAGGCTGGAGTGCAGTGGTGTGCTGCTCATTGCAACCTCTGCCTCCC
>NW_012116110.1:3204698-3209881 GCF_000951035.1 Colobus angolensis palliatus | reverse complement strand
GGGTTTCACCGTGTTAGCCAGGATGGTCTCGATCTCCTGATCTCGTGATCCGCCCGTCTGGGCCTCCCAAAGTGCTGGGATTACAGGCTTGAGCCACCGCGCCCGGCCAACAAATGTTCTTTATCTGTTCTAGAGTCCCATGAAGGATATTACATTGAATTTATTGGTCATGTCTTCTTAGGCTCCTCTACATTGTAGCCATTTCTCAGACTTTACCTTTTTTTGATGACCTTGACAGTTTTGAAGAGTACTGATCAGCTATTTTGTAGAATGTTCCTCATTAGAGGCTGTCTGATATTTTTCTCATTTTTAGACTGAGTTTCAGTGAGGAAAGCTATGAAATACTATTCCTATCACATTATATCAACTGCACATATTATTATCTATGATTTATCCCTTTCGATGTTAACTTTGATCACCTGGTACAGGTAGGATTTGCCACAGTTTCTTAGCTGCAGAGTTGCTTTTCTGCCCTCTCCCTCTTCCATGCTGTATTGTTTGGAAGGAAGTCACTATGTGCAATCCACATCAATGTCTTTCTTAAAAGGAGAAATTGGAGCTCAGAAAAATAAAGTGATTTGCCCCAGATCATGGAGTAATGTGGTCCACGGTATGATTTGGGCCACAGAGGATTTTCTCAGTGCATAATTTAATAATTTAAATTCAATCAATTTAATTATAAAAATAACCAATGTAATTCAATTAATTTTATTTCACTTAAATCATACATTTAGTTATATGTAAAATTAAGATTAAGGCGGTGGATTTTGCACATATAAAATCTACTTTCCCCTCCTCCTAACAACCCTTCCTCTTGAGACATATAAAATTATTAGGTTCTATGTTAACTCACACAGATCTGGCTCAAAATAAAAACAAAATTTGCACTTGTTGGAAATGTAGAAGAAACTAGAATCAATCAGCAGGATATAAAGGTTTGTGTGAACCACAAAGCTACACTGAAAGCCTGCCCTTAACATTTGCCATTCAGGGGAAATTCCTGGGTCCTGTATCTTTGAAACATGGTTCAGAGGAGGACCAGAGGTACCTGCTGTAGTGGAGTGTCCTCTTGGGCTCCTGGATTCCTTGGCTCTTGGGGATAGGCACTGTAGATGAAGGGCCAGAGGGACGCTCTGAAGTGATGGGTTACAACTCAGGAACCCCAGATATCCATATCTGAGGGTGGTTCTTTAACCAGCCCTGGGGTTGAAGTATCTATTTGACTGGGGCTAAAGCCCTGGGGTTCAGTGAGAAGATAAATGATTGCAGGGTGGAGTGATAAAGTACAAGAAGCAATGATGAACAAAGGAAGCAATAAAATGTCGAACACAATTTCAAAAAGTATTTTCCATAAAATAACAAGAACAGTTGTTTTTGTGTTTTGAGTTTCAGAAGAGGCTAGGAATAAAATAGTCCACAGTAACTTGGAAACCTTGAGGCAGAGGAAGTTTGGAGGAAGTTACTGTTTGCTAAGGTCCTTGTCTTTTTCCGTAGAGAAAAGAAATACTGATTACCTTTCACTTTGTCAGCATATTATAAATGTAAGAATGTATGCTAAAATAAACACAAAAAGCATAACTTCGACACTGGAAAGTGAAAAGAAAGAAGTCTATAAAATTGCTCTGTTTAATAAAACAGTAAAAAGAAAAAAATAAGAATGGCAAAAAGTAAAATGTAAAGGTGGCAAAAATCAGTGTCCACACACACACACACACACGTTTTTTGAGGCAGAGTCTGGCTCTGTCACCCAGGCTGGAGTGCAGTGGCTCAATCCAAGCTCATTGCAATATTTCCCTTCCAGATTCAAGTGATTTTCCAGCCTCAGCCTCCCAAGTAGCTGGGATTACAGACACTCACCACCACACCAAGCTAATTTTTGTATTTTTAGTAGGGATGGGGTTTTGGCATGTTGGCCAGCGTGGTCTCATGTGATCTACCCATCTTGGTCTCCCAAAGTTCTGGTATTACAGGAGTTAACCACTGCGCCCGGCTGGTGTAAATATATTAATAATTATACGAAATAGATACAGTTTAAGCTCACTTTTCTAATATTGAATTCAACAATCTCTGGACTAAAAAGTAAAATGTAATTAAGTGTTGTTTATAAACATACCTTAAAATGGTATGGAATGATTAAAAATGAAAAGAAAAAAATGGTATATTAATTTTTTAAAAGTTGATATGACAAAATTAATAATACTAATATTAGTAGAATATGAATAGAATATTCAGCAAAAAAACGTATGAAGTAAAAAGACAATGCATAATAATAGGTGGTAGCATTACAAAATGAAGAGGAAGGCCGGGTGCTGTTGCTCACACCTGTAATTTCAGCACTTTGAGAAGCCAAGGCAGCAGGATCGCTTGAGCCCAGGAGTTCAAGACCAGCCTGGGCAACATGGCAAAACTCCTTCTTTACAAAAAAACACAAAAAATGAGCTGGGCGTTGGCACGTGCCTGTAGTCTCAGCTGCTCAGCAGGCTGAGGTAGGTGGGAGGATCATTTGAGCCTGGGAGATGGAGCCTACAGTGAGCTGTGATCATATATCACTGTACTCTAGCCTGGATGACAGAGCAAGATTATGTCTCAAAAAAACAAAACAAAACAAACCCCACCAAACAGAAATATTCCTCTGAGATCTCAGAAATTTATAGATCAAAGAGGCCAAACTAAGGAACCAATTACTCTGATGAATTGTGAAAGTAGTAAATGAGACTGTCTTGTTCTCCAGTTCAAGATATGGTGCCATCTTCAATTCACTTTACAGCGTGTGTCATGCTTTCCCCTGTATTTAAGCACATATTTTCAGTTCTTCAAACTCATCATGAGTTCTCTTCTTTATGGGCCTTTATACAAGCTCTTCTCCACCTGGATCTTTCTCCTCCCCAAGCCTTTTCTTGGCTAATGGCTCCCATTGCACCTCATCCTTCTCCTTAAGTGGCATGTGAAATTCTGTATTTTAATTGCCTATTACTTTTTTTTCTCCCCTACTAGGTAATAAACTTTGGAGGACTACAGCTATGCCCTTTTCTTCATTGCAGTACAGTGCCTGGCACGTGGTTTACTTCTTGAGGAAATAAATTAGTGAAGGAATGAGTTATGTAAAAATGAAATATAACAGATGGAGGGATTAATTCTACCTAAGGAAAAGGCTTCATAGAAGAAATGACCTTTAAGAAGAAACTTGGAATCCCAGCACTTTGGGAGGCCGAGACGGGCGGATCACGAGGTCAGGAGATCGAGACCATCCTGACTATCACGGTGAAACCCCGTCTCTACTAAAAATACAAAAACTAGCCGGGCGAGGTGGCGGGCGCCTGTAGTCCCAGCTACTCGGGAGGCTGAGGCAGGAGAATGGCGTAAACCCAGGAGGCGGAGCTTGCAGTGAGCTGAGATCCTGCCACTGCACTCCAGTCTGGGCGACAGAGCGAGACTCCGCCTCAAAAAAAAAAAAAAAGAAGAAACTTGGAAAATGAGTAAGGACAAAGGTTGTTCCTGGTGGAAGGAACAGTGTGAACAAACACCTGGAGGCTAGAGAGGGCACATCGTGGCAGGGAATTTGAGTAGTCAAAATGCTGGAGCATTAGTGGCAGAAATGAAGCAGAAAATAGAGATTGGGATCTTTACATAAACCCTGGAATGCCATGCTGAGGAGTGTAGACTTTAATCTGCAAGTGAGGCATGTGTATTACAGATTGAAACATTAGGATGATCGTGGTAGTTATTAGAGCTATTCACTGAATATTGCTAGTTCCTCACACTTCTAAGCCTATATTAGGATTACATACTTCTCTGTATACCTTTGAGCTGAGTCATGGTCACATGACTTGGACCAATGCTAATGAGAAGTGAGTGCAAGTGACATGTGCCAGGTCTGGGTAGAAACTTGAAGAGACACTGTTCGATTTGTCATTTTTCCTTTTTCTGCCTTAGCTTTTATGGGAGCATGAGACTAGGTCCTTGAATGAGAAAAACATAGAGAAGACTCTCACCTATTCTTTCAGGAACATGAATAAGAAGACACAAGCCTTTTTGGTTTTATGACACTGAGAATGTTGGGTGTGGTGACTCATGCTTGTAATCCCAGCACTTTGGGAGGCCAAGGCAAGAGGATTGCTTGAACCCCGGTGTTCGAGACCAGCATGGGCAGCAAATGTCTCTATCAAACTTTTTAAAAATGAGCCAAGTGTGGCAGGCTGAGGTGGGAGCATTGCTTGAGCCCAGGAGTTTGAGGTTACAGTGAGCTATGATCATGCCACTGCACTCCAGCCTGGGTGACAGAACAAGATCCTGTCTCAAAAAACAAAAAAAGTCACTGAAATACAGTGGTTATTTGTTGTTGCAGCATAACCTTGCCTGTTCTGACTAATGTGCATGTTATAAAATCAGTCACTAATTAGACTGGAGACCAGAAGAAAAATTAGGAGACCATTTTATTTGGTCAGGCATTGTTAGTAGGAAAAGTGAAGAGTGGACAGTGACTATGAGGACACAGACTGCACTGATTGTATTCACTTCTGTGTTTCTGGTGCCTGCTACAGTTCCTGGAATAAAAGAGAGTTAGAGGGAGAATCCTTGTGCTCACGCTTTCATAAGGACTTGTAGTGGATTGTTTAGTGTCCCCCAAAAGATAAAGATATGTCCAAGTTTTAACTTCTGGTACCTATAAATGTGATTTTATTTGGAAATATGGTCGTTGTAGATATAATTATTTAAATATTGTGAAATGATAGTATGTTACACTTAGGATAGACCCTAAATCCAATGGCTGGTGTCCTTCTAACAGAAAGGAGAAGGAGATTTGACATAGAGCACACAGGGAGACACAGGGGCCAGGGACATGTTAAGATAGAGTCAGAGAATAGAGTTACACAACTGTAAGCCAAAGGGCACCAACAATTGCCAGCAGCCATCAGAAACCAGGAGAGGGGTAAGAAATGGATTCTCCCTTAGAGCCTCCGGAAGAAACCAACCCCCTCAACATCTTGATTTTAAACTTCTGGCCCCTAAGAATGTGAGAGAATAAATTTCTATTGTTTAAGTCACCAAGCCACCAAGTCAGTAGGTTTCTTTTGTTTTTAGAGTTGGAGCCTCCCTATGTTGCCCAGGCTGATCTTAAACTCCTGTGCTCAAGGGATCTTCTTACCTTGGCCTCTCAAAGTACTGAGATTACAAATGTGAGC
>NW_012116110.1:3195042-3204028 GCF_000951035.1 Colobus angolensis palliatus | reverse complement strand
AGACAGAGTGTAAGATGATGCTGAGGTTTCACACTTGGTGTGTGAAGATAATTGTGTTCTTAATTGAGTATTTGTGTATAAGAACAGTAAGAATATAGAGGAGTTTATTTTAGTTTGGGATGTAGTTGACAGAGATCTTTGTAAGTCACTAGATGAAGATTTCCAGGAGATGGTTTGAAATGCTGTTTGGAGCTCAGGCTGGAATTGGAAATATGGATTTGGAATGAGATAATATGGAAATGTCTATGCAATGGAGCACTTTACTTTTGAGGACTGAATAGAGGCAAATATTTCAGAAAGGGTAACCAAAGAAGTTTTCATAAACTTTGGAAGAAAACCAAGAAAAAAATGGCATTTCAGAAGTCAGAAAGGAGAAAATTTCAGGTAGGAGGAAGTTTTAAATTGTATCAAGTGTTGCTGAGACATTCAAGAATTAAAACCAGCCGGGCGCGGGGCCTCATGCCTATAATCCCAGCACTTTGTGAGGCCGAGGCAGGTGGATCACGAGGTCAGGAGATCAAGACCATCCTGGCTAACATGGTGAAACCCCGTCTCTACTGAAAAATACAAAAAAACTAGCCGGGCGAGGTGGCGGGCGCCTGTAGTCCCAGCTACTCGGGAGGCTGAGGCAGGAGAATGGCATGAACCCGGGAGGCGGAGCTTGCAGTGAGCTGAGATCCGGCCACTGTACTCCAGCCTGGGCAACAGAGCAAGACTCAGTCTCAAAAAAAAAAAAAAAAAAAAAAAAAAATTTAAAACCAAAAAGAGGTAGAATTCCATTATGTATATTTTTTCCTGAGATTTATTTACAGAAGAGGCAGTTTGAATAAAGTGGCAAAAAGCAGACTAAAAATTATCTTTTCTAGTTGCTACCAAGTTGCTAGAGAGAAAGTCAAGGGAGAAGCAAAGTTTTTTGAAAACAGGGAACCCTGAGTGTGAATGTAATGGGTGTTGGACAAAGCTGGTTATATGAGCTCTGTGAAATCATGGAGTGTGGGTTAAGCCCAGAAGAGGGGGATTGTGAGCTGGGGAGGAGGCATATGATAAAAGAAACAGGCATTTATTGAGCATCTACTATGAACCGGAAGGTTTTACTTGTTGAAATTGGGTAACGAGGTACATGCAGAAGCCATTAACCAAGATAGAAAATCATGGTGAAAAAAACTGGTCTTTAAGGTATTGGTAAGAACATGGTGAAAGGACTAATTAGAGGGCCTGGGCTGAGTGGCCATGGATGTGAAGTTGGCCAGGAAGAGCAGTCAGTGGTCTTGCTGACTCTGAGGGGTTGAGGGGCTGGAGGTCACAAGGAGGATGAGTTTCCATATATGAGTCATGAGTACAACACCACATATTACTTCAATCTCTTATGAAGGTCTACTTCATATTCAGTTAGTTGTGATGCTGCAGATACAGCCTGTCAACCCTAAGATTCCATCAATTGCAAGTCTCACCATTATTTTATACATTACTAAGAAAGAGAAGAACCAAAAACAACTTTATATGAATTGATCACAGCAACCTCTTACTGCTCTGAAATGTCTCTCAGCTCTTCCAGGGGGTTTGGCAATTTGTCCTGCCCCCAGTTGCCTTCCTTGCCTTGTGATAAGCAATCATTTTGCACACACCTCAGTAACAAACTATGATATCATCTTCTTGTGAACATCTTTTTTAGCTCCTGTAAAGCACTTGTTATTCCTTTATAAGAAAATATGGAAGCATAGTCATTCTTCTTCTCCTACAATGAATATTTTCTGCTCAATTTTTATGTCTTTGTACATACACAATAGACTGTTTATTTCTCTTATGTCAAATTTATACCCCTCTGCTCTGTTTTCTGTGTCTTTCCACATTCTTGAAATCTTTTATCTAAATGTCAGATCATAGTTAAATTCAATGCTGTAGTACTGATATATTAGTCCATTTTCTGTTGCTTATAACAGAATATCTGAAACTGAGTAGTTTATAAAGAAAAGGAATTTATTTCTTATGGTTATGGAGGCTGGGAAGGCCAAGATTGAGGGGCTGTATCTGGTGAGGGCCTTCTTGCTGGTGAGGACTCCGAAGAGTCATGTGGTCATGCAGGGCATCATTTGGTGAGGGGACTGAGTGTGCTAACATGCTGGCTCATGGTCCAATCACCTCTTAAAGGCCCCACCTCTCAATATGCCACATTAAGTTTCAACATGAGTTTTGGAGGGGACATTCAAACCGTAGCAACCAGGTTGTACATCATTCAATAGAGATGACGACATTCATATGAACAGGTGTGACCAATGCTGTACCTACCTCAGCAATGGCAACTACATCATGACGGTGCCTTGATGACAGGAATTGTAAAATGCAACTCCCTGGAATGTAACACTGCATTCCAATTTCAGAGACGTTAAATGTGGAAAAAAAAATGTGTCTTAGTATTGCTGAAATATAGAAATTAAATTTTACAGAAATGTGGTAATTGAAATTTACAGTTAAACTTAACCTTAATTATGACTACTCTTTGCTACCTAGCTTATTTTTAGCATTCCTAACAGATACTGTGTGAAAACTGGTTTGAGTCTTAACTTTGCTCATAGTCTTTGTTATCCACTGAAGGAGGTGTGAAATGCCCAAGAAGCCAGTGCTGTGGCAAGGGGAAAAATGAAGTCTTGTGGATTTTGCCCCCAATAACTCAAACTGGTGTATGTATCTCCATTAGACAATGGTAGGTATTTTTCCTTCGTAGGTAAAACTGGGTCTGCTTTAATATCTATCCATTATTTTCTTAATCCTAGGGAAGGGAAAAGATGCCATACCATTTTCTGAAACTCTAAAGATAAAAATCATTCCTAGAATTGTAGTGCCAGAGGATCTCAGAAAACATCTAGTTCTAGAGTGTCATGTTTACAGATTGAACGACTAGTTAATGCAAGTCACATGTGACAAGCCATGGTCGAGTGTGTTATTCTTTGATGTGGCGGGAGAAAACAAACACAGGATAAGCCCCCAAACTAGAGTATTTAGTAAGTAGAAAATTGTGCTTAGTAGACATGGCTGTTAAAGCCAGTCAGGTGTTCTTTACTGGATATTACACATTCCCAAGAACAAATCCTCTCCCCATCTCTATATTCTGCCTTCCATCAGTCACACCTAGCTCTTGTCATTTAATTTTGCTTTGCCTTGTTTTTGTCCCTTGTTGGGTCAAGGTTAGTTTGTTCTGCAGAAATAACAAATGCCTGGATTTCCCACTCTTCAGAGCTCTGGGGTGAGTTAAATCCACAGATGTTTATGAGTGGTGACAATCCCTGTTGGCGGATGTTGTAGCAATACTTTGAGAACTGGCTATACTGAATGATGCCAGCTGAAGGGGAATCCTAGGAATTTGCTTTCATTTGGATCAGACACTTGAACCAATTGAAGAATGGCTCCCACTATTTTTTTTTTTTAACTCTTATAAGCCTTTATGAGGCCCAATTTTGCTTGTGCAATCTGAGAACATTTTTTGCTTTCATCCGATCTAGCTGGGCATAGGAGAGTAGAAGACAGTTGTTCAAAAGGAAGCTCTTTGTACATACTGACTCTCAGATCTGTTTCATAAGAAAATTTCCGTAGGAATTCTAGGAAGAGAAACAAATGGTTTAGGCAGAGAACATTTGGTCTATTAAACATTCCGGTGGCTGGTTCTGTGGCCAGCAGGGCAGCAAAGCCTAAGGAATTTCAAGGGACACAGCCCTTTTTTGTATTGGAGCCCTATGTCTGGCCACAATGATAATTGTTTCACATCAGCAACTTAGTATATTGTGGTATAGGGTTGTAGGGGGGTGGGTAAGGGGGGCTTCAATGGCTTCTTTTGTTAGAAATAGGCTAATTTCTAGTACCCATTCCAAAAGGTTACAATTAGAAAGGATGGTGCAACAGAGCTTGAGAAAGTAAACATGGGGGCACCCATCTCCTTTTCATTATAAATTGCTTCCCTTTCCCTGATGCTGTGGTTGTCAGATGCTAAATACTTGTCATCTTGGCATTCTCTTTTGCTGCACAAGAACACAGCCTAACCTAACTGTGGGCTGCGGATATCAGAATGCTGTAGTCTAAAGAGCTGGCATGGGAAACAGGCATGGAAGTGGAGGGTGGTAGGGATTTGAACAAAGCCCAAACTTGCCTTGGGTTAACTTGATTTACAGGAATCAACAGGACCTGGAAAAACTCCAAGCCATGAAGCCTTTGTTTGGAAAGTTTTGCAGGATAAAGGCTAGCCAGATCTAAATAAAGCTTTTCCATGAGGGTTTCAAAACAAAACATTGAAAAAAACAAAGGGTGCCTTTATCTTTCCTTGCTACTGGCCAGGTTCTAAGTTCAGCAGAGGACTAGAAAACTGGATGTGGGAAAAAGATGTAATCGATTTCTTTGAACAGCTCAAGAATGGATCCCATGCTGGAACACATCCTGGAACACTGCAGGGTTGGATTATCTACAGCAAATTAGTTGTTTGTTTGTGATGTTTTTATTGTGGTTTTAATATTTGTAGGACTCACACCATAAGTTGCAGCAATGTCAAGCTGACACACAAAGCATCAGTGACTTAGAAAAGCTATACTGGTGGTGTGTGTATGCATCCTGTATTCCTTGATGCCACCTCTGGCATGGCCACCAAAGGAAGTCTGAGTCTCAGTTCCCTCCTCTGTGGAATGGTGATGCAAAAATAATAATTTTACCAAAAGCCAAGCAAAAAAACTGTAAGTAAATGTCAACTGTAAAGGTTTAGGACTTTGAACAGTGTCTGTGCCTTAAACACCTTGGTCTCTCCCCCACACACTGATTTCATCTACAGTAACCCCCCTCTATCTGTTGTTTTGTTTTCTGTGGTTTCGGTTACCAATGGTCACCCTTGGTCTGACAATATTAGATGGAAAATTCCAGAAGTAAAAAATTTATAAGTTTTAAATTGCATGCCATTGTGAGTAGTGTGAAGAAATGTCATGCTGTCCTTCTGGGATGGGACTTACCCTTTTGTGCAATGTATTCACCCTATATACACTACCTACTATGCTACCCGCCTGCTAGTCACAATCGCCATCTTGGTTATTAGATGGAAAAAAACAGCATATAGAGGGTTCAGTCCTCTCCGTGGTTTCAGGCATCCACTGGGGGCCTTGGGATATATAACTCACGTATAAGAGGTGACTACTGTATTCACGCATCCAACAATATTTACGGAACCAAAAAACACACAGTAGCTACTCAGTATTTGTTGAATACAAATGTTTTATGACAAAGCATCATTATTATTCTTTGTAGCAGGGGTTGGCAAACTACAACCCACATTCCTCTTTCTGTAAACAAAATTTTATTGGAATACAGCCACACCCAGGATTGACTATGGCTTTTGTGCTGTAACAGCAGAGATAAGTAGCTGTGAAAGAGAATTTATGGATTGGAAAGTCCAAAATATTTAGCATCTGGCCTTGGTGGAGAAAATCTGCAAACCCCTTTACTATAGCACTAACCTAAAAACATTTGGCACCTTTCCCAAACTCCTCTACTTTACCGTAAACAATGTCTCCATGAATATTCTGGAATAATATTTGTCAAAGTATGCTCCAGGGCATGCTTGTTTTACAGGCTGCCCCTTCCTGGTTTAGAAAGTTTAGAAAATAGACATATCATGTATATTATGAAGTGTCAAAAGAAGAATGTGTGTAATTTTGATTCAGTGTTTCCAAATTCATGTGACCCTATTAATCCTTTTTTGTTTTTCACAAATTAATGTTTTGTAGAAGGAAGTTGCCACATAGGAAATATTGGTAAACAGAATATATTTTGTGGGCTAACTCCAGAAAATTGGAAATGACTACCTAGTGTGTTGTGTTGAGAAGGATCATGAGGTACTGTCATAGTATGGTGGGATAGAATACAGCAAACAATTACATAGCTCAACCATGGCATGTGTGCTGAGAGTTTGCAACCACTTGTTTAGACCTTACTGAAAGTACTTTAAAATGTGAGTCCACATGGTCTATACATTGCTGCATATGAAGTGGGACTTCAAAGTTGCTTTTCTGGTGAAGCTTATAACTTAGTTATGAAGAAATTTCACATAGAATTACAGTGAGGGTAATTGTCTTAACTTCCAGGAGAACTTAGAAGATAACATTAAATTGATTATATATGTGAACTTGATTATTATACATCATTCTGCTTCTGGTATTCCTATTATGCATATGTTATACCTTTTGTAGTTGTTCCATAGTTCTTGGATATTCTGTCCTGTTTTTTCAGTGTTTTCTTTCTTTCCTCTTCAGATTTGGAAGTTTTTACTATCGTATTCTCAAGCTCAAAGATTCTGTCCTTAGCCATGTCTAGTCTACTCTTGAGACCATCAAAGACGTACTTCATTTCTGTTACAGTACTCTTGATCTCTAGCATTTCTTTTTGATTCTTAGAGTAACCATCTTTCTGATTATTTTACCCATATGTCTTTGCATGTTTTCTGCTTTTTAAATTAAAGTCCTTAACATAGTCATAGTTGTTTCAGATCATGATCTGGGCTTGGCACAGTGGCTCATGCCTGTAATCCTAGCATTCTGGGAGGCTAAGGCAGGAAGATTGCTTGAGGCCCGGAGTTTAGGACCGGTCTGGACAACACAGTGAGACCCTGTCTGTACAAAAAATTAAAAAATTAGCTTGCCATGTGGCATACACTTGTAGCACCAGCTACTTGGGAAACTCAGGTGGGGGTGGGAGGATTGCTTGAAGCCAGGAAATTGAGGCTGCAGTGAGCTGTGATTGTGCCACTGCACTCCAGCCTGGGAGACAGAATGAGACCTTGTCGGGAAAGAAAATTTAAAAAAAAACCCTACGTCTAGTAATTCCAACATCTCTGGCATATCTGAGTCTGGTTCTGAGGTTTGCTCAGTGTCTTCAAATTGTGTCTTTTGCCTTTTAGTATGCCTTATAATCTTTTCTCAAAAGCTAGACATGGCATACTGGGTGAAAGTAATTCCAGCAAATAGACCTTTAGCAATGTGGTGTAAGAAGTCTGTGCCCCTGGGCTGGGCTGTGAACCTCTTAAGCGCTTTTCAGTGCTCTCCTTCCCCTTAGGTGGGACAGGATGGCTAGAGGGGGCTGGAGCTGGGTTTTTCCCTTACTCGGGGTTGGTTAGGCTTTGAAATAACCCATTAAGGTAGGCAATGGTAAAACAGTTACTCCTGAGAACAGACCTCCTTAAGACGCACAGAATGCTCTGGCATATTTTAAAATGGCTCCCTTTCCCCTCCCCCTGCAGGAAGTTTCAGTGGATTTCTCTCCAGCCTTCATTGTGAAAATCTGGTAGAGATCGTGGAGAACTCACAAAAGCATGAAGTTGCCCCTATGAATGGCCCCTCTGGAGTTTTTAACTCTCAGACCTGTCCACACCAAGGCTTCAGCAACTCTTCTGTTACAGCTTAGCTTTTCCTAACCTTTCCTATGGAGGTTTCTGCTTATGGAGTTCTGCTCTGGTAAGTTATTATTCTCTGTAACCAACTGTCTGTCTCTCCAGCTTTGAGAGCAGCAGTTTGATCTGACCTCACTTCTCTTGACAGATCTAAGAAAAGTTATTGATTTTCATTTTGTTCAGCTTTTTACTTGTTGTTAGGACAGAGTGATGACTTCCAAGCTTCTTACATGTCAGACCAGAAACGGGAAGTCTGCATCATTCTGTTTACCTTCCGGGGCCCTAAAAACATAACAAAGCAAATTTCTTGTCAGAATCTGTGTGTCAATGATATGGTTTGGATCTGTGTCCCTGTTCAAATCTCATGTGGAAATGTAATCCCCTGTGTCGGATGTGGGGCCTGCTGGGAAGTGATTGGATCACAGGGGTGGTTTCTCACGGTTTTACGCCATCTCCCTTGGTGCTCCCATTCCATAGTGAGTCCTCATGAGATATGGTTGTTTTCTAGTGTGTGGCAGGTGCCCCTTCTCTCTCTTGCTTCTTTTCTAGCCATATGAAGAGATGTTCTCCTTTTACCTTCTGCTATGATTGTAAGTTTCCCGAGGCCTCCCAAGAAGTTGAACAGATGCCACTGTGCTTTCTGTACAGACTGTGGAACTGTGAGCCAATTACACCTCTTGTCTTTATAAATTACCCAGTCTCAGGTATTTATTTATAGTAGAGCAAGAACTGACTAATACGCTTTAGTAGCGTTATAAATTTATTCTTCGAAATGCAATATTTGCTCCATATAGCAGTATAAAAATAGAAAATAAAAGCATTCGGTATATCAATAATAAATGATATTTCCATGTATCAGAAACACAACAAACCCATTGGGGGTTGGTTCTGGGACTTGCTGGGCTTTATGTCTGAAAGGGAGCAGGAGTTTCTCGAAACCAGGGGATTGAATGAAGCTCCCCTGGTTAAAAAACGAGTCTGGAAAGCTCCTTAGGGCTATCACTTCTGTGAAGTTTTGTGCCCAGGAAAGAAACACACAACCAAAATCTTAAGCAAGCCCCACACATTCGCAGATCATCAATACCTACAATACCACACAGTGTGTGGGGGAGAGAGGTAGTTGTGAGCCACCACTAGAAGTAGAAGTTGAGGGCTCTGAAAGGCCAGGTAGAAACAACCCCAAACCTGGAGACTGGCTGGAAAGAATGAAAGAGAAAAAAATGTCACCTAAGATGAGCTGAAGTACACAGTCTAAAACATTTGAAGAAGTCTAGTCTAAGAGAGACAGCCAACATTTGTGACAAATTCAGTTTATGTAGAATTAAAATAACAGAATAAGGCTGGGTGCGGTGGCTCATGCCTGTAATCCCAACACTTTGGGAGGCTGAGGTGGATGAATCACTTGCGGCCAGGAGTTCAGGACCAGCCTGGCCAACATTGTGAAGCCCATTTCGAATAAAAAAACATAAAAATTAGCCAGGTGGGCCGGGCGCGGTGGCTCACGCCTGTAATCCCAGCACTTTGGGAGGCCGAGGCGGGCGGATCACAAGGTCAGGAGATCGAGACCATCCTGGC
>NW_012116110.1:3160597-3194327 GCF_000951035.1 Colobus angolensis palliatus | reverse complement strand
GGTCTCGATCTCCTGACCTCGTGATCCGCCCGTCTCGGCCTCCCAAAGTGCTGGGATTACAGGCTTGAGCCACTGCGCCCGGCCAAGAATGGAATAAGATTTAAAAGAGGCTTTAAACACACGAGTTTAGGATCATCAGAGTGGTAAATAAAAGGAAAAGGACCAGGTGTAGTCACTCACTCCTGTGATCCCAGTATTTTGGGAGGCAGAGAGGATGGAAGGTTGCTTGAGCCCAGGAGTTCAAGACCAGCTTAGGCATTTGAGTGAGAGCCCCATCTCTACTGGAAAAAAATAAAAGGAAAATAATTAACCAAACAAAAACAGGCAGAAAGTACATAAGAACAGTAACATATAAAATAGAACTGCCTGGATATCATGTACGTAAAAAAATCTGGAAGGCGAAAAACAAAACACAATAGATTGGATCAACTCTAGGCTGACATAGCTGAAGAAAAAAGGGCTCTGAACAATTGTATTAGAAATTCAGGCCAGACACAGTGGCTTATGCCTGTAATCCCAACACTTTGGGAGACTGAGTCAGGAGGATCACTTGAGCTGAGAAGTTCAGGACCAGTCTGGGCAACATAGTGAGACCCTCATCTCTATAAATATACAAACATACATACATACATAAAGGGAAAAAAGGATAAGGAGAAACAATATTCAAAGAAAGAACAACTGAAGACTTTTCACAGTTAAAGAAATTCACAAATCCTTATAATTAAAAATGCACGAAGAATAATGAAAAGGATAAATAGAAATAAATGCACATGTAGACACAAGATGGTAATATTGCAGAACAAGAGTAAGGACAAAAGTTTTAAAAATCACAGGAGTAGTTTGGGCGCAGTGGCTCACACCTGTAATCCCAGGACTTTGGGAGGCCGAAGCAGCCGGATCACTTGAGGCCAGGAGTTCGATACCAGCCTGGCCAACATGGCAAAACCCTGTGTCTACTAAAAATACAAAAATTAGCTGGGTGTGGTGGTGCATGCTTGTAATCACAGCTTGCATTAGTCTGTTCTCACACCACAAATAAAGAAATACCAGAGACTGGGTAATTTATAAAGAAAAAAAGATTTGATGGACTTAACAGTTTCGCATGCCTAGAGAGGCCTCACAATCATGGTGGAAGGCAAAGGAGGAGCAAAGTCATGTCTTACATGGCAGCAGGCAAGAGAGCGGGTGCGGGGGAACTCCCATTTATAAAACCATCAGATCTCATGAGACTTATTCACTACCACGAGAACAGTACAGGGGAAACTGCCCTCATGATTCAATTATCACCACCTGGCCCTGCCCTTGACACTTGGGGATTATTACAATTCAAGGTGAGATTTGGTTGGGGACACAGCCAAAACATATCACACCTACTCGGGAGGCTGAGGCACCAGAATTGCTTGAACTCGGGAGGTAGAGGTTGCAGTGAGCCTAGATTGCACCACTGCACTCCAGCCTGGGCGACAGAGTGAGACTCTGTCTGAAACAAAACAAAACAAAAGAACAAAAAAAACACAAGAGAGAAAGATAGAATTCTTGCTAACAGATCCGATTAGATGAACAACAGACTTCTCATTTGCAACAGATACTGTATCACAACAGAATAATATTTTTAAGGTGCTGATAGACAATAACTGCAAACTTTGAATTCTAAACCTGAATGAACCAGGATTCAAAAATAAAGACCATATAAAGATTTTTTAAAATGCATTAGGAAAATTGAAAATTTAAAAATTCATTAGGATCCTTAATGAAAGAACCATTAACAGAGATCCAAGGATTGTGATAAAACAAAACAAAACAAAAACCCCAAGAGAAACTGATAGAAAAATGCTGTTTTATTTAATTAACCATTGACACTATTTCCACACCCCCACACACATACACAGCACAGACATCAAAATTCCAGGCAAGAATACCGAGGAAGAAGGTGGAGTACAGAAGGGGGTTCTAATGAGATTGGGTAGGAAAAGGTAGATAGAAATTTTTAAGTATTTCTAGACCAGTGTTTCTCCAACTTTGGCATGCGTCACAATCACTTGGAACACACAGGTTGTGTGCCCACCCATAGAGTTTCTGATTCATTGGGTCTGGGGTGGGACCTGAGAATCTGCATTTCTAACAATTCCCAGGTGATGCTAAGGCTGCTGCTCTGGGGTCTATGCTTTGAGAACCTCCAGACTTTACTGGAAAAACTAAGCATGTAGGTAAAAAAAAAAAAATAGAGTGAAAATTAAAAGAATAGAAACTATGTATAGCTTTAAAACCCCAAAGGAAAAAAAAATGGACTATATATGTGTGAACCTCAAATATCTGAGACAGGTCTCAATAAATTTAGAAAGTTTATTTTGCCAAGGTTAAGGACACGCATCTGTGACAACCTCAGGACATCCTGATGACATGTGCCCCAAGGTGGTCGGGGCACAGCTTGGTTTTATACACTTTCAGGGAGACTTGAGACATCAATCAATATGTGTAAAGATATATATTGTTTTGGTCCAGAAAGGTGGGACAACTCCAAGTGGGGAGGGGGCTTCCAGGTCATAGGTAAATAATAAGTGACAAGTGATTGCATTCTTTTGAGTTTCTGATTAGCCTTTCCAAAGGAAGCAATCAGATATGCATATTTATCTCAGTGAGCAGAGGGATGACTTTGAGTTCTGTTTGACCTTTGTCTGTAAGGAATTCCCTTGTAGACAAATTGTGAAGGAGGTTATGTGACTTTTTAAATTTTAGTGGCTGCCTTTTTTAGGAGTAGAATGGGAGGAAGGTTTGCCCTAAAAGTCCAGCTTGACTTTTCCCTTTGGCTTATCCCAAGATTTATTTTCCTTTCACATATGTATATATTTATAAATGTTATAAGTACAACAGAAGGCAAGAATGGAGCAAACATAAGAGTGAGGAGGAGGAGGAGGAGGAGAAGAATGGTAAGTGCAAATTAAAATGGTAGCACTAAATCCACACACTGGGAGGTGATTTTTGCAACACATAAAACTGAAAAAAAATTGTATGCAGGATATATCAAAAATTCCTACAAACCTTTTAAGAAAAGACAAGACCTTGAGAAAATTTGCAAAGGATGTGGTCAAACAATTCACAGAAGAGGAAACCAACATGGCAACAAAGCATATCCAAAATCCAAAAGCAAATCATAGTCTCACCAGTAACCAGGGAAATACAGATTAAAGGCATGGATTTATACCCAGCAGGTTGGTGGAAACTTAAAAGTCCCGTAATTCCCAGTATGAGGTGGCATGTGGAAAAACCAGACAGAAGTCTCACACAGGAGCGGTGAGAGGCTATGCTGGTGCAACTTCTTCAAAAACAATTTTCACAATTTCTAGTAAACATATGATCTTTGCCGGGCGCGGTGGCTCAAGCCTGTAATCCCAGCACTTTGGGAGGCCAAGACGGGCGGATCACGAGGTCAGGAGATTAAGACCATCCTGGCTAACACGGTGAAACCCCGTCTCTACTAAAAAAATACAAAAAACTAGCCGGGCGAGATGGGGGGCACCTGTAGTCCCAGCTACTCGGGAGGCTGAGGCAGGAGAATGGCGTAAACCTGGGAGGCAGAGCTTGCAGTGAGCCGAGATCCGGCCACTGCACTCCAGCCTGGGCGACAAAGCAGTCTCAAAAAAAATAAATAAATAAAAGATATGGTCTTTGTATCATATCAAAGATGCACATTCTCTTTACCCTGGTGATCCAGCAGTTCCACTTAATGTGGAACACAGAGAGACTTTCATGTGAGTTCAGAGGCATGTGCTTAAATAAATGTTTTGGGGGTTTCCTTGTGATAATTAAAAACTAGAAATAAACTAATCTTATTGCCAGAGAGTAGATTAGAATGTAGGATCTTTATATAATGGAATACTGTGAAGAATTAACATGAATTGGTGGCTATATGGCTATAGATTCTGCCTATCAATTCTTTAATGGTCTATATCATAGAACATTATTTACCTCAAATACTTAGAATCAGCTTCAGCTAAAATTATAATTGAAACTCTAAGCCATATGGTTCACTGATACTAACAAAAAACTCCAACGAGGTTATTAGCACAGTGTTTTTGAGAATCCCAAACACTGGGTTAGCCCTTACTCTTTGTTTAGATGAAAAAGATAATGCAGGAGGTTAGAGAATATTTACATTCCAGTTGCCATGATTATAAAATTTATCTATGCTTCTTTTGTCTTTAGTTATCATGAAATGATCTCTTATCTAAGACTATTTACTTGAAAGGGCAAAGAACTTTCCTGTCATGTGTAAAAGTTTGTTTAGTAGAGATTACAAGAATATTAACTTGTAAACTTGAGACAATGTATGTTTGCTTTAGGAAACTACATTTGTTAAAATATTTGTAATAGGGAATTGTGTGTGTGTGTGTGTGTGTTTTAGTTAAAAAAAAAAACTTTGTTGGTCATTTTTATTCTTATTTCAATTAATATAATCAGTATATAAAAACTGTTCATTTAAATTAGAAAGGTGTAATTTAAGATGAAAATTTAAGAAGAAACTCACTGTAAAAAGATTTTTCAAGTAAAATAAATTATTCTTAAAAACGATAATAAAAAATCTCATTTTTCAGTTACATGTATTAATATGATAAAACTTAAAAACAAAAAGTAGAGAGAAAAGCAAATTGCTGTACAGTAAGATGACATTTATTTAAACAATAAAATCATTCAAAAACAATTCTCTATTCTTTTATTGGAAATGGCAGTGTCAAATAAGTATAAATATTGCTTATGCATAAAATACCTGGGCGATAAATTATGAAAACATGGATGCTAGTGACTTCTGAGGAGAGACGGAGCAATATTGAGGCTTCAATGATATTTGCTATGTCTACGTCTGAAAACAAATGATCTGATGAGAATATGGCAAAAATATCACCTGTTGAATATGGAGATGGGTACTTGGATATCTGGATTTTGAAAGGATAAACCATTACATGCATTCTTATTTGTATTATAGAAAATGAATAAATACATTTGTGAAAAAATATATTATTTTCTCTTATATATATAATTCTTATTAACAGTTCTACACAGCAGATCCTTCCCTATGCTCCACCAAAAATCAAGTCTTATATATTCATAGAGAATCTATGCAACCACACATAACTCCAGGAACAGGGGCCTCATAGAGGTGGTCTTCTGCTGTTCCAGCACTGAGCCATCAGTATCTCCAAATTGCTCTAACAATGGTTCTGCACATTTTGAGTTAGCAACCTCCTGCTTGTCCACAATAACTATGCAAACGTTTGCCAGTTTCCTAATGCTCCGTCGGCAGCACCATCAGCTCTCAGTGGACGATGCCATCCAGGATTTCATCCAGGGAATAGTGGTCAGAAAGCATTTCTCCCTGAACTTCCCTGAACTTCTTTTCCCCTTCTTCTCCAGAAAAACAAAACCAATAAATACGTGTATATACAACGTGTATGTGTGTGTGTGTGTGTGTGTGTGTGTGTGTGTATTTATATTTGAGACAGGGTCTCGCTCTGTTGCTTAGGCTGGGGTGCACTGGCATGATCATGGTTTCATTGTAGCCTTGACCTCCTGGACTCAAGCCATCTTCTCGCTTCAGCCTCTAAATAGGACTATAGGTGTGTGCCACCATACCCAGCTAAGTTTCTACTTTTTGTAGAGATGAGGTCTCACTATGTTGCTCAGGCTAGTTTCAAACCCTAGGCTCAAGTGATCCTCCCACCTCAGCCTCCCAAAGTGTTGGGATTACAGGCATGAACCACCATGCCTAGCCCTACGTATATTATATGATGTTTATGTCTATCTCTCTACCTATCTAGAGATTAATTTATTTTCAAAAATTGACTCACACCATTATGAGGCTGGCAAGTAGAAAATGTGCAGGGCAGGTTGGGAGTCTGGAAATTCTGGTTAGGAGGTGACGTTACAGTCTCGAGCCCGAAGGCAGTCTGGAGGCAGAATCCCTTCCTCTTCCAGAGACCTCCATCTTTTCTTTTAAGGCCTTCAACTGATTAAATGAGACCCACCCACATATAGAGGGTAATCTGCTTTATTCAGAAAAGTCTACTAATTAAAATGCATAGCACATCTAAAAAATACCTTCATGGCAATATCTAGACTATTGCTTGCCAAATAGCTAGGTACCACAGCCCAGTCAAGTTAGCATGTAAATTTGGGCATCAACCTTCCTCTTCCTGACCCACTGATCTGAATCTGAAACCTTTATTTCCTCCATTCCTCTGAGTTTCTATGACAACAGTTACCTTCATTCCACATTAGTTCAAGGCACCTGTGTTCTGGATCATCTTTCCTTTTTACTTTCTCAAGAAATCACTTTATCAGTGATGCCTTCTGACTTCTGTGTCTTCATTCTCTCTTAACGTGTTTTTGTTTCGCTTTGATATACAATGGTACTAAACTATCTTCCATCTTTAAAAAAATCTCCGTGACTATCAACCTCCCGTTTTCACAACACCTATCCCTCCTTTAACAGTTTAAATTCATTTCTGAAAAGTCTGTTGCTCAATGAAAAGCCATTACATAAAGAAAATATTTTCATTAATTTTAATGGAAAAATTTTGATGAATTTCATCAGAACCCATGATACCCAAATCATTTTCATAGCTAGTAAATATATATCAAATGATAAAAACAAGTTTTTGCAAGTAATGGATAACATTTTGAAAGTCAATAATTTGTGCATTAAATGTGACAGAATGAAAATTTCTTAAGCTAATTATTTCTCTTTGCATCATCTTCTTCAACAATTTTTCAGCTTTTTGGGGACTTGAGGTATCTTCACTCAAAGTGCAGTTAAAGTAATCTTATAGCATAGAAACACATCCACAGCCCAAAATAAAGTCCAGAAAAGAGAGTGCTTAGAAATATGGAGTTGTTACGTGTGAAAAAAGACTGAAGAATCCTAGAAGATGCCATCTCCCTAGCCTCTTTTTCACATATTCAAAACAGATTATTTGGGTTTATACAAACACGAGTGCAATTCAAATTTGTTTTGCATGATACTCTCTGATGAGAAACTATTGTGTCAAGTAAATTGCGGAGTGTGACTTTGCCTGGAACCAGAATACCAAAATATCACTTCTTATAGAGGACTTGTCTCGTATGTTTTAGGTGAAAAAGTCATTGTAATAACGCAGAAGGAATTGCCTCAAAAGCAGCATAGTATTTCAAGAGCCACTATGGTGAAAATCCTTTCCTTACCAGCTATTATATGAGGTGATGTAACTCTTCACTGACGGAGTTCTCAGGAGAGAAATCTACTTTTTCTTTCCCCACTGTCTCAATTCACTCCCAGAGTTATTTGGTTTCTGCCTCTTTTAGTTTACTAAGTTCTCTTGCCAAGAACCTTGCAAATTGACTGTCTTGTTTAGAAGTACAATGTTTTGACTTGGCTTCTTGGAAGTATTTCACAGAGCTGATCATTTCCTCTCATTTGAGTGTCTTGCTTCCCTCGTTTTCAATTTAAAAAAAAACAAAAACAAAAACATATTGAGGGACGAAATAGATACCATGTGTCAGAAACCCATTCTAGGTGCTAGAGATGTGTAGATGTGTAAAAGTTGGACGGATACCCTTGAGGGTTTTATAGGATGGGGCTTCGGTATCAGGAGGAGACTGGTAATTGCTTTTCTGGAAAATTTGGTACCTGAACTGAGCCTTAAATTTTTTTTTTTTAGACGAGGTCTCACTCTGTCACCCCGGCTGGAGTGCAGTGGCACAATCATGGCTCACTGTAGCCTCAACCTCCTGGGCTCAAAACTCCTGCATTAGCCTCCCTGTAGCTGGGACCACAGGTGCCTGCCACCACACCCAGAAAATTTTTGTAGTTTTTGTTTTGTTTTGTTTTGTTTTGTTTTATAGAGACAGGGTTTTTGCTACATTGCCCAGGCTGGTCTTGAATTCCTGGGCTCAAGCGATCCTCCCACTTTGGCCTCCCAAAGTGCTGGGATTACAGGTGTGGGCCACCATACCTGGCCATAAATCTTAAGTATTAATACGGTTTCCCAATCTTCTTATTTCCTTTCTATCTCTTTGACTTTTCCTTTTTTATTTCTCTTCTTTTTTGCTATTTATGGTTACTAGTTGTCTTTGTTTGCTGTTATAACAGAATTTACCTTGTATTGGATAATTTACAGACAACAGTTCTGGAGGCTAGGAAGTCCAAAATCAAGGTGTCAGCAGAGTCCGTGTCTGGTGAGCGCTTGCTCTCTGCTTCCAAGATAATGCCTCTTGCTGTGCCTTCACATGGCCAGAGAGATGAACGCTGTATCCTCACATGGTGGAGGAAACAGAAGGGCAGAAGAGGTGAACTCACTCCCCCAAGCCCTTTTATAGAGACACTCATCCCATTCATGAGGGCAGAGCCCTGATGGCTTAATCACCTCCAGGTGGCCTCACCTCTTAATACCTTCACCTCGTGGTTTAAGTTCCAACATGTAAATTTTGGAGGGACAAGAACATAGAAACCGTAGCATCAGTCTTTCCTCCTTGACTCTTTAGTCTCTTCTCATTCCGCTGACTCTCTACATATGTCTGTGACCTTGACTACCACCTGTATTCTGCTAAGATCTGTCTGTCAAACTCCAAACTAGATACATTGCACCACTCTGAAACACTTTTGTCTGGCCTGGACATTTACTTTTATTTTTATTTTTTGAGACAGGGTCTCACTCTGTCACCCAGGTTGGAGTGCAATGGTGCAATCTTGGCTCACTGTAGCCTTGACCTCCCTGGGATCAGATGATCCTCCAGTCTTAGCCTACCCAATAGCTGGGACTGAAGGTGCACGTCACCATGCCTGGCTAATTTTCATATTTTTTGTGAAGATGAGGTTTTGCCGTGTTTCCCAGGCTGGTCTCAAAACTGCTGTGCTCAAGCAGTCCTCCTGCCTTGGCCTCCCAAAGTGCTGGGATTACAGGCGTGAGCCACCACACCTGGCCTGGTCTGGAAGAATCACAGGCAAATCAACCTAAGATATCTAAAACGAATAATTATTTAACTACTTAAATCTATTCTTCCTCCTGTGCTTCCTGTCAGTGGATGCCACTATAGTCTTGAGATACCTAAGCCAAGAATTTAAGAGTCATCCTTGACTGTTCTTTTTCCCTTATCTTATCTACCATGTCTATTTGATTACCAAGAGCTATTGAGTTTTCTGCTTCACATCCCTCTCATAGCCCTCTGCTTCTCTACGTTCCCACTGCTATCTCCTTAGTTCAAACCTCCTCATTCTCTGCCTATTTTGTTTACCTCCTGACTGTTCTTTCCATCTTCAGGCTTGCCCCACTTTTAAGTCTTTCCATATCGCTCCTGCAGTGACCTCTCAAAGCACAAGTCTGGTCTTTTTATTCCCCTGATTAAAATATTTTGATCACTCCTTATTGATACCAGGATGTTCTAAAAACAGGGTGACCTGGCTTGTAAGGCTTCACTGCTGGAACTTCCCTACCTTCTCCCTAATTTCCAACAAATACAACTACATGTGGCTGCTGGTAGACCAGGCTCCCTCATGTTTTTGTGCTTATGTGTTTATTGTTCCTTCTGCCTGGGACTTTTTTTTGTCCACTTTCTTTACTTGAAAGTCACTTGCAAACTTCAAAAAAACTTCCCTGCCTCCTCCTTTCCCAGTTTAGCTCCCTCTGACCCACAGGTTCCCATAGTGGTGTATGAATTCTTGTATCTAGCACTTAACACACCATACATTTATCACCAGTTGACCTGTCTGTAGTTTCTACTTAGTCTCTGGAGTCCTTGAAGCTAGGGACTGTGTTTTTGTTCTCTGTGGGCTTATCTCCTAGGGTAGTGCCTGACCCAAAGGCACAAGAAATGTACTCAACAAAGGTGTGTGGAATGAATAAATGAATCCAGGCTTCCCTAAGCACCCATGGCCATCAGCCCAACCCTGATTCCTTTTCCATCTGCATTGTAAAAATCAAGAAAAAGGGAAATAATAGAAAAAAGATAAAAATATTTCTGAATCAAATGATAAATGAATGTCTGGAGAACAAGCAAATCTTGTATGAGGTTTTTAAAACAGTCCAGACTGACATCTAGAGCAAAATCATACAGAAAAATTCCTACTAGGCAAAATGGCATAAAATATTATGAAAGAGCTTTTGGATAAATTAAAAAATAGCAACTCAGTGAAACAAATCCTGAATAGTGAGTTTGAAATTTATTAAAGGATACATGTTTTAAAATAGTCATAGGTGAAGCTTCTCAAAGACTGGAAAGATATCCTTAGGCAGATCTACTTAATGATAAAAGTAATTATTGGCCAGAAGCTGTGGCTTACGCCTGCACTCCCAGCACTTTGAGAGGCTGAGGTGGGAGGATCACTGAGTCCAGAAGTTCAAGACCAGCCTGGGTAACATAGGGAGACCTCCATCTCTACCAGAAAAAAAAAAAAAAAAAAAAGCCAGGTGTGGTGGTGCATGCCTGTGGTCCCAGCTATTTGGGAGGCTGAAGTGTGTGGATTGCTTGAGCCTGGGAAGTCAAGGCTGCAGAGAGCCCTGATAATGCCACTGTATTCCAGCCTGAGCGACACAGCTGGACCCTGTCTCAAAAAAAAGTTATTATTATTTTAGCTAACATATATAAGAATATTCTATGTACCAGGCATTATCCTGAGCATTTTGCATGCTTTATCTCAACTAATCTTTACATAACACTATGAAGCATGTGTAACTATTTATGCCCAGGTTGCTGATGAGGAAACTAAAGTCTTTGTATTCAGTTCAGCTGGATCAAAACCCAGTGCTTTCTGCCTTCCAATCAGGAGGTTTTTCCTTGGGCTATAGAGCTCGACTTTCTAGGCAATGCACAGGCAGGGATGTGTGCTCCAGGGGCCACTCCAGTTCTCAGACGAGCCACAGTTACAGTCAAGGCACAGTTGGCAAGATCGTGTACAATAGTGGACCAGAGGCGATGGAAGGAGCTCAACATTCTCACTTAATCCCACTTCTCGCTTTCCTGTGTGGTTTGTGGGTGTGAGTGCTGAAAATGAGCTTCCTCTGCAGGAGGAGGAAGTGGCGGGGCTTGGAGCCAGAATGACTCATCAGAACTCCCTAAGGAAGTCAGGACAACAGCGGGAGACTGAGCTTTCAACATCGGACATTCAGGTGGCTTCAGCTGGACATGTACGTGTGTGAGAAAGAGGGAGGGAAAGAGAGGGGATGCAATTTTTCAAATGAATTATATAGGGAGTGAGCGTAGGAACCTGTCTTCATTTATTCTGAGGCTCCTCAGAATCTCAAGTTCACAGCTCGGCTTATGATAGACCTCTCCCACTCTATCACGTACGTGTTTGATGAATTAGGAAGATTTTATGAACTAAACATTATAGGATGTAACCATCATACATTTCTATCATATTATTGATCCTTTTATAAAAATGAAAATATGGAGACTAAAAACAGTTATATAACTTGTTCAAGGCTACTCTGAAAGTGAGAACTGGAGCTGGGGCCCCAGAGTAGCAGCCCCAGTGGGGCACAGGCTGAAGGGCTTGGCTTTTGCTGTCTTGTATTGACTTACAAGAGCCCACCGGTAAATATTTAGGAGTTTTCAAGCTAGTTATTAAATCGCTAGTAGCTTGAAATCAGCATGGTATAAGTGTTTATACTACAGAAATTTGTAAATGCTAGAAATCAGGACTCCCGTCCCCCCGACCCCTGCCCGCCACCTCGAGACAGATTAGTGCGTCTAACCTGTCATTGTTTCTATGGCTGTCCCATAACATAAAGTTTTTATTAAATATGGCATCACAATCCACTTAGGAGCAGTTTTATTTAGAGCTTCACGGCATCCAACTAAAGCAACAACTTGTCATGTGTTCTTTTGTAGGGCTAGATTCCTGTAAATGATAGTTCCAGGGAGTAATGAAGGTAAAGCTAGTAAGACAAACCTAAAGAAATGTTGCTTTCCTTGTATTTTATTTCTGTTGCAATGCTTTGAAACTTTCTTGTTTATTTACATATTTAAGATCTGTTTCTCTCTACAAGAAGGCAGAGGGAGAGATTTCATTTTTGGTGCTTCCCAGTTAGTCGTGGGAAAGAGGATCACAAAAATCTGTCTCTCAACAACAAATATAATCAAAACCAACAGTAAGCTCACCAGCTGCAATCAAATGAGGGGAAGGTTCCAGTTTCGCTAACTATGGAAACCTGGTAGCTAAAGAAAGAATCAGAAGACTCTACCATGGCTGGGCTTAGCATGGCTTCTAACCCACACCCACCTTCCAGAGGCAGCACGGGAGAGATGGGAAGTCCACAGAGTCCTGAACTTGGTAATTCTTGTAAAAATTCCCAAGTTCGTGGAGATGGAGACTGAGGGGCTGAGTAGGAAGCCTAGGGAAAGTTAAGAGAAACCCTTAAGTATCATTACAGGGTCTCAGTAGAGAAAAGAAAGGCTTTCCAATAAATTGGACAGTAACATGAAGGCTCTGAGAACGCCTGCCCCATGGGAAAGGTTTTGGGGGACTGGCCAATAGCCAGGTGATATGCTGTCATACAGGGTATTAAGAGAATCTCTGAAGAAATTGGCTGGGTGTGATGGCTCAGGCCTGTAATCCCAGACCTTTGGGAGGTCGAGGTGGGAGGATCACTTGAGGGCAGTTCAAGACCAGCCTGGCCAACATGGCGAAAACCTGTCTGTGCTAAAAATACAAAAATTGGCCAGGTGTGGTGGTGCGTGCCTGTAATCTCAGCTACTCAGTAGGCTGAGGCACAAGAATCACTTGAACCCAGGAGGTGGAGGTTGCAGTGAGCCGAGATTGTGCCACTGCACTACAGCCTGGGTGACCGAGCAAGACTGTCTCAAAAACACAAACAAACAAACAAACAAACAAAAACTCTGAAGAAATAGAAGAGCTCATGTCTTCACATTGTGGATTGAGGCTGCTCAGAGCTCCAGCAGAAGGTTCTCCTGTTCCCTTGCACCACAGGCCACAGGAAGATGGGTCTGAGATGACATTGACTCCTTCACCTGCTGCCCAGGGGAGAAAACAACACAGTCTTAGATGAACTACAAAGGGTGCCAATGAGGCCTGACTTGCAGTCTACTAAAGAGAAGTTCTGGTTAGAGCTGTCAGCCTTAAACTTGTGTGAAAATGACAGCAACAAAAAAAACAAGCCATGGTGCCAGATAAATTGAGAATAAGGAAGGAAAGAAGTAGGAAGGAAGGAAAAAGAAAGAAAAAGAGAAAGAAAGGAAAAAAAGGAAGGAAGAAAAAAATGAAGGAAGGAGGGGGAAAGGAAAAAAGGAAAGAAGGAAGAAAAAAAGGAAAGAGGGAAGGAGGAAAGGAAAGAGGAGGGAAGAGGGAGAAAAGAAAAGGAAGGAAGGCTAGAAGGGAGAAGACAGCATGGAGGGAAGTAAGGGGAAAGAGGAAGGGCAAAAGGGAAGAAGGAAGGAAGAAGAGAAGGAAGAAAGGACAGAAGACAGACAAAGGAATGAAAGGGAGGAAAGAGAGAAGAGAAGGAAAAGAAGGAAGTAAGGGAGGGAAAAGAAGAAGGGACTAAGGAGGGAAGAAGGAATGTAGTAGGCAAAACGCAGTTGAATAGTCCACATTTCCATGGGTCCTTCGGGCCATAAAAGAATTATAAATAGGATTCCTTGTTAAAACCAGGAATTTATAAAATAAGAATTTAAGGACATGATGGCAGGAAAACCTCAAAAACAAAAAAAAAGCAGAACAAAATGAGACAGATTTCAGAGTCAAGGGAATAACTTAAAACAATATTATAAAACATACATAAATTAGAAACAACAGATAGAACAGTACACACAGCTGAAAATCAAGTGATTTACATAGAGGAAATACTGACAATATCATAGTGAGTGCAGCAGACAAAGGTAAGAGTTGAACACAGTTAGAAAGGTCTTACCAAGGCTGGGCGCGGTGGCTCAAGCCTGTAGTCCCAGCATTTTGGGAGGCCAAGATAGTTGGGGTGGATCACGAGGTCAGGAGATCGAGACCATCCTGGCTAACACGGTAAAACCCCGTCTCTACTAAAAAAAAAATAAAAAAACTAGCCAGGCGAGGTGGCGGGCGCCTGTAGTCCCAGCTACTCGGGAGGCTGAGGCAGGAGAATGGCGTAAACCCGGGAGGCGGAGCTTGCAGTGAGCTGAGATCTGGCCACTGCACTCCAGCCTGGGCGACCCAGTGAGACTCCGTCTCAAAAAAAAAAAAAAAAAAAAAGGTCTCACCACTACTGATCCTCTGGCTCACTCTTAGATCTACAGCCTACCAATTCTTTTTTTTTTTTTCTCTTTTTCAGAGCTAGGATCTTACTGTGTTGTCCAGGCTGGAGTGCAGTCATATGATCATAGCTCACTGCAACAATGAACTCCTGGGCACAAATGATCCTCCTGCCTCAGTCTACAAATAGCTGGGGCTACAGGTGTGCATTAGCATGTGTGACTAATTTTCAATTTTTTCTTAGAGATAGGGTCTCACTATGTTGTCCAGGCTGGTCTCAAACTACCAGGGTGAAGCAATCCTTCCACCTGGGCCTCCCAAAGTGTTGGGATTACAGGCATGAGCCACTGTGCCCAGCCCCCTACCAATTCTATTTCATTGGGATCCCCATCTACTAACCCCACCACTTTTCATTATTCAGCATTTCATTATCAAGCTTTCTAGTCTCATTCTCTCTTTATCCAGCTTAGATTTACTTAAAAGCACATTCCTTTGAACATCTGAATAATGCTTTTTATTTCGTTTTTGGTTTTTTTGCAAACTCCCCCCCGCTTGGTTTAGAGCATGAGATTTCCCATGTTGAAGGTGTTGACACTACCTTCTGTCACTGTAATTAACCCCAGGGAACTTAGGAGTTTAAGTTAACTGTCTTGCCTCCCTGTCTTCCTTCATAGTATTTACTTGGCAAAACAAACAAGCTAACAAAAATAAAAACTAAAGCCAAAACAAAACCCCTACCATTATGAAGCCAACTACTTGCCCACCTTGAGCACCTGAATGGAGTTGGAATTGCTAACACCAGTAAACTGACTATTCTCCTAATTTTCAGATCAGCACTTGACACTTCCTGGCTTTCCTTGAATGTTCTCTTACTCTTCAAAATAACATTTACACAATTTCCTCTCTCTCCTCCAATGTTTAGTGTCATTCTTTTCCTACACTTTCTCAGCTGATGGTTTCCCTTTACATGGCTGATAAAACAAAAGCAGGTGGCAACTTGCTCAACTTTCTCCTCCACATTGCCATTACTTGGTCCTCATCTTTCCCAATGTCTCAGCAGAACAGCCTCTCCGTCTTTCATGAAACACTTTCTTTTCTTGGTCTCTAGGACAACACAGTTGCCTAGTTTTCCTCCCTTCTCCCTGGTGACTCCCTTCTCTTTTACTGGATTCTCCTAAATGTTAGTGTACCCAAAGGCTTAGACCTTGGCCCATTTCTTTGTCTACACTGATGCTGACCCCATTCTCACATATGCTGATTTATTTTGGGGTTAGAAACTTGGCACAAATTTATTTTTATTTTTATTTTTAGTAGAGACGAGGTTCTCACTGTGTTGCCCAGGCTGGTCTCAAACTCCTGGCTTCATGCAGTCCTCTCATCTTGGGCTCCCAAAGTGTTGGGATTATAGGCCTGAGCCACTGTGCCCAGCCACAAGTGTTTCTTAGGGATTTCAGATAATTTTGTTGTAAAGGGAGGATTGTGGACCATTTACCCCACCCTAGGTGATTTCAATCCTTCCAATGGTGTTCATTGCATCCGCATGTTGAGCACTCCTAAATTTTTCTCTCCATTCAACTCTAGACTAGACGTAGATACCTCTGTCTGATGGATTTTTCAGTAGATATCTCAAATGTGAAATTCCTGGACATCTGTTCCCAGTCCAACCTATACTTTCTCCAGCCTTCTTTCTCTCTGTAAATGGCGTCAATTTTAGCCCAGTTGCTCAGTAAAACAAAACTAACCAACCAAACACTAGGATTTGTCCTTTGTTCTATTTTTCTCCACCTCCAGCCCACTAGCAAGTCCCATCCCCTCTATTTATAATGTATATCACAAATGTGCTACTCTTCTGTATCCTTGCTGGTGTCTTTCTAGTCCAAGCCACCATCATCTCTTCCCTGGATTACTATAATAATCTAACTGAACTTCCTGAGTCTACCTTTTGCCTTCACCTCCTCTTTCAATTTATTCTCTACACAGGAGTCAAACTGGTCACGTGAAAACATAAATCACTTTATATCCCTCTCTCCCTCTCTTGCTTATGTCTGCTGAAGGCTTTTCATTGCATTTTGAATAAAGTTGCAACTTCATGTCTTGGCGTAAAATCCCTTTGTGAACCGACTCCTGTGTACCTCTCCAGCTGCACGTTCCCCTCTCCTGCTCTCCCACTGAGCTCTAGCCACATGGGCCTACTTTCTGTTACTCAAATACGCCAAGCTTATTTCTGTTTCTTCTATGTAGCTGTAAGCATTTTCTGTTCCTTCTGTGTGAATCTATGTGAAATGTCCCTCCTCTTCCTGCTCCCCCATCCCTTTCTTTGATTGGCTCTTTTGAATCATTCAGGACTCAGCTCACATGCCACATCCAAAGGGAAGCCTTTCTTGATGAGAACAGCTTTTTCCTTATTCAGTATATGTTCTTATATATAGTACACAGTACTTACCACACACAATCTGAAAGTTACACTGGTTTTTGGTTTGTCTTGTTTATTTCTGTTTTCTCTCTCCTGTTCTAGAATATGTTCCATAAAAACAAAGCTAGTAACTGTTTTTCTACTCTCATCTCCAATGTTTAGATGCTTCTAATATATTCGTTGAATATACTCAGAAATGGAAAATCTACAGTAAAAGTAATCAGTGTTGAGGATTAGATATATTTAAATAGAGAACTAGAACACAATACTCGAAGGATGATAATTACAGAACAGATTATATTAAAAACTTTGACACAGTTAAAATAACAAGATAAGCTGTAAAACTAATAATGTGAAGGCAATTATAAAAGATTAATTTTCCTTTTTTTCCCAGCTAATTCAGAAAGTTTATTTTGCCAAGGTTGAGGACGTTCCCATGACACAGTCTCAGGAAGTCCTGACAATGTGTGCCCAAGATGGTCGGGGCACAGCTTGATTCCATATGTTTTAGGGAGACATGTGATATCAATCAATATATGTAAGAAGTACATTAGCTCCATTCAGAGGGGTGGAGATAACTCAAAACTAGCCTTCCCCCGCCCAACCCCTGCCCAGACATTCTGGGGGCTTCCAGGTCACAGGTGGGTGAGAGACAAATGGTTGCATTCTTTTGAGTTTCTGATAGGTTAAAAGACTAATTTTCTTATTGTTCAAAGGAGTTATTCTTTTTTTTCATTTAATTTTTTTGGTGACAAGTTCTCACTCTTTCACCCAGGATGGAGTGCAGTGGTGTGATCTCGGCTTATTGTAGCCTCAACCTCCTGGGCTCAAGTGATCCTCCCACCTCAGCCTCCTGAGTAGCTGGGACAATAGGTGTGCACCACCACACCCAGCTAATTTTTGTAGTGTGTGTGTGTGTGTGTGTGTGTGTGTGTAGAGACAGGGTTTCAACATGTTGCCCAGGCTGGTCTCAAACTCCTGTGCTCAAGCCATCTGCTTGCCTCGGCCTCCCAAAACGCTAGGATTACAGGAATAAGCCATTGCACTTGGTCAGGAATGTCTTTTAATTTTGCTTTCTAAACTTGTTCTGTTAGATTCAAGTACAATAAAAAATAAATAAGGTTTGGGGAAAAATACATTTGAAAAAATACAATTAAATCTTTCATTTTAAAACACAGCATATAGAATGTATCTCAGTTTATATTTTTTACTCTACCTATCCCCCTTCCTGTTGATATGTATTAATATAAAAGATTATAAAGAGACAAGGGATGATTATCTCTGGGTTGTGGGAGTTCTGGGACTGTTTTTCATAATTAAAAAATATTTTATTGCTTAAATTTTTTAAAAAGGAGCATGGGCCACTTTTATAAAATCAACAAAGTAAAGAAATAGTGAATGAAAGATGAAAAGTAAACAGTATTTGTGTAGAGAATACACTCCTTCAAGAAGCTACTGTGAGGAAGAGAATCGAGAGAACTCAAAGAAATTCTCTCCAAAGCTTTGCCTCCTTGCTTCTTGTTGAAGAAGGGAAGTACTGGGATATAATTGAATGCTGATGAGATTGATTCAGAAGCAAGGATGTGTACATATGGTATATTCAGAAAAGAAAAATGATCTATAGTGCAATAATCCTTCCTGAGAAGGGGAGAATGGGTGGTTTCACAGGGCCCGTTGCAAACTAGTGTGTTAGGAGGTGGGAGAGGAGGGGAAAGGAGAATATGGGTGTGGGCAGGTGCAGATGGATATGTAGATTTAGAACCAGCAGTAGAAAGTCGAAAGGTTTAATAGCTAATTACTTATATTATCTTAGCGAAGTTGAAGACAAATCATTACTTGAGAATGGGTGGTGGGCTGGGTGTGGTGGCTCAAGCCTGTAAACCCAGCACTTAGGTAGGCCAAGGTGAGAGGATCACTTGAGCTCATGAGTTTGAGACCAGCTCAGGCAACATAGAGGGGCCCTGTCTCTAAAAAAAGTTAAAAAAAAAAACAAAAAACAAATTAGCCAGGAGTGATGATGTGCGCCTGTAGTCTCAGCTAATCAGGAGGCTAAGATGGGAGAATCACTTGAGCCTGGGAGGTCAAGGCTGCAGTAAGCCATGATAGCATCACTGCCCTCCAGCCTTGGTAATAACACGAGATTTTGTCTGAGAGAGAGAGAGAGAGAGAGAGAGAAAGAGAATAGGTAGTGGGAATTTTGAGGAAATTGCAAAATTGCAAAAAGTATGAAAGGGTAGAAAATGTACTATACTACTGTAGACGTATAGTAAGATTAGTGGACACTGTTGAGGGCTTAGCTGAGATAGCTGATTGTAAATATAAAGTGACAGCAATCTATATGGTTCAATGATATTTCTCCAGCCTTGCTCAGCTGTTTGGGTGCAGGTATGGAGAAAGTGGTTGGTTGAGCTCACTCATGGTAGGTGCTTTGCTCAGAGTGTGTGAAACAATGAGAAAAGGGTTCAAGGGGAGTTCAGGAATTTGCAGGATGAGAATTGTAATGGAATTTAATATGGATGAGGAGAGAAGTGAAGAAGCTCTGATGAATGAGAAATCTGTGAGTTGAAGAGGATGACAAATTTGAAGAAATTTTGTCCCCAGGGCATGAGCTGTATGTCTTCCATTCAAATACAGAGAAAGAAGACTAGCCAGAGTATTCATATCAAAGTTCTAGTCCCAGCTCCTCTGTGATGAATCGCTTTGTGGTTTGGCATAAGCCTTTCACTTGGGACTCAGTTTCCTTATCTGTATATAAAAGGCTTGACTTGGATCAGTATATGTCAAATTTCAGGGCACGTACAAATTAATTGAGTATCTTGTTAAAATGCAGATTTTGATGCAGTAGGTAGGTCTTGGGTGGAATCTGGGGTTTTGTATTTATAACAAGCTTCCATCTGATTCCTGTGCTGCTGGTCCATGGACCATACTTTGAGTAATAAGGAACAGATAAATTCTATAGGCTTCAAAATTCTGATTATAAATCTTGGACCTTGAACTATGTTTTCACCTCCTCCTTGTCTTCTTTTTTTGGAGCTTTGTCAATTCATCTTGAAACAAAATCTTTGGACACTTCTTTTGATTTCCCTTAACTGGGCAGGAAGTAAATAGAGAAAGATGCAAACCCTGCAGAATGACCAACACCCAGTAACGGAAACAGAGGGTTCTGATGACGTCTTACAGCTTGTGCCTGCCTGGGTGGGGGTAAATGATACTGCCTTTTCCCAGGCATGGTGTGTCAAACAGGAACGTACTATCAGGCAGGAAATGGCTCCAATACAAACAGGGACACCAGAGATCAGGCTAGATGAGAGACTGATCACAGCTAATGGCATATTACAGACAGCTACTCAGATCAATTTCTTTCCTCTGTCATGTCAAAAGGTTTTGCTGTGTCCGGATTCCTTTGCTTAAAAACATATGTTCCCAGTCTAATATATTTAAAGCTGATCACCACAAATCTACTCAGGCAACTTTAGGTTTCATTTTGTCTGGAGGCTAAAGCCTACGGGGAGATCATCTGGTAATGACTTAGAGAAACCCACTTAAACTGTTCCCATATTGTATGATTCCCATATGTAATGTTTACATTTCAAAAGGTCCCGACTATGAGGATGTTTTTCTGGGCTGAACATGTTTTTCACAGGCAATAAATTCATGTTTCAATTATTAGAAAAATAGTAAGTGCTTTAGCAGGCTGAATTTGATATATTGGATCCAAAAGCAGAATTTGTTATAAGGAGAAATCACTGAAAGAAAGGAACATAAGATGTTTGTAACAGTGATAGCTATTTGAGGACAATTTTTGTTTAATGTTAGCGATGGTAGGAAATGCTGAGGATGAGTAATTTAGGGAAGAGCCAGAATCAACGTTTCCTTTCAGGATCTGGTTCAGTGGAGGAGGAAATCATTCCGAGAAGTGCTTATCAGCTTGATATCACACACGAGACTGCCCATAGGTCAAGTTTAGAAAGGACTGTGAAAAGCACACCCAGGGTCTGAACGTGAACTTCCAGCCTTTCATCTGATGGGCAACCTGATTTCTTAGAGAGGGAGCTCTGCCACCCTGAGACTGAAGAAGGGGTTGATATCATTTAATAGCCCCTTCTTGCTTTCCAAAGGTCAGTTGGCCCCACGTTTGAGGATGGCAAAAAAAAAAAAAAAAAAGAGAGCGAAAAAGAGCCATCTTATCTAAGGTCTGCCTGTTAGGTTTTCTTTAAATATCCTGACTCCATCCAAGAAATGTCTTGGAATGTATTTTACATTAATCTAAGCCATCTTTATCTCCAGGAAATGATTGGGTCTCACAGATGAAAAGTAAGGGTGTTTATTGATAGCAGCCATTTGCAGTGGAGCAAGCAATCTACTGAACTATGAAAAGAGCAGTCACAAAAGCCCATTTCCACAGGAAAAGAACACTGTGCACATAAACACGAATGAACTCAATAAATGCAAATGAACTCTCTGCTTGCTCTCCCTCAATTCTTACTGGGCCTCCATACATACTATTGAATTCACAGGCCCTGAAATAGATGACAACATTGAGTAATTAAGCTGAAATATCACACTAGGTCACTTTAATTATAAAGCCAGAGCTCATTACTCATTAATGGATGGAAACAGGGAAGCAGGAACTGGAATAACCTTGCTTAAAATGCATTGTTATCATTTTGCAAAGCCAAGAAATTCCAAGGATTTTCACAATAGACATTGTGAAGATTTTTTTTCTAAAGAGCTGGATGGGGGTATGAATGGATTATAAGACTGCAAATTTCTTTGAATAAAGTTAAGGGTTTTTTTTTTTTTTTTAAATAGAAGAAGTTTCTTTCTACTACACGTAGAAAATTAAATTCCAGATGTTATATCACTACAAAATCTCTACCAGATGTCCAAACTCATGGTGGCTGGGATGTTTATTGCAAGTAAGGCATTCAGCACCTGTTCTACAGAGACCTCCCCTTACCTTTTCATCTGTACTAGCACGTTAATCATGCCGGAGCAATGAAATATTTAGGCCTCACTGGATAATTAAAGAGGCTAGGAAAAATTCTAAAACTGTTAATTACTCTAAATGCCATTTAAGTAAATGACTACAGTGCTCCTCTTGGGATAATTCTGAAGATTCATCAACAACACTTTTAAAATCTGGGATTCCATTTTTGGAAGCTAATTCAAGGTGGAAACAGGACTTCAGACCAAATAATCCAGACTAAAGCACAGTTACCGACATTTAGCATATGTCCTTGTTTGAAAAACAAAAGCAGCCCCAATTGCTGCTATAAAGTATCTCATTTGCTCAAGAGTCACTTATGGCAGAACCTCCAGTTTTAGAAGCCTCTGTCTTTTCTGTTGCATAGCGTAAATGAACATTGCATCTGTCAGCACATTGCCAGTCAGTGCTGTGGGCACTCCCAGGCTGTTGGAGGTGAACTCTTAGGCAAGTCACTTCTCTCTTTGGTGTCATACTTCAATCTGAATGTCAATTTGAATTCTACAGTTTAAGATCTATGTTAAAAATAAGTTAGTTATGATTACAATCATTGCTACTTTTGAGTGAATGCTGAAATTTCCACGAAATCAATCAGAATTTAGCCAATTTCTGGCATATGTAATGATACTGTCTCTGTAGCTTGCTGTTTGATAGGGAGGTTGAGCAAGAGGAAATAAATAAGGCGGCTTTCTTTGAGCCTCATACTACCATGTCATCTGTCCTTCACATATTCTCTCTTCTTATCTACAGTCCTTTTAGAAGGCAAGACAAATTACCTTTCTATGATCTTCTTTTGCCTTCTGAGACTTGCCTTTATGATGGAATTAGCCTGAATTTCTTTAAAAATTTTTTAAAAGATCTTATCTTTTTCAGAGCTGCTTTAGGTTCACAATAAAATCGAGCAGAAAGTTCACCTTCACACATGCACAGCCTCCCCTACTATCAACATTCTGCACCAGAGTGGCGCATTTGTTACAATCGACGAAACTACCTATCATTACATTTTCCAGAAACTGGTTAAATTCTGATTGATTTAGTGGAAATTTCAGCATTCGCTCAAAAGTAGCAATGATTGTAATCATAACTAACTTATTTTTAACATAGAACTTAAACTGTAGAACTCAAACTGACATTCAGACTGAAGTAAAACACCAAAGAGAGAAGTGGCTTGCTTAAGGGCCCACCCCCACCAGCCTGGGAGTGCCCTGCCCTGCTGATGGGCCATGTGCTTACAGATACAACGTTCAATTTACATATTGCCTTTTTATGATCTTCTTTTACCTTCTGAGATTTGCCCTGATGATGGAATTAGCCTGAATTTCTTTAAAAAAGAATCAAATTCAATTCTTTGACATATCATCACCCAAAGTCCATAGTTTGCATTAGGGTTCACTCTTGATGTTGTACATTCCATGGGTTTGGACAAATGTGTAATGACGTGTATTCACCATCATAGTACCATACAGAGTAGATTCACTGCCCTGAAAATCCTCTGTGCTCTGCCTATTCGTGCTTCCAGCCCCTCTAACTCCTAGCAACTATCAGTCTTTTTACTATCTCCATAGTTTTGACTTTTCCCGAGCATTATATAGTTGGAATTAAACAGTATGTAGTCTTTTCAGGCTGGATTTTTTCACTTAGATACGCATTTAGGTTTCCTCCATGTCTTTTTAGGGCTGAATTTCTTTTTATTTACACAACATGTGGGAATAGGGAGAGTGAAAGCACGTGATTGCTTGTCAGGAGTTGAGGCTCCAGTTCCTTCTACAATAAGGTCCCAGGCTAACACACCTTTGATTTTGATAGCCCCCAAATCAACCTGGAAAGTGTTTATATGCTAATTATCTTAAACTCACATCTGCTTGCTATTCTCCTGCCCTCCTATTGTTTTCCATCCCAATAAACACAGTCTGCTAGACTTAAGATGGTGGTTGTTATGAGAGGTAGATCTTTATCATTTCTAAAAATGAAAGGATAGAAAGAATATATTAATGTTTTTCTACTCAGACTAGTTTGTCTTCTAATTCCATCTTCCTGTTTCAGTAGAGGGCACTCCGACCTTACCTAGAGCCCAGTGTTTTTTCATTTGACCAGTTTTGGAAAGTAGCTTATTTATTCTGTTAGTCCTTCAGTTTAATAGTCAGCAGTGAGCACACAGTCGACATAAAAACCAGACAGACTAGACCAAGGCTCAGTCCTATCCTGTGTGATCCTGAAGCCCTTTGTTATCCCTCCCCTAAAGCCCCTACTATTCTCTATTGCAATTCATACATTTATGTGTAGTCTTTCTGACCAGTCTGTGAACTCTGGGCGTGGGACTCCTATATTTCATCCTTAGGCTGTAGCACAATGCCTGACACAGACTACACATTGTAGCAAACAGGTTTAGGATAATTAGCATACAAACACTTTCCAGGTTGACCAGCGGGGCTATCTATCATAATCTAAGGTGTGTGAGCCTGGGGCTTTATTGTAGAAGGAAAACAACACTGGATTCTCAACTCTTGACGTGCTATGTGCTTTTACCCTCCCCACACCCACAGTTTACATGTATAAAAAGAAATTCAGCCATTAAAAGACATGGAGGGGCTCACGCCTGTAATCCCGGCACTTTGGGAGGCTGAGGAGGCTGAGGCGGGTGGATCACGAGTTCAGGAGATCGAGACCATCCTGGCTAACACAGTGAAACCTCGTCTCTACTAAAAATACAAAAAAATTAGCTGGGCGTGGTGACAGTCACCTGTAGTCCCAGCTATTCGGGAGGCTGAGGCAGGAGAATGGCGTGAACCCGGGAGGCGGAGCTTGCAGTGAGCCGAGATCGCACCACTGCACTCCAGCCTGGGCGACAGCGAGACTCCATCTCAAAAAAAAAAAAAAAAAGAAAAAAAGAAAAAAAAAAAAAAAAGACATGGCGGAATCCAAAATGCATATTACTAAGTGAAAGGCAATCTGAAAAGGCTATATACTATATGATTCCAACCATAGCTATATAATATCTATTGAGATGAATGAAAAATAAAAGGTAGACTCTGACCCCACTCTAACAAAGGGAAAATTGTGTACATGTTTATGTTTCTTCGAACGCCATCATTTTGCCTTGAGGATTCTATAGTGTTCCTAGTTGAGGTCATACCCATGCTCTCTATTACTTTATGTCAAAAGGTAAAAATGGCATCTGCCTTAGGTCCAGAATGGGAGAGCCCATTGCATTATCGCTTTTAGCATGGCGTGATGGTTGATACCCATAATGGCCTGGTCATGTCGTGCCAAGTAACATACATGATACTTCTCTGAGCAAAATTTGGGCTGGTAAAAAGCCCGAGACAAATCCAGCTTGCTAAGTTGCGTATCGTTTTCCTTTCTCCTAAAATGCTCAGTTCTCCATCCTTGAATCTGGAGTACAGTGATGCAATTTCGGCTCAGTGCAGCCTCTGCCTCCCGGGTTCAAGCGATTCTCCTGCCTCAGCTTCCCCAGTAGCTGGGACTACAGGCATGCGCCACCATGCCCAGATAATTTTTGTATTTTCAGTGGCGACGCGGTTTCGCCATGTTGGCCAGGTTGGTCTCAAACTGCTGACTTCAAGCGATCCTCCCGCCTTGGCCACCCAAAGTGCTGGGATTACAGGCGTAAGCCACTGTGACAGGCTTATTTTTGTCCTTAGTTCTAACACCTCGTTTCTGAGTTCTAACACCTCGTTAAAAAAAATTTAATTTGTGTTGTTCTTTCATATAGGTTTATCATTTTACAATTTTAATTAGTTCATTAAAAATTAGGTTATAGTTTTCATCTGTTTTGTGGGCATTAGAGTGCTTTCATTATCTGCAGGAATGTTTTCCTGTGACTCATTTTCTATTTACTTGTAAAATCGTTGTCCAAGATTCAACCATAATCTTTTTCTGCTGCTTGTTTTTATATGAAATAAGTTTTCCTCAACTTTCAGGAGGAAGGATTGAGTCAGGATAGCATTTGTAGCTTCATTGCTGTCAAATTCTGTCTTTTTGATGATTAATAGCTTTTGTTCAAAAACATGGCCTCATACTTTTGGAGATCTTTGGTTTTATTACTCATCTCAACTTTATCTGAACCTTCTCTCTCTCCTCTCCTCTTCTCTGTCTCTCCCTCTCTCGTTTTCTCCCCCATTGGTCAATTTGGGTTCTATTCCCAGAAGTTGTTTCTGGCATGGCGCTTTTTCCTGGAAGTGTACTAGGGCAAGTATGTTTCCACAGTTCATAAATCCCAGATTAAATCAGCCTCTTAAAATCTCACTGCCATCCTATTGGTCTCATCGGCAAAAAGCCCTTCCAATTCAGCCGCCATCTTCAAATTGGCTGACTATGCTTTCCAGCCAATATTTTTTGGAGTTATCTTTTTTCAGCATCCATTAAATGTCCCCTTGCTTCCCATGGCTTCCCCTCTTTATACACGTTGACACTACCTGGGGATTGATGATTTGTTCCCACCCACGTCTACTTGGGTTCATGAGGACAACTTATTACCTAACTAGGTTATAGATACTATTGTCTGTGGTTATTTGGTTTGGTTCTGGTTGCTTTCTCATGAGGTGATTTAAGATTAAAAATTGCACACCTCCACCACCAACACCCCATATTATATTTTGAAAATAAACTATTTTTTTTTCTTCCTAGGGTATTTCTATTGTAGATATTATCTTAAATTGTGGAACAGGAGAAGGCATCTTCAGTTAAAGAACTCTCATGAAACAGATACCTCATTTTCAACCCCTTGAAGGCACACCGTGGTAAATTGGTGTCTACTGGGCATTTGCATCAGGCTCTTTTGAGAGAAGTGGTCTTGGGAAGAATATATGGCTCTCTGTTTAGTTCTTTATCCTGTAAAAGCAACAACAAAACCCAGAAACAACTCCTCTACTTCCTCCACTTGCTTTCCTTCCCTTGATTTGAATTCCTGGGAGTATATTTCACAGACTTCTTATGTAAGGAGTAGCTTAGCAAAATAAACTTCTTAAACTCTTTTCCCACTTCCCAAAGCAGCTATTGACAAAGATATGGATCTCAATCTAAACATGCAATGAAACTCATGGGATTGTCTGGAATCTTTGCATAATGAAATTTCTCCATGGGATCTTTGCTTTCTTCTCTACCTCATTAGGACTACCCCCTTACTGAATTTAGATGGTAAGCCATCTAGTTAGGGACAGTTTTTCTTATTTTTTGGTCAGTGACCAATTTTAGAGTGCCTCGAATTGGAATAATCATATAATCCAGTGGTTCTTTAACAATGTTTACATAAAAATCACTGAGATTTCTGTATACCCAAAACTGGAGATTCAGATTCAATATCATAGGGTAGGTCGATGAATCTGCACAGGATATATACCCAGTATGATGCTGATGGTCGTTTGGTCCAGAGAACACACTTTGAGAAACATCAGCAGATGCCGAAACTACTTGCAGCAACTAAACCAAAACTAAGTCTGATGGCTGTATTGTCTAAAATAGGCAGTGAGTTTTCAGAAAGAATGTTCTGTTGTGGACATTCATTCCTGAATTTTTTTTCATGTTAACATACTAAATTATCACTGTATGTCAGGGCCTGTGCTCAGTCCTGGGATTCCAAGATGAAAGAGAGATGGGCCTAGTCTTTATGGCTATTATGAGACAGACATGCAAAGGAATGATTCTGAAATAATGTGCACAAGGCAAAAGCGTTGACCCTTGACATTCTCAAGGGAGATATCTGTGGCTTTTCAAGTTTGCCAAATAATTTTCTTCCAAAATATGTCTGTCATCAAAAATGAGGAGCAATAATTTCAGTGAGATGTAGAGTCTGGGCTGTTACATAAATTCTTTTTCACTAACGACTGTCTCAGAATTCTGTTCCAATTTTGTTCAGTAAAATCATAACTACTTATCATGTTCCTTCTCATCTGTTAAGAGTGTTAAATCCACCAATGCCAAAGGTTATCTGAGATTAAATCATTGCATAGTAGGGCTTCTCAAAGATTGGTAAGCCTGTTAAAATCCATATTCCCAGACCCCACTTTAGGATATAATAATTCATATTGTGGCCTATGAATTCTCATTTTTAATCTCCTGCTGCTGCTGGTCCAAAGATCACAGTTTCAACAACGCAGTTTCAGAAAAGCTGTTGCTTCTACTTAGGAGCTAGTAATTAAAATCTTAGATTAAAGAGCAGCAGAATATGGAGATGAGAAGGCTATTTGCCAAGGAGCTGAGTGTTGGAGAATAAACAGAAATTCTTACTGTGAGAAAGGGTAAGGAGATTTCCAGGCAGATGGAATTGTATGTGCAAAGATATAGAGGCACAAAACAGCAACATATGTACAGCCTGAAAGTCTATAGACTCTGGAGACAATGGAAAAAAACTGAGCTCTTACTTGGGCGGCAGAGGAAATGAAAGTAATGGAAAAGCTAAGCTTCTACTTGAGAAGCAGGGGAAATGAAGACAATGGTAGTTGAGCCACAAGGAAGCAAACTGTGCTAAGAGATAGCAGGATGCGCAGGCGGTCCCATGTCTCCTTGAGGTATTTCTGAGAACAGGGCAGGCAGTTTGCTTCCAGGGTGAGTTAAGTGGAGTTCTCCCTGCAAGGAGCAGAGAAAGTTTAGGGCCACCATCCAAATCTCTGATCCTGTTATATTAAAATGTGTTTAAAATTTGGGGGCATGAAGAAGAAAAATATTTTACATATATTTCTGTTTGATTAGATTGGAAACATCCAATATATAAAGTAGAAAGCCAACTTCTGTGAGAGAGAGGAAAACTTCTCCGAAGATCTCACAGTAACCCTGAATATATGCATTTGTAGCTGCAAGTTCTACTTGGGCTATCGTGCCTCAACTCTGTTCCTTGGTGAAGAAGCCCACAATAACCCAGGAAGCTCAGAAGAATGAGCTTCCAGAGAATGTCATGTTGTTGGGCAGCAAAGAGCACTGCTCTGGTCAATAGATGTAATGATGGGACATTCTCCTTAGCAGCATCTGGAGTTTGCTGGAAAGGAAACACCGCATAAGTAGTAACGTTAGTAATTGTGGGCCCAGTGACTTTTGCACTGGGCCTTCCATTCTTTCTCCAGGAGCATTGATCTGCCTTTAGCAAGAGGAAATGATAAGGAAGCCCAACCAAGCCAAACAGTCCCTGTGTGTGTTTTTAATGAGAAAACTCATGTATACTTTTACCACACATTTTTTGGATACACGATGAGTTTTCTCTGTCACCCGAATGGCTGCTGTATCGTTCTGGAGCCTGAAGTATTTCCACTCTAATAAAAAAATCAAACCTTATCTCTCAGCAGCAACTAATAGCAGATCCTGGGCATGTATGAATGGCCTGACACCCTTGCTCTTTCTTCAATTTTAGCTGTCCGGATCCACAGGCAAAGTAGCACTGCAGGCTCAGATGCAGAACAAAAGCCAGGGGCTCTTTATTTGCTACAGATTGACTTGGTAAATGAATTCGTCACAGAAATCTTCTCTGAAAAAAAAGGGACCCAAGTCTGTTGGCTTTTATTTATTTATTTAATGCTGCTAAGAATCGAAGTTGTCTCTGGTTCTTTCAGAGAGAGCCCTCACAGCTCATTCACTCAGTCATTTTTTCATTTATGAACATACATCAAACATCTGCCATGTACCAACCACTGTGCCAGGTGCAGAGACTAATACCAGTAAGTCTCAGCTTTAGAACGTTTTTCTAGTAGAGAAGTTAGATAAGTAAGCAACTTTTTCCATTACGTTAAAGTACAAGGAATATTTAGTTTACTCGGGGAAGCTCCACAGATGGCAAAATGTAAGCTGACTTCTTTAACAAAGAGGAATTTGCTTGCAGATAAGGATTGGTTGGGGTCAGGGTGATACTCTGAGAAAGGGAGCCAAGCACATAGGGCAGGGGAATAGCAAATGCAAAGCTCTAAGAACTCTGTAGCTTTGGAAAAACGGTAGGGAATTTGGATTGAATTTGGATGGAGACAGATGGTGCCAAGGGTTGAAGATGGAGATGCAGGAAGGGCCACATAGTGATGGACTTACTAGATGGGCATGAGGAAAACCCGAGGTATCTTGTAAGGGTCTGCATCTGGATATGTGTCTTATCATGTGTGTATAGAGATACCACACACTTCATCTTTATGATGGGGTAACAACTGTGCTTACTTCAAAGGTTGCTGTGAATATCAAGGGAGGTAATATGTGTCGAGTTCTCAGCCTGTTTACTGGAATTTTTTTGTTCTCTATGAATTACAGTAGAAGTTACAGCTTTGATAGGGGCTGTTCTTGTTTGTCATGCCAATCATAATATTTCTGCAGAGACTTTTCCCTCTGGGTCTGTGAACAACTGTGGAGTATCTGCACAGACAACCCTGGGAAGCCTGTTATCATCTCACTGGGGCTGAAATAGTAGATAAGATACATTTGGAGAAAGCTAGAGTTCTGAGTTCCCTCCTGGAGCATAGGCTTGTAGAGAAGTCAGGAACAGTTCTGCATCTTCAGCTGAGAATGAACAAAATCTTGATCAGAGCAGTGAGGATGAAGGGGTAAATTTAATAACAAATATGTCTCCAGATTTCTACCCCAAACTAGACTCTGCTTAACTTGACACTGCTTCAATGGTACTCTCTAGTGGCCCGTAGGAAGACGGCATTTTCTATCAACAGGAGGAACATGGAATATTATGCAGCTGTTTTACAAGAATGAGTTAGAGCGATCCCAGTCAACTTGGAGGGATTTCCATGAGGGGTTGAGAAAAGCAGGGCACAGAAAAGCATAAATAATGTGAACCCCTTCTTGCTAAACTAGAACCAAAAAAAGTTGTTCTGACAATGTATAGATGTGTATATATAAATATATGATTAAATAGAATTATGTGAGCATAAGTAATAAATGAAAAGATATAGATTAGGTTATTAAAATGGACTCCCCTGGAGTGGGAGTAATAACTAATGTATGTAGCAGGAAGATAAGAGATGCCAAAAGTCAAAAAGAGAAAAGAAGAAAAGCTCCAGATATAAAATTAAATCTGAATATACATATATATTCAAAAATAAAGGTCTATTTACAAGTAAAATAATCCAGATGATGACATTTTTGAAAAGTTTCCCCCAAAATGTGAAATTACCTACTTATCTATTTATCTACTTACCTACTTATCAAATTACCTACTTATCTATTTATAGAGGATTTTTTAGTGTCTTTTAAAAATGACTTTAGTGACTTTTTTTTGTCTAGTGACTTTGCAAAAACCCAGAATGACCACCCTTTTAAATGATGGTGTTATAAAAGTTCAGCATGTGTAGCAGGATTTGCTGAACTATTTTTAAAGCTCTTCCAGTGCAAAGTCTGCTTTATGAAATCCCCGGCTTTTGCTTCCTGCCACCACAATGTGAAAAGAATCTCAAAACTGAGTTGACATTGTGCTTTCTTCCATTTGTAGCAGCCTTTACAAGTGATTAAACCATGTTCATGAATGTTGTCTTTTCTTTTGTTTGTTTGTTTGTTTCTTTTTTTTTTTTTTTTCAAGGTCTCGCTCTGTTGCCCAAGCTCAAGCAATCCTCCTGCCTCAGACTCCTGAGTAGCTGGGACTACAGGTACATGCCACCATGCCTGGCTAATTTTTGCATTTTTTGTAGTATGGGGTTTCATCATGTTGCCCAGGCTGGTCTTGAACTCCTGGGTCAACTCGAACTCAATCATCCTCTAACTTGATCGCCAACCTTGGCTTCCCAAAGTGTTGGGATTACAGACGTGAGCCACTGTGCCTGGTCATCTTTTCTTACAGTGACTTCATTTTATTTTCCACTTTTACATGAAGGGCAATAAGAATCTACCTGAAAATACAAATTGAGATATATTATAGTAATACAATATAGTGGAAGGATCCTGGACTTGGATCTCCGCTCTGCCACTCATAAGGTGTGTGACTGGGAAGTTATTATATTTCTGCTCCTCAGTTTTCTCATCTGCCAGATGGGGATAACACTAGGACACAGCTCATGGGTTTGCTGTGAGGATTGAATGAGATAGGGCAAAGTGCTTAGCACAACTCCTGGCACACTGTGTGTTCACTCATCCATGCATTTATTCTTTCAAGAAAGACTTCTCGAGTACCTACTATGTGCCAGGCTCTGTGCTGGGCATTGAGGATGCAGAGAGACAGATCTATGAAGCCTCAGTGAATCTACAAGTTAGTAAAGGACACAGAAAAATCTAATGGTCACACAACAAGTAGTTGAAAACTGTAATATGTGCTGAGAAGAAAACATATAGGGAGGAACAAAAGAACTTGATCTGGTTGGGGTCAGGAAAGGTTTTTCCGAGTAAGCACTGTGTAGGCTGAGATCCGAAAGGTGAATAAATAGTAATTCACTGATACAGAGCTCACAGAACATTCTAGGCAGAGGAAAGACCTGTCCAAAGCCTGAGGCGATAGGGAGAATGATGCATTCTAGGAGTGGCATTTCAATAAATATCTATTGCTGGTTACTCAACCAACCCCACCCACCCTGGGTTCTCATGATATTTATTTTATGGGGGCTGTGAAGATTAAACTGTGTCTGCTTTGTGAGTGTTGTGTGAGTCAAATAAGAAAATGTATTTAAAGCATATTGTACATAATAGCTAGACTATGAGTGTTCTCTCCTCCAATACCTAGGCTCTGCCATTGAGGTATTGAAAGTAAACTAAATGATTTAATTATTCATGATGAATGCAAATGAATCATTTCAGATTTATATATGTATGTATGTCTACACCAGCCATTGTGTGGATATCAAGCATTGCTTTTGGAGATCTGACTTTGTTTGTGAAAAGTGAAGTTTTACCCCAATGCAATCTGGGCCTTCCACTTCTGAACCTCATTTGAAAAGTATTTGTGCTGTTAGTTTCCCTTGCCAAGCTTTCAGAAGTTGGTTGGTCTAGGGAAAAGACAACTAGTATGACCATTACAGCATTCTCTAGCCATATATATTTTAGGCAATGATCTCTTCTATTTTGGATAATAACAAGGCACTAATTTCAACTCATTACAATTTAACATGTTGACTCTGTGCTAGGCATTAAACTAGTTGCTGGGTAATCAAAAATTATTAAAACTGAGTTTATATTCAGAAAGGGAGAATTTTGTATGATAAAATTAGAATTTGTTAGTATTCTGCTCTCCTGGAGGGCAGTAAACCAAGCTTGGATGCTAATAGTAGAAAACAAGACAGCCTGGAGGGCCCCACCACGCCAGTGCTGCCAAAAATGGTTCTAGCGTGGTTTTCCTCCAATGCTGCTTTCTGCTCAACTCTAATGATATTTGGTGCCACACAGTACAAGCTCCACCATTTTAGTCTGAAGGGAATGAAGCACTCCCGCCACTGTGCTTGCCCCAGCAGCTAATGGGCTTGAGCACTGCTGTGCCCACTTTGTTCACTTCTCCCCTCAGGGCTTGTAGAATGCATCTTCTTGGTGGAACTTAGATCACCTGTAAAACCTCAGTGGAAAGGGGTTCTTAGAAATGAAGTTTTAGCTTTCCAGCCTCTATTGTACAGGAAAGCATGATAAAAGAGGTGTGGGTTAGGAGTTGAGTGAGCCAGTTTGCAATACTGTTGACAGTCCATCTCCTTCGCTGGGTCCACAAAGACCTATAATTAAACTTCAAAACATCAACACCCTCATTTTCTTGAAAAAATGAATACAACTATCCTTCACCTTCTTTATAAAGGGAAGAATCAAAATCTCAGCAATCACTGTAAACATCCGGATGTACCTTCATCCTCTAGTTTAGGAGTTGGCAAACTACAGCTTTTAGGCCAAATCCAGCCTAGTACTCATTTTTGAAAAATAAATGTATATTGAAATAGTTTATTTGTTTACATGTTGTCTTTGGCTGCTTTTGTACCCCAGTGGCAGAGCTGAGTAATTGCTGCAGTTACCTTGTGACACACAAAGCCTAAAAAAGCCTAAAATTAAAATGTTCACTGACTCCCTTTTTCTCTCTTTCTTTCTTCTTTCTTTCCCCCTCTCCTTCCCTTTCTCCCTCCCTCCTTTCTTCTTTCTTTCTTTTCTCTTTCTTTCTTTCTTTCTTTCTTTCTTTCTTTCTTTCTTTCTTTCTTTCTTTCTTTCTTTTCTTTCTTTCTTTCTTTCT
>NW_012116110.1:3136868-3160195 GCF_000951035.1 Colobus angolensis palliatus | reverse complement strand
GCCTCCCAAAGTGCTGGGATTACAGGCTTGAGCCACCGGGCCCGGCCTCATTGACTCCTTTTCTAGCGAATCATAATTCTGTCTTATTATGTGACAACTAGATTGTTTCATCATTAACACACCATATATGAAATAATAGAGAACAAGGAATTAACAAAAGAAAAGATTAGTTAATATCTTTGAGCAAGGAAGAAATATGAGTATGTATTATATTCATCATTTCTACACTTTTCTCACTCCTCATTCCATGCTCCCTTTAGCCCCAGTTAGGGTATAAGACCCTGGTGAGACAATTCATAGTTTTATTCCCATGGATGTGACTTCAGAGGTCCTGCCCTTGTACAGCTGCTGAGGTTGGTCCTTGACTATTGCCATTGAATACGGCAGTACTAGGAGAGGATCCAGAACAATCACTGGCATTCAGATATATGCTTTTCTGCTTACACCATAGAGCTCAGGCCTCCTTTCCTATTGATTACTATGATCAGTCACCTCAACCAATGAAGGATTACCCCAGCCCTTTACAGGAAAACATTTAGGAGATTGAGGAGCTCAAAATGCCAGGTGGCATTCTTACCTTCTAGATCAATAAAACTATTGTTTTGTCAGCTGAAGTTGTCCTTCCCTTAGATGTTAAGACCTCTAAACAAGCAGAGCCCCCAAATAATGGAAAACATAAATTTTGTCAAGAGTTTATGGGTGGTAACATTGAGAAATGCTATTCCAAATTTCACTCCCTTGATCTTTGTTATGGGCTAGATTGTGGTCCTCTCCAAATTCGTATGTTGAAGTCCTAACCCCCAAAACCCTAGAATGTGACTGTATTTAGAAATAGGACCTTTGCAGAGATAATCAGGTTAAAATAAAGTCATTAAGGTGGGCCCTAATCTAATTCTCTCTTTGTTAGAGGAGGAAATTTGGACACACACAGGTACAGAGGGAAGTCGCTCTATAAGCCAAAGAGAGAGGCCTGAAACAGGTCCTTCCCTCATGGCCCTCAGAAGAAACCAACCCTGCCAACACCTCCATCTTGGACTTCTAGCTCCAGTACTATGAGAAAATAGATTTCCATTGTTTAAACTACTCAGTCTGTGGAACTTATGACAGCCCTAGCAAACTAGTCCAGTCTTGGACCCATAAGTTTTGGCTGTGGAGACACAGCACTCATATATGGTTTAGAACTATGTATAGAATAGCAATCCGGTTGTTTCCCTCACCATGGCATTCAGAGGATAAAATGAATGACTGTCCTTAATGAGAATTGTCCAAATGATTCAGATAAACATCATGGAGCAGAATACATGAGTAACTAAGTAAAACATAAAATTCCAAAATACTCAAGGCGAAATGACTAGAAATACAGGCTTTCAAGAGTTGGTATCTTTTAGCTGTATTTGCAGATATTCTGGGATTTTAAGGAACTGAGAAAACAGCAAAGTTGACTAAATTTTGTGTTTATTGTCTTCTAAATATTTTGATAATTTCTGGATTGATGTGGTAATGTTTTTGTTCCTTCCATATTAATGAAATACCTTTTCAAAATGTTTCTAAATCTAAAATCTGCTTGGTTTGAAATTAAGTGGTTGGAACACTGTTTGACTTCTCTTTGAAGCATGTTGTTGATTGAAAGTTTCACTGAGGAACTTTTCAATCAGTGTGATCAGTTTGCTTCTGTAATGAGCACAGAAGCTAATATTTTGAGGTGCTCTGTTTTGAAGACCAATGCTCAAAGTGGACTTGGTTCAGAAACAATATCCCAATAGATTTGTTGACTTGAAGTCTGTTTTTTTTTTTTTTTTCCTAATAGAATTAAGAATTCTAATGTTGAAAAACTGCATAGATTTGTGTGGGACAAAGCCTAGAAAACAGAAATGTAGATTGAATCATAATCTAAATCATGGTATGATAGAGGAAGGAAAGTTTTGGTGCCATAATTTCTCCTTTCACTGGTGTTGGACTTGAATCTGTTGAAATGTATTTCTGTACCACAATTTACACATCAATAAAAGTTTAATAGTCTAGTGACATTTAAAAAAAAAAAAAGTAGTACTCTTTTTTTTTGTGGTTATGAGTTTTTGGTAGGCAATTCCAGTATTCAACAGAGTCAACTGCTTTCGAGTGATGGAGAACATCATTAAGATCAGTGTCTTTTGTAACACTGGCTTTAGTCTCTTTGCTATAAAAATGAGCTCACTGGTCAGAAGTAGTATTTTGTGGTCTACTTTAATGGAGAGTCCAAGGATGGGGATGTTGGCATAAGCTGGGCTGGCAGGAAAGGCAATTCATATCCAGGATAAATGTCTATTCCCTAGTGGTGGTTTTTATGACTGGAAGTTTGGGCAGTCGTCAGTGATGTTAGCCAGATAAGCTTTGGTGCCATTCTGCCAGTGCATTTTTTTCAGTCCTGCCAGTATCATTACTTGATAAATGAGTCTATTGAGAAATCCCAGCAACTGGATAAAGATGCCAATTGACATACACAGTTAAAGTCATCTTCTCAACATGGTTATTGATAAACTCTCTGAAGGGGGGACGTTAGATGAGCATTTGTATACAAACATATTAATACTCGATTTATTCTGAAAATCTCACACACATATTTCATCCCTGGCACTTTGTCATAAATCCAAGTCCATGACTATCCAGACCAACCATTAGCCACTCCCTTCTGGGAGTGATTGTAGATCTGAGTCTTCTACCATTACTCCTGCTGTCCTTTATGGTCATTCCCGATTAAGGTCGCTCCTGCTTAAGGCTGTCATGTCTCTTGCTGTCATTATGCAGTAGTCTGTTTATGGCCTGTGCCAGAATATCGAACAAGACGCTATGTAAGCCAAATATCTTTCCTCTTCTTTAATCAACTTCTAAAAGGTAACTTCCCATCAGGTCATGCTTGTGGCAGTACAGCAGAAGTAGACCTACCAGGAGTGTGTATCTAACAGTACATGCTCATGCAAACTGTTTGTGCTTTCAGGACTTACTTGAGCCTGGTATTAAATATAAAACTTCATTGGTTATGAGGTGCTGCTGGGCAGCAGTTTATGGGTTGGTGGATCAATCCCAGTTTATCAGGTGCATCTCAGATCTCATGGTCACTTTGTGTCCCTTTGTCCATCTTTTCAGGGCTTAGGAGCAAGTCAGAAACTATTTTTTAGAACCGTGATTTGCTAAAGAGATAATGGTTATTTTCTAAATTCCAAGGGACTTTTGCTGTGATCCTCCTGTCTAGTCTTGTCACAGTGATCAAATAACATCTGATTTGTGACAGGTACCTTAAACACCATTGAATTTGCTGGATTATAAAGGCCAATTGGCAGAATTGTTTGCCCTGCAGCTAGAGAGCTGGGAGCCTTTTCGTGCTGCTGGGCCCCTATTCAAAGCTGGCAGCCTTACAAACTACTCAGTAAGTGATTGGAAGCAACAAGCCCACATGTAGTGTATGTTAACCCACCAGTTGTCCCAAACCATCAAGCCTGCCAGAAACTTCACTGAGTGGGCTAATGGTTGGTCTGGATAGTCATGAACTTGGATTGATGACAAAGTGCCAAGGAAGAAGTATGCGTGTGAGATTTTCAGAAACTTCTGAATATCCATGGAATTCATCTCCAGTCCAGCATGCGTGTGTCTTATCATGATATCTAAAGTACCTGCTCCTTTCCATTTGCAAGGTCCTGTCACCATCATTTCATTCAAGTAGTGGACCAGCATGATGTCTTATGGAGTAGTGAAATAGTCATGTCTCTGCGGAGTAAACTGTGGCAAAAAACCATAGATTAGATAGAGCCCTGTGGCAAAAGGATATAGGGAACCTGCCAACCCTACTAGGGGAAAACAACTTCTGGAGTTTCTTAATGGAAAAGAGAAAAAGCATTTCCCAGACTGCATATTTATTATATGCTAAGTGCTGTGTGAATGTTTCCAGTAAATAGTCTAAAATGAAAAAAGCAGCAGCAATTGGAATTAACACCAGATTAAGTTTATAATCTGTTATTCACCAGGAAACAGCTGTTTTCTGCAAGCGTTAAATGGGCAAGCTAAATGGAGATATAATGGTATTACCATCTTGCTTACCAATTCTCTTATAGATGTGACATTTTTAAGTTTATTAAGTTGAAAGTCTTTTTAAACATTATTTTTCAAGACAGAGTCTTGCTGGATCACCCAGGATAGGATGTAGTGGCTCAGTCATGTTCACTGCAGCCTCAACCTCCTGAGCTCAAGTGATCCTCCTGCCTCAGCCTCCTGAGTAGCTTAGACTACAAGGCCATGCCACCATGCCTGGCTAATTTTTTTTTTTTTGTAAAGATGGTGTCTTGCTATGTTTCCCAGCCTGATCTCGAATTCCTGACCTCAAGGGATCCTCCCAACTCCATCTCCCAAAGTGCTGGTACTACAGGCGTGAATTGCCATTCCTGGTCTTGAAAGTCTTTACTCAATGGGTAAGGAAGTTAGTTGGGGTGCAGTTTAGATCAGTTTCCAGATGTATTTATTTCAGTTGTAAACTCAAGGATCATGGAAATAACCACAAAGTGAATTAAAGAAACTGTGATGTGATTCAATAAACAATGAGTTTATCATCTGATCCCACTAAGGCGAGTGGATGGCAATGGTGTCCTGGACTCCCAGAGATTAGCATTAGCGTTATTCAGTCCCCAAAGTGTTGAGGATTTTTCTTTCCTCAGTGCCTAGTTGCTCTGATAAATGGCCACAGTGAAGGCATCTTTGAGGGTCCTTCAACAGTACCATTTTCCTCCTGATTCAAAGATCCCTGGGGCCATGAACCAACTCAAGTATGGAACTGGTTGATGGACCACAATAAAGCTCCACTGCCAAACCTAGGGTTTTCTCTGTTACATTAAAATAGATCAAAATTGATCAATGAATCAAAAATTGTGCACTGCCAATCCTGTTATTATCTGAAGGACTGCAAGATTTGTAAGTCACTGTCAAAAACCCTTGCAGATCAAATCATTCTTATTACCATTAAGGCTTGCTGTCTATTATGGTAACCACTCTCACTGTTTCTTATAGGTACACGATGTCACTTGGCCACTGTAGCTCCAGGATCTCATTATTTTCCTTGAAATTACACAATATATTTCAACAGCAGCTTTTCCCATGTTCATTTCTAGAAGATAGACACTAGGGAACTTTAAGAAATCCTGGTATTTTCTTCACTGGTGGCTAAATAGGCCACACCTAATACATCCATTTTAATATTCCTTTATCCTCAATCTTTAGCTCCCTTTGTCTACATTTTACCAAGGATTTCTGGGATCTCAACTTTAGTTTAGTCCCATTAAGGCTGAATTTTATCAATTAGTTGAGGAATCAGAACCATTGCCAATTATTCCAACAAGCTCAGTGAATCTAGAATCTGTTAAGTACACCCATATAAAAATATCAGCCTGAACTTAAACTGCTTTTCCCCCCAACTCTGTTTATCACCCTCAGAATCTATTTCTGCACATATCCCTGATGATTATGGTAGTATAAATGTATACAATCTCACAATTCTATTGGTGCATAAGGCTTTTTTTTTTTTTTTTTTTTTTGTGGGTGACAGATCTCCTGACAAATCCTGGCATCTGACTTTTGTTACAGATTTGGAGGTACTGCCGGGCATGGTGGCTCATGCCTGTAATCCCAGCACTTTGGGAGGCTGAGGTGGGTGGATCACGAAGTCAGGAGATTGAACATCCTGGCTAACACAATGAAACCCCATCTTTACAACAAAATACAAAAAAAAAAAAAAAAAAAGAGCCGGGTGTAGTGGCGGGAACCTCTAGTCACAGCTACTCGGGAGGCTGAGGCAGAAGAATCACTTGAACCTGGGAGTGGAGGTTGCAGTGAGCCGAGATCGCTCCACTGCACTCCAGCCTGGGTGACAGAGTGAGACTCTGTCTCAAAAAATAAAAAAAAAAAGTAAATAAAAATAAAAAATAAACAGATTTAGAAGTACTAAGAAAATGACAGGAATAAAGAAAATTGACAACTCTTTTTTTTTTTAAACTTTATTTTAGTTTCAGGGATACAGGTGTAGTTTTGTTCTACAGGTAAATTGCAGGTTGTAGGGGTTTGATGTAGATATTGTTTTGTCACCTAGGTGATAAGCACAGTACCTAATAGGTAGTTTTTGATTCTCACCCTCCTCCCACCCTCAAGTAGGGCCTGGTGTCTATTGCTTCCTTCTTTGTGTCCATGTGTACTAAATGTTTAGCTCTCACAAGTAAGAACATGCAGTGTTTGGTTTTCTGTTCCTGTGTTAGTTCACTTAAGATAATGGCCTCCAGCTTCATCCATGTTGCTGCAAAGGATGTCATCTTACTCTTTTTTATGGCTGTGTAGTATTCCGTGATGTATATGTACCACATTTTCTTTATCCAGTCTACCTTTGATGGGCATTTAAGTTGAATCCATGTCTTTGCTATTGTTAATAGTGCTACTATGAACATACACATGCCTGTGTCTTTATGGTAGAGCAATTTATATTCTTTTGGAGATATACCCAATACTGTGATTGCTGGGTGGAATGCTAGCTCTCAATTCTTTGAAAAATTGTCAACTGCTTTCCACAGTGGCTGAACTAATTTACATGCCCACCAGCAGTGTGTAAACCTTGTCTTTTCACCACAACTTTGCCAACTTCTGTTATTTTTTGACTTTTTAATAATAGCCATTCTGACTGGTGTGAGCTAGTATCTCATAGTAGTTTTGACTACATTCTCTAACAATCAGTGATGTTGAGCTTTTTTTCATATGCTTGTTGGCCCTATATATGTCCTCTTTTGAAAAGTGGTGATTCATGTAATTTGCCCACTTTTTAATGGGGTTGTTTGTTTTTTGTTTGGTAATTTGTTTAAATTTCTTACAGATGTTGGATATTAGACCTTTGTCAGATACATGGTTTGCAAATGTTTCCTCCTATTCTGTTGGTTGTCTATTTACTGTATTGATAGTTTCTTTTGCCATGCAGAAGCTCTTTTGTTTATTTAGGTCTCATTTGTTAACTTTTGTTTTTGTTGCAATTGCTTTTGGCATATTTGTCATAAAATCTTCTCCACGGACTATGTCTAGAATGGTATTTCCTAGGTTTTCTTCAAGGGTTGTTTTAGGTTTTACATATAAGTCTTTAATTAACCTTGAGTTGATTTTTGTATATGGCATAAGGAAGTGGTCCAGTTTTAATCTTCTGTATATGGCTAGCCAGTTATCCCAGCACCATTTATTGAATAGGCAAGTCCTTTCTCTATTGCTTGTTTTGTTGACTTTCATGGAGTTCAGATGGTTGTAGGTGTGTAGCTTTATTTATGGCCTTGCTATTCTGTTTCATTGGTCTATGTGTCTGCTTTTGTACCAATATCATGCTGTTTTGGTTACTGTAGCTCTGTAGTATAGTTTGAAGTTGAGTAATGTGATTCCTCCAGCTTTGCTTCTACTTAGGATTGCTTTGGCAATTTGGGTTCTTTCTTGATTCCATATGAATTTCAGAATAGGACAGCTCCTTTTAAAGAAACATTACAAAGTCTTCAAGTGGGGCAGCAAAAGTCTTATCAAAGAGGGAGGTGAGCTGGGTGTGGTGGCTCATGACTGTAATCCCAGCACTTTGGGAGACTGAGGCAGGAGGATTGCTTGAGCCCAAGAGTTCAAGGTCAGCCTGGGAAACAAAGTAAGACTCCATCTCTATTTTAAAATAATTTTAAAAAGAGAGAATGAGGGTGTCAAATGCTACCTTTGCTAAAAGGAAGGGTCAGTGGTATTTGAGAGAATGGATAAGTTGAAGTTGTCCAAATTCCACAAATTTCTCTATTTCCATTCTTGAGGTCCCACTTTCCAAATTAGTGCCCTAACTCTCATATAAGACTCTTGGGTGAGGCTGGAATTCAACTCATATTGTAATTTAGCAACTGATAGGATCAGACCTTGCAAGTTCTGTTTGGTTACATCTGCCAGCAGCTACAAGTGATAATGTCCACATTAGGGAAGTAATGGTTCTCTCTGACTGTGCCTTTGGATTTAAAACCTCAAGTTGGGTCATTTTCTTTATTAAAGTACTCCACCACAGTTAGAAATCACTAGCCTACTTTCCATATAACCATTGTATGCCCCATTTCTTTAAAAGAGCTTTTTGCAGCAGTAACTTGGCCCACCAAAGCCTTCTACTAGCTCCTTCATTCAAGGTGACCAAAGGGACAGTTTGACACTGAATTCCGTGGAAATACATTATACTATTAGTGCCCCAACCTCTAATACTAGCCATCTCTGACTGTCTTCACATCTAGCAGAATATATAACTGTTATGAACTGAATGTCGTCTCCCACTAAATTCACATGCTGAAGCCTTAATTCCTAATGTGATGGTATTTGGAGGTAAAGTTTTTGGGTGATAATTAGTTAGGTTTAAATGAGGTCATGATAGTGGGGCCTCCATGATGAGATTTGTGTCTTTATGAAAAGATGAAGAGACATGAGAACTTCCTCTCTCTCCCATGGGAAGACTCAGTAAAAAACCTGAGATCTACAAACCAGGAAGAAAAAGAGCCATCACAAGTCACCAGATTGGCTGGCACCTTCATTTTGGACTTTCCAGCTTCCAGAACTAAGAAAGTAAAATTCTGTTGTTTAAGCACTCAGCCTACGGCATTTTGTTATGGCAGCCTGATGGGATGAATACAATAACCAGCATTAAATTCTCATTTCCTTAAAGAATCCATTTTTTTGGCAAACATTTCTGGTACGAATTTCTATATGGGCCAGGATTAGTAACTGCAGATGACAGAATCTATTCTAGGTAGTTTAATCATAAAGTGATTAATTTTGGAGCATTGAAAAGTTTGAGAAATTTCTAAGAGGACCAAGGAGCTAAATTTGGATACTATACAATCAGGAACAACATAGTATAGAGACACTCTAAACTCTAAACTGTTTTAATGGAAACCTTCCCATTGCTGTTGCCTGTTGCATGGCATACATGACATTAGTGGCATGAGAGTAGAACCTCAGCCACAGTTGCCCCACAGGAGATCCTAATGCCTCTTCTTGTCAGAAGATCTGATCTTGCCAGGTAGCTGCCACCTCCCATTGTGTTATGCAATACAGGTCTCTCACAGGTATGTCTACAGATAATCTGAAGGATGTGAATATTAGCTTTTTAGTACATGAGGGCACACGCTAGTGAGGGCCTGAGTGTGTGCTGAGTGAATCAATATGTAGTATCTACCACAACTTCCATGGACTCTGATGAGAAATATCTGTAAAGACATCACTGCAGATGGTTCTCAGTCTGGTCTTTTGTTAGCTACTTGCAATAGTCAATAAGACCTTCTATTTTAGGAAGGTAATCCACAGTTATTAACTGAGTCTCTGTTGGAAAACAACCCCATTATTTTAATTCTGTTCTGTGGGAGACATGGTGCAAAAAAGTATTATCCTTCTATTTTAATGTGCTTCCCATTAGAACCATGTTATTGGGCCTGGTTGCCTCATTTCCTGACTGTAAATATACACCATCTTTTATAAGGATGCTTTAGGGAAAACTGGCCACGGGGAAGGAAAAACAGGTTGGAACTCAAGTTATTTTTCCTTTTTCAAGCATTACTTAACCATTGAGAGTCCAGTGTGTGCATTCTTAGTTTTCTATGATCTATCTGAGCAACTCAGGGCTTTGTTGTTGCGTTCACAGCAAGGAAATAGTCATAACACAGTGGCCCACTGTCTCCCCCTGGGGTCTTCCTGGACTTTGCTCTTCCATTGGCACACCAGTTCCTTTTAGACCATCTTAACAATGCAGTATCTTTATCAGTGACTGCTGTTTTCTGGTCATCGTTCATCCTCTATGAAAAAGCAATTTGTCTTCTCAAATAATAAACCGCAGGGACTCTATCCTCCCACCTGCCATTTCCTCACAGTCTTCTAAGGTCAAGTGTTGAAAAAAAATACCTATACTATTTCTATAAAGTTACTACTAAAATGTATCCCTGAGAACAGTATCTCTAATAGGAACAATATGACCATTGGTTAAGGGTGAGAACTAAAAGGAAACTAGCTGTTTCTATGCCTAAAAGACCTTATTTTTGGGATATGAAAAAGAAATATTCTTTAAAAACCACTCAAGAACCTTGTTCAGACTATGGACCACATTTTAATGAGAAATGTATTCTGCCAGAGAGAGAAATATTTGGGCAAAATCTGCTAAGCGAGCAAGGGTGGTCAGGCTTACTTTGTTAATGAGTGGTAAATGTATTCTTCTTGGAAGGAAAAAGGTGGTCCTGGAAAAATTTTAGAAAAAGTGTTTTTTAAGTGAGTCAGACTTTAATCCAAATGCTAACTATTCCGCTTACTACCTATATGAGTTTAGGCAAGTTATTATTTCTTTGAAACTTAAATTTCCACATCAGTATAATGGGTATAATAATAGTAGCTGCCTATAGGAATATTATAAGAATTAAACTTAATGTATACACGTATTTTAGAGCCTGGACATACTTAGTAGTTATTATTATTGCTAGTGATTTTACAGGTATCCCAAACAAAGACTGCACGGGAACTCTGAACTGGGGAGCTTCGGGACTAAATATATACATATACACACATGTATTTTTAGGTATGTATATCTGATCTCTTAGTTTTGTTTGTAAATAAAAGTAATTCACATTTATTTAATCTTTATGTGGCAGATATTGCTGATTTTCTACACGATCTGTTTTCTCCCATATTTCTAATTAGGAAAGCCCTAATGTGCCCAGCTAAAAAAAGTAGCATTTTTTTGCAGCCAGAATTGGTTACATGACAGAGTTCTGATAGAAAGCAAAAGCCTGCAGTATTTCTGGAGAAGTTTTCCTTTCCTAATAGTGGTGCCTGCCTTTCCTCTTGTCACTTCCTTTTTCTTCTTCTTGATTGGAGGGTTCAGATGAGGATGGAAGTAAAATTCCCATCTTGAGGCCATAAAGAGACCATGAGGGTGAGGGCCACACACTGAGGCTGGCAGAGCAGAGAGAAAGAAGTAACTTGGGATAATTGATGACACTGTGGACTGTGGAGCTGCTGCATTTGACCTTCCTGTTGAGTATGTTTTTCTAAATTAATAAGTGTAATTTTTTAGGGTAGTTTTAGGTTCACAGCAAAATTGAGCAGAAGTACAGTGTTCCCATATACCTCCTATCACTACGTGTGCACAGTTTCTCCTGCTGTCGACATCCAGAGCAGAGTAGGGGATTTGTTATAGTCTATGAATTAGCACTGGCATATCATTATGACCCAAAGTCCATAGTTTACATTAATATTCACTCTTGGTGTAGAGTGCAGTGGCGTGGTCATAGCTCACTGCAACCTTGACATCCTGGACTTAAGTAACCCACCTGCCTCACCTTTCTGACTAGCTGGGACTATAGGCTTCCACCATCATGACCAGCTAATTAAAAAGAAAAATTGTAGAGATGAGGCCTTGCTATGTTGCCCATGCTGAAACATTCTTTGGATTTTAACAAATGTATAGCAACATGTATCCACCATTGTAGTATATAGAATAGTTTTACTACCCTAAAATTCCTCTGTGCTCTACCTATTCATCCCTCCATCCCCTCAACCCCTAGCAACCATTGATCTTTTTGTTGTCTCCATAGTTTCTCTTTTTCTGAGATGTCATATAGTTATATACAGTTTATGCCTTTTCAGGTTGGCTTAGTTCACCTAGTGGTATGCATTTAAGTTTCCTCCATGTCTTTCATTGCTTGATAGCTCTTTTTTTTTTTTTTTTTTTTTTTTTTTGAGACGGAGTCTCGCTCTGTCGCCCAGGCTGGAGTGCAGTGGCCGGATCTCAGCTCACTGCAAGCTCCGCCTCCCGGGTTTAGGCCATTCTCCTGCCTCAGCCTCCCGAGTAGCTGGGACTACAGGCGCCCGCCACCTCGCCCGGCTAGTTTTTTGTATTTTTTAGTAGAGACGGGGTTTCACCATGTTAGCCAGGATGGTCTCGATCTCCTGACCTCGTGATCCGCCCGTCTCGGCCTCCCAGAGTGCTGGGATTACAGGCTTGAGCCACCGCACCCGGCCGATAGCTCATTTTTTTAAGCACTGAATAATATTCCATTTTCTGAATGTACTATAGTTTATTTAGCCATTCACCTATTGAAGAACATCTTCGTTGCTTCCAATAAAGCTGCTATAAACATCCTATACAGGTTTTTGTGTGGACATAAGTTTTCAATTCATTTGGGTAAATACTGAGGAGTATGATTTCCAAATCACATGGTAAGAGTATGTTTGGTTTTGTGAGAAACTGCCAAACTGTCTTCCAAAGTACCATTTTGCATTCCCACCAGCAATGAATGAAAGTTCCTGTTTGCTGCACATCCTCAACAGCTTTGGTGTTGTCAATGTTCTGAATTTTGGTCATTTTAATAGTGTATCTCATTATTGTTTTAGCTTGCAGTTGCCTAATGATATATGATGAATATCATAATGAACATCATATGCTTACTTGCCATCTGTATGTCTTGTCTGGTGAGGTGTCTGTTCAGATCTTTTGCTCACTTTTTAAATTGTTCATTTTCTTATTGTTGAGTCATAGGAATTCTTTGTATATTTTGGATAACAGTCCTTTATCAAATGTATCTTTTGCAAATTTTTGTTCCCAACTTGTGATTTGTCTTCTAATTTTCTTGACATTGTCATTCAACGAGAAGAAGCTTTTAGCTCGTCAATTATTTCTTTTATGGGTTCTGCCTTTCTTTGGTGTTGTATCTAAAAAGTTATGGCCATATCCAAGGACCCTTAGATTTTCTTCAGTATCATTTTTTTAAAGCTTTATAGTTTTGTGTTTTACTCTATGATCCATTTTGAGTTAAATCTTGTGAAGAATGTAAGGTGTGATGTTCAAAAAGATGTCCAGTTGTTCAGCACCATTTGTTGCTCCATTGTATTGCTTTTTCTCCTTTGTCAAAGATCAACTGACTATATATGTATATGGGTCTATTTCTGAGCTCTCTATTGGGTTCTTTTCATCTAGTCTTTTGCCAATATCACACTGTCTTGATAACTGTAGCTTTATAGTAGGTCCAGAAGTTAGTTAGTGTCAGTAATCTGGCTGACATTCATTCATTATTGTGTTGGCTATTGTGGGTCTTTTGCCTCTCGTATAAACTTTAGAATTAGTTTGTCAATATCCACAAAAGAACTTGCTGGGATTTTGATTGGGATTGATGTAAATCAATAGATCAAATTGGGAAGAACTGACTTCTTGACAATATTGAGTCTTTCCATCCATGAACATGAAATAGCTCTTCTTTATTTAGTTCTACTTAGATTTCTTTCATCAGACTTGTAGTTTTCCTCATACAGATTTTATACATAGTTTGTTAGATTTACACTTAAGTATTCATTTTTGTGAGTGCTAGTGTAAGTGATAATGTGTTAATTTAAAATTCCACTTGTTAATTGCTGGTATATAGAAAAGCAGTTGACTTTTGCATACTAATCTTGTATCTTGCAACCTTGCTATAATTGCTTGCTAGTTCTAGGAATTTTTTTGTAGATTCTTTCAGATTTTCTACATAGATGATCATGTCTTCTATGAACATAAGTAGTTTTATTCCTTTCTTCCTAGTCAATACAGCTTTTATTTCCTTTTCTTATCTTATTGCATTAGCTAGGACTTCCAGTGAATGTTGAAAAGGAATAGTGAGAAAGGACAGCCTTGTCTTGTTCCTGATTTTAGCGGGAATGCTAACTTTAGCATAATGTCAGCTGTTGGAATTTTGCAGATGTTATTCATCAAGTTAAAGAAATTCCCCTCTATTCCTAGTCTGCTGAGAGTTTTTATCATAAATGGTGTTTGATTTTGTCAAATGTTTTTTCTGCACATTTGTATGGTTATGTAATATTTCTTCTTTAGGCCTCATGACTTTGACATTTAATTAGGGTATATAGTACATTTATACTTAATATAATTACTGATATATTTTGGTTTAAGTCTACAATCTTATTAGCTTTTTATTTGTCCCACCATTTCCCTCTCCTTTCTTGCATTCTCTTTAATTAATTAAATATTTCTTTTCTTTTTTTTGAGACAGGGTCTCACTCTGTTACCCAGATTGAAGTTCAGTGGCCCAGTTATTGCTCAAACCTCAACCTTCTGAGCTCAAACAATCCTCCCACCTCAGTCTTTCAAGTAGCTGGGACTACAGGCACATGTCAACACACTCATCTAATTTTTTGTTTTAGAGAAACAGAGTCTCATTATGTTGCCCAGTCTCATCTTGAACTTCTGGGCTCAAATGATCCTCCTCCCTCTGCCTCCCAAAGTGGCTGGGATTACAGATATGAGCCATCACACCCAGCCAATTAAATATTTCATATTATTTCACTTTCTTTCTATTTCCTCCTTAGTCATACATATCTCCACTTTTTCTTTTAATAGTTACTTAGAAATGACAATATATATTATTATTTATTAGAGCCTAACATAAATCATTATTTTAAATATATCCAGGACAATGCAACAAACTTAGAAGAGCTTTTCTCTCTTTAGCTCCACCCAGTAGTGTGCTAATGGTTTATACCAGTTCCTGAAGATTGATAAACATTTGGGAATTTTGCAAGCCAGTTGTTAGAACACTGGTAGTTTGAAATTGGTCATAGTGTGAGTGTTTATACCACAGAAACATAAATTTATCAAATATAATTTTTTTGAAAACGTGTTTTTAAATGTTTGTGAACACGTAATTGCCTCCATCTCTATTTATGTTACTGTTTGCATGCATTTTAATGTTATATGTATTTTAGACCCCACAAAACACTATTAACATTATTTTGTATAGTTGTTATTTATATATGAATGAAATGAATGAATCGAATCACAGATTCCCGACGACTTTCTATGTTTTTTCAAATTAGAATGTTTTCCATAGCACAAAAGATTGAAATACAAATGAATAATTATCTAACCAGTGGAATTGACATGAGTTATGGGCACAGGCTTTGCCTGATTTTGACTTCTTTTATGTCTGCAACTTGAGTAATAATTCGATCAATGTCAGTTATTTTCTTAGGCATTCCAGTCCAGTGTTTGTTGAATGAAAGACAAAATTTATAAACATATGGTGTTTACCTTATTAATGTTATTTTTGATACTATTACTTTTAGTATTAATACAATAAAACTAAAAAGGGGATTTCTTTTACTATATATCTGAAACATAGTATAAATTGAGTGAATATTTATGGAATTGGTGAATGAATAATAATAAGCTCCAACTAAGTACCTACTCTCACCAGCATAATCTTCTTTAAAAATGGGAACATTCATCTGTTTTATCTTGAAAAGTCTATCTATTATTCTGACTGCAGCCTCCTCCAGAAAGCTTTTTTTTTTTTTTTTTTGAGACAGAGCTTCACTTTGTCGCCCAGTCTGGAGTGCAATGGTGTGATCTCGGCTCACTGCAACCTCCTCGTCCTGGATTGAAACAATTCTCCTGCCTCAGCCTCCTGAGCAGCTGGGATTACAGGCGCCCATCACCTTGCTCAGCTAGTTTTTGTATTTTTGGTAGAGACAGGGTTTCACTATGTTGGCCAGGCTGGTGTTGAACTCCTGATCTCCAATGATCCGCCCACCTCAGCCTCCCACAGTGCTGGGATTACAGGTGTGAGCCACTGTGACTGGCCAGAAAACTTTGCCTGAGTTTCCAGGTTCATCTGAGGTGCCCATTTGTGCTGTCACACCATCCTGGACTTCCTCTAACACACCACATACACGATGCATTGCAATTGCTTATTTAATTATTGATCATGTTCACCATTCTGTGTGCTCTGTTAAGGCAGGGATTATGCCTATGTTGTCATGTAGTAGGTGTGAAATGCATTTAACTCAAATATATGAACTATAGATTCCCGTAGGCAGGTGCTAAATCTCATCTGCCTGTTTTATTTTGCAATATGGACATAGTACTACATTGTAACACAGTTTTCAATTAATACTTATTATTTTTCTCCTTTTGTGAAACAGAGTCTCACTCTGTTGACCAGGCTGGAGTGCAATGGCACGATCTTGGCTCACTGTAACCTTCGTCTCCCGGGTTCAAGTGATTCTTATGCCTTAGCCTCCCAAGTAGCGGGGATTATAGGTGTATGCCACTATGTGCCTGGCTAATTTTTGTATTTTTAGTACAGCCGGGGTTTCACCATGATGGGCAGGCTGGTCTCAAACTCCTGGACTCAAGCCATCTGCCTGCTTTGCCCTCTTAAAGTGCTGGGATTACAGACGTGAGTTACCATGCCCGACAATACTTCTTATTTGAAATTACCACTCTCTGTTAGACCATGTGATCAGAAAAAAGAAACTGCTTTTAATATCGGACAAAACAGAAGACTAAGCCTGGCTTAAGCAGTCACACAATTATATTTGAAGTATTTTCCATTGTGGCTTTCCAACTTTTGGTCCTCTCCAATAACATAGGTGACTAAGCCCATTTTGAATTTCCAAAAAGGGAAAATAGAATCACAGAGTGCCTTAACTGGAGGATTTCCAAACAAGTAAAATGGTATTGGATGGTGATGTCTAAAAAAACTAAAGCAAGAGTGTGTCAAATACATCATATATGTCAGAATTAAAGTCAGGAGTCTTGACTCCCAGTCTCATGGTTGGATAACTTTGTTCCATTAGCTTAGCAGGCCTTGGAGGCTGTTGTACCTGCTATAGTACCACGGTCCATGTCATATCCAAGAAGTCGGAATCTGAGGTTTTCAATCTAAGATTTTCTTCCACAAGTTTTGGGCTCCATTGAGCAATTGCTTTAACCAGAATAACAATTTTCACTTTGTTTTGCCACTTTCTCAAAGCATGTTGTGAAAGTTTAGGGACCAGAATTATATACTTGGCACGGCACAAAGTTTACAGAACTTCTTGGACGTGGCCTTCGGCTCAGAACCAACTGGCAACTCCAATTGGTTAGAAGAGTCAATTACATTTGTAAAGGTTTTAGTTCTTAGAAAAGCATACTCAAGGAACAATGAGGAAAATAATCTCTTTGACTTGGCTGAGATGAGGCTAGAAATATCATCTGTCCTAAATTTAAATTTGTTGGTGCTAAGACAACGTAAGCTCTATTTTTGATGATTACAGGTCATGATTTCCACAGCCTGACTGCTTTTGGCAACATATTATTGTGTTAAATGGCACATAAGCAGTTTTCAAATCCAAACCATAAGATTTTCATCCTTTTTTTCTCCCCTATTTGCTAATCATAGCCTGCTTTTTCTAAATCTTCTCTTTGGCTGTGCTATTAGAGAGTCCTAATCAAAATTTCTTTAGGGAAGATTCTTCTTTGAGTTGGTCACTGAATACATTTTTTTTTTCTACTCATCAGACAACTCGTTGTGAGTAATTGAAACCTATAGATGGTCTATTGTCTAGTTTAGAGAACTTAGTCAATTTCTCTTGGCAAAAAGTGGCTATGGCATTGAATTGAGATGGAGCCTCTATCTACTATAGGGGAGAAAAGTTTGCTGCCAGATCAAGTTGGAAGATCATCTCCTCTAAGTCATATGCCACATTATTTATCTAGCTCTACTTTTCTCATTTCTACTGGGCAAGTGCTATTTACCCCCATTCTTACATACAAAATTGTGTGTGTTCATTTTTGCCGTTATGGTATGTTGGATACAATGGATGCCACCTGTCTTTTTTATTTTCCAACGGTATGTTCACTTCTTACATGTTGCCTATTAAGAATTGTTAAAGTGAATTAAGTATGGCCTGAGAAGGACTCCGTACTTCTATATTTGACTCTTTGTGGACTAACCGTAACCTAAATAAATAGGTAGACATGATGGAAAACCTGACTTAGGAGTATGTGCCATTAACAGTAGCTGAGTCTTGGCCAATCCCAGCAGCCATACTTCAACTACTCACACTGCTGAGTGTTCAAACTGTGTTCAAATAAGGCAAACCCCAATCTGTAACCAAGCCAGATGTTTCTGCACCTCACTTCCAGATTCTGTACTTCGCTTCGCTTGTTTGTCTATAAATTTGTTCTGACCCTGAGGCATCCATAGAGTCTCTCTGAATCTGTTGTGATTCTGGGGGCTACCTGATTTGTGAATTGTTCATTGCTCAATTAAACTTTAAATTTAATTGGGCTGAAGTTTTTCTTTTAAAAGTACAGAGAAAAACATTGCGACAGTTCAGTGTTTTTTAAAGGAAGCAGAGAAAGTCCTTCTGTCTTCGGCATTCTCTTCAAACTATCTGCCAGGTGGGCTCTCCCCTCTTCCTCTCTGAGGCACCAGCCAAATAGAGGCGGCCTGGGAATCTGTGTCCTCTACCTTGTTACCTTATTCTTTCTTTAACCATTATTCTAGAAGGAGCAGCCTCAGGCAGCTTCCTACTGTTGGAAGCAGTGTCCATTCTACATTCCGTCAGAGTGTCCCTAAGGTCATACAACATGGATCTTGATGCTGAAGCTATAAGATGACTTGGAACTATGGATTATTGAGAATGAAAAGATAGCAGTTTAATTTGTCCTTCCCCAAAATAAAACCCTATTATTATTAGTAGTATTATTATTGAGATGGAGTTTTGCTCGTCGCCCAGGCTGGAGTGCAATGGCATGTTCTTGGCTCACTGCAACCTCTGCCTCCCGGGTTCAAGTGATTCTCCTGCCTCAGCCTCCTGAGTAGCTGGAATTACAGGTGCCCACCACCACACCCAGCTAATTTTTGTATTTTTAGTAGAGACGGGGTTTCACCATGCTGGCCAAGCTGGTCTTGAACTCCTGGCCTCAGGTGATCCACCTGCCTCGGCCTCCCAAAGTGCTTGCATTATGGGCATCAGCCATCACGGCTGGACCCTATTTTATTACATTACAAAAATGGGGCAGTAGTAGTCACATTTTTGTAACCTACTTAAAAATATCATGGACAGCTTTCTATGTCCTCAAGTATAGGTATGCATTGTTATTTTCATTAACTCCATGCGATTACACCATAGTTTACCTGACTTTTATTTGCTAACTTAAAAAATGAAGGATTTCATTAATAGAGCTCTTTTGTAGTAATTGCTATGATTTCATTCAGGCCAGAAAGTTGCTACTTCTGTGCTTTGGCATATTTTTCTCTAGCTGTTAGAAACTGTTCAAGTCCCGCCTGGCATAGTGGCTCAAGCCTGTAATCCCAGCACTTTGGGAGGCTGAGGTGGGTGGATCATGTGGTCAGGAGATCAAAACCATCCTGGCTAACACGGTGAAACCCCATCTCTACTAAAAATACCAAAAATTAACCGGGCGTTGTGGCATACGCCTGTAGTCCCAGCTATTTGGGAGGCTGAGACAGGAGAATCACTTGAACCTGGGAGCTGGAGGTTGCAGTGAGTGGAGATTGCACCACTGCACTCCAGCCTGGGCGACAGAGTGAGATTCCATCTCAAAAAAGAAAAAAAAAAAAAAAGAAGAAACTATTCAAGTCCTTTAAGGCTTTTTAGAACACCCTAAGTAAACTTGATGCTCACATCAGCCATTAACAGTCAAACAATTGCCGGTGAGATTATAAAGTCCCATAGAGAAGATTAGAATGAATTTCAGAAAAATTCCCTAACTTTAAGAATGCCCTGATTTACAGAATTTAGATACCTATGTCTAGCCAAAGCTGGGCCTAGGTTCTCTGGACATATGTTATGTGGCACCATCATTATTCATGTGATGTCAGAAATAACCTGCCTCAAAATGATTTGTCAATATTTGAATGCCCTGAAATCTCACCTACAATAACTTCATTAATTTACCTCGCATTTTTAGTTCCATGGTTATGAAATGCTGTTGCTGTTGGCATCATTTATGCTATGGTATAAATGAGCTTCAGAAGCTGCATGGTGTGTGTGTGTGTGTGTGTGTGTGTGTGTGTGTATATGTGTGTATTCTCACATCCCTTCTTGAAAAACTGTTGTGAGAAGAAAAGCGGATAATCATATTGAATATCTAATGCAGGAAGGTGGCCTGATGGGTGTGGTGGGGTGGAGGTAGGGCAAGGGTGAAGGTTCCATGAACTTGGTATCTGGAATCACTACAGGGTCATTTGCCTAGTCGTAGTTTTTTCCAGCATAATTTCCAATGGGAGCATAGATGACAAAGAACATTTCAAGCCTTATGGGGGGTGAAGGGGAAATTGTCATGCCCCATGGACAGATCTGATAAGGAGCTTCAACAAAAAAGATTTGTTTCACAAACTTGAAATGAGGAGAGATTTTCTTTACCATTCAACAGATGGTAAAGGAACCACAGGCAAGAGAGCCTGAAGATGCTTTGCAGGTCTAATTTACTGACAGTTGAGCGCCCCCTGGGGGATAACCAATGGAGAAGATAGTCCAGGTCCCTGAATATTGCCCATTTTCCTCTTGAACAGTCTGTGGGGCAGTGCCTGATTCGACTTGGGAATTAAAAGAGGCTTGAGGCTCATAATCATTCATAAGGGATCAATAACAATTCCAGCTCTGTTTATGTTCAGTAGTTGTAAGATTAAGGTAAGTGGAATACTTTGCAATCCACAGGTTGCCACATGGATATTAGCAATCACTACCACAATGACCACTCATTCCCTATAAGGCTGCCTGAGATCTCATTTGGAAGAGAATATAATTTTATTCTCATAAAAACCCTAAGAAGAAGGGAAGAAAACTACTTAAATTTTCCAAAATGAAACTAGCTTTATTTTGTCTGATAGTAGAATACATAAAATATTATAGAATATGTTTATATAGAATATTTTAGAAATATATTAACATGTGTAGAATATTCAAACATTAACATAACAAAGAAAAGAGACTACTTCTTTTAAACTTTGGAATGTATCACTAACCCTCCAAAAAGACTAGATCAGTAAATATACTTGCCAGAAATGTGTGAGAGCAGCCTATTGCTTGCACACTTGCAAATCCTGGGCTTTGCCCATCTTTTCAATCATAACCAATCTGTTTTTTTTTTTTGCATTTCTTTGATTACTAGTGAGGCTGAACATCTGTTCATATATTTACTAGCCCTATTCTTTTTGAATTGTTTATTCTTTTTTTTTTTTTTTTTTACCCTTTTTTCTTTCTCTTTTGTGCTGATTTATAAGAACTTGAGGCACTATGGGTATTTACCCTTTTCCAGGCAAATATGTTGCAAATCTTTTTCTCCAGGTGTTATCTTTTGTCCTTGATTGCGGTATGTTTGTTATGTAAAAACTTTGTTTTATGCAGTTAAATACAGTCATATTTTCATTTATGGTTTCTGGCTTTAGCACCATTGTATGTAAAAATTTCCCTTATTTAAAGACGTAAAATTATTCACCCCTAGTTTCTTTGAAAATAGCATTTATTGAATGTCTACATATGCCAGGAGCTATGTTTGGATTATTACATGTGTAAGTTTATTAAATTTTCACCAGAGTCTTACGAGGTAGGTATTACCATCATCTCCATTTTGCAAATTAAAAATTCCAGGTTGGAAAACTGATTTACACATGATCACTAGGCCGAGAAGTGGTAGGCCCATGCTTAGATGTCAGACCTCTGACTTCATGGAATATGAACTTTTCAAGTATTTAATATCCAGAGATGACCCTGCCTACAGATATTAAATTTGAATAAATTCATTAATTAGAATCTATTACAAATACTTTAATGCCCAATCTTGAAAAAATTACTATTAAGCTATTAAGCTTCATGTGTGCTAGATAATTAAAAAAAGTAGTGGATATGGCTGAGAATGCCAAGAACCAGTTTATAGAGCAAACTATATTAATTTCCATAATGTAGATGAATAGACTATTTGGGTTTTTGCAGTAAAGAAAGATTTTAATTGACATAAGGCCAGCCACCCCATGTGGGAGAAGAACGGAGTTATTACTCAAATCAATCACATTGAAGGCTTGTAGGTTAGGTTTTTTTTAAAAGGCACTTTGGGGGAAGTGATGGGGGTGGCTAGGCTTTACTGCTGTTTTGTTGGGTCCAAGATGAAACCATAGGGTTATTGAAGCTGTCTTCTGGAGCTGAGGTGCTTCTGGGTGGGGCATGGAAATGTGGAATCATCAGTCAGTGAGTCCACGTGGAGCCATGGGTGTCACACATGCATAAAACCTGAAAACATATTTCAAAAGGCAATCTCCAACAGTAAATTTGCATATCTTGTGACCTTAGGCATTCAGGTTCCTCTCCTCCCACTAGCCTGAGGGCCTTTCGTTATCTTTACAAAGGTGGTTGAGTTTTTGTGAAAGGCCTATTATCACTTGAACTATAAATTAAATGTCTACCAAAGTTAGCTTAGCCAAAGCCTAGGAATTCTAAAGGGAAAGGCAAGATGGGGAGGGCAGTGGGTTAGATCAGATCTCTTTTGCTACCATCATTTTCTGTTATAATTTGTGCAAAGGCAGTTTCAATGTCACAGATTTCTGAATCACTTCTAGCAAAATCAAACCAGTAAACTACAAAATGTTCTATAAACAAGCTAGCCAGCCTCTTGCTAAGATGAGAACTGTTTGGTAAATTTTAAAAAACAGGAAGTATAATGAAGATACTGCTATTGATACGGATTTTTTCCTCCTGATACTTTGAGTTTTGGCTATTTTCAGAGATTTGTGGAGGAAATTAGATGTCTTAAGATTACATGGAAAAGAAGTTACTAACATTGACTTGAAAACTTCATATTACAGACAAAACAGTGCTTTTTCTTGATCAATCATTCAGTAGTTGAAAATAACTCCCAATATTTTAAAGCCAAGGGAAAAAATACATAGCATGAAAAGACAGTGGGCTATATTTTTAACCAGTGAAATATTGAAAAAGTTTGCAGAAATAATTTTAATTTGCTTAAGAAATGTAGTATATGTAACAATATCCAAAGAGGGCTGTGTTGTGGTTTTTTGTTTTATGGCTGAGATTGTGGTTAAAAAAGAGAAAATTTTGTAAACTTGGGTTAATCTTCTAAAAGAGATAATTTCTTTTTTAAAATTATACTTTAAGTTCTACAGTACATGTGCAAAATGTGCAGGTTTGCTACATATGTATACATGTGCCATGTTGGTGTGCTGCACCCAATAACTCATCATTTACGTGAGGTATATCTCCTAATGCTATCCCTCCCCCCTCCCCCAACCCAATGACAGACCTTGGTGTGTGATGATCCCAACCCTGTGTCCAGGTATTCTCTTTGATCAATTCCCACCTATGAGTGAGAACATGTGGTGTTTGGTTTTCTGTCCTTGCGATAGTTTGCTCAGAATGATGGTTTCCAGATTCATCCATGTTCCTACAAAGGACATGAACTCATCCTTTTTTTATGACTGCATAGTATTCCATGGTGTATATGTGCC
>NW_012116110.1:3133789-3134107 GCF_000951035.1 Colobus angolensis palliatus | reverse complement strand
TTGTACCTCTGGTAGAATTCAGTTGTGAATCCATCTGGTCCTGGACTTTTTTCGGTTGGTAGGCTATTAATTATTGCCTCAATTTCAGAGTCTGTTATTGGTCTATTCAGGGATTCAACCTTCTTCCTGGTTTAGTCTTGGGAGGGTGTGATCTCACTTGGTCCCCAACACAGTTCTATGGTGGTTGTGTTATTACTACAGATGGTCCCTGACTAACAATGGTTCTACTTAGGGTTTTTGGGCTTTATGATGGTGCAAAAGCAATACACATTCAATAGAAAGCAGTATGCTAAGTTATGCAATGCCAGGCAGTGCCAG
>NW_012116110.1:3133086-3133463 GCF_000951035.1 Colobus angolensis palliatus | reverse complement strand
GCCCGGCCAGAGTCCAGGTCTTCTGACTCCAAATCCAATTTTCTTCAAATTTACTTCTAGTGATTTGTTAAAGGTTTGTACAGAATACAGAAAAACGAGTAGATCCTGAAAACAATAGGGCAGCTCCTGAAGAACATAAACACTATTGAGGCAGAATTGGAGTTGAGGAGCCAGTGTTTATCAAAGTAGTCCAAAAAATAAACTTCTCTTATAGCAAGTTTGACTGTAGGAAGAAGACAACAGGAATACATTTCATATTTCTTTAAAATCACCCCTCTCTCCCACGGTGGTACTTAGCACTTAGTATGTTCAGGGAGTTCAGGTAGTAGATGTCGAGGACAAGGAGTACCTCAATTCCTACAGTGCTCCGAGCTTTA
>NW_012116110.1:3116270-3131826 GCF_000951035.1 Colobus angolensis palliatus | reverse complement strand
TCATTTCTTTTTACTCTTTTTTCTCTAAACTTCTCTTCTCACTTCATTTCATTCATTTGATCTTCAATCACTGATACCCTTTCTTCCACTTGATTAAATTGGCTACTGAAGCTTTCGCATGCATCACGTAGTTCTCGTGTTTTCAGCTCCATCAGGTCATTTAAGGTCTTCTTTACACTGTTTATTCTAGTTAGCCATTCATTTAATCTTTTTTCAAGGGTTTTAGCTTCTTTGCGATGGGTTTGAACATCCTCCTTTAGCTTGGAGTAGTTTGTTATTACTGATCGTCTGAAGCCTTCTTCTGTCAACTTGTCAAAATCATTCTCCATCCAGCTTTGTTCCATTGCTGGCGATGAGCTGCAATCCTTCGGAGGAGAAAAGGTGCTCTGATTTTTAGAATTTTCAGCTTTTCTGCTCTGGTTTCTCCCCATCTTTGTGGTTTTTATTTACCTTGGTCTTTGATGATGGTGATGTACAGATGGGATTTTGGTGTGGATGTCTTTTCTGTTTGTTAGTTTTCCTTCTAACAGTCAGGACCCTCGGTTGCAGGTCAGTTGGAGTTTGCTGGAGGTCCACTCCAGACCCTTTTTGCCTGGGTATCATCAGTGGAGCCTGCAGAACAGCAAATATTGCAGAATGGCAGATGTTGCTGCCTGATCCTTCCTCTAGAAGCTTCATCTCAGAGGGGTACCTGGCTGTATGAGGTGTCATTTGGCCCCTACTGGGAGGTGTCTCCCAGTTAGGCTACTCGGAGGTCAGGGACCCACTTGAGGAGGCAGTCTGTCCATTCTCAGATCTCAAACTCCATGCTGGGAGAACCACTACTCTCTTCAGAGCTGTCAGACAGGGATGTTTAAGTCTGCAGAAGTTTCTTTTGCCTTTTTTGCAGCTATGCCCTGCTGCCTTTTGTGCAGCTATGCCTTGCCCCTAGCGGTGAAGTCTACAGAGGCAAGCAGGCTTCCTTGAGTTGTGGTGGCCTCCACCCAGTTTGAGCTTCCTGGCCACTTTGTTTACTTACTCAAGCCTCAGCAATGGCGGATGCCCCTCCCCAAGCCTTGCTGCCACCTTGCAGTTCGATCTCAGACTGCTGTGCTAGCATGCTAGCAGTGAGCGAGGCTACATGGGCATGGGACCCTCTGAGCCAGGCGTGGGATATAATCTCCTGGTGTGCTGTTTGCTAAGACCATTGGAAAAATGCAGTATTAGTGTGGGAGTGTCCTGATTTTCCAGTTACTGTCTGTCACAGCTTCCCTTGGCTAGGAAAGAGAATCCCTGGACCCCTTGTGCTTCCCAGGTGAGGCGATGCCCTGCCCTGCTTCAGCTCACACTCTGTGGGCTGCACCCACTGTTTAACAAGCCCCAGTGAGATGAACCCAGTACCTCAGTTGGAAATGCAGAAATCACCCGCCTTCTGCGTCACTCATGCTGGGAGCTGTAGACTGGAACTGTTCCTATTCAGCCATGTTGGAACTACCCTTACATGTTTTATGAAACAGATAATTTCTAAGATATAAGAAAGAAAGTTTACAGTCAATTATCCATCAAGTAAGGGAATACAGTGACATAATATATAAGAAATAAGTCCAACCTTTGTTGTCTTCCAGGAATGTTTCTTAGATATCATAAATTCCTTTGAATAAGACAATTTTTTCCTCTTTTTTTTTTTTTTTTTTTTTTTTTGCAGTTGCAAGATTTAATAGAGTGAAGACAGAGCTCCCATACAAAGGGAGGGGACCCAAAGGGGGTAGCCGTTGCTGGCTCGAATGCCTGGGTTTGTATCCTGATCATTGTCCCTCCCGCTGTGCTCTCAGGCCATAGATGATTGGCTATTTCTTTACCTCCTGTTTTTGCCCAATTAGCCTTTTAGTGAGCTCTCTTTACTATCTAATTGGTCGGGTGTGAACTAAGTTGCAAGCCCTGTGTTTAAAGGTGGACACGGTCACCTTCCCAGCTAGGCTTAGGGATCCTTAGTCGGCCTAGGAAATCCAGCTAGTCCTGTCTCTCAGTCTCCGCTCTCAAAAGGAAAACCCAGTGCTGTTGGGGAGGTTGGCTGATGACCGCTGTAACTGCTTCCTGCTGAATTGGGGTGTAGTAGAGGTTGTGCAGTTGAGATTTCCTCAGGAGGGGTGCCTTTGATGTCATTAACATTGGAGCATGGGCTAGCAGGCCGGTCCAGGGGTCCACAGTAGATCTTAGTCATGGATGGCGTCTGGGGCTCCATTTGAAGAACCATTTGTAGTTTTACAGCTTCAATTCTGGAAGAGACAAACTTAACAAGGAAGTTAAAGATACAGGGATTGAAATGTATGGCCTGTGGTGCATTCCTTCTGCATTTCTTTAGAAATGAGGGAGTGAGAGAGAAGGAGAGTGCAGACAGAGAGAGAGAGAAATAAGGAAAGACTCTGACTACTGGGTAATAAACCAGTTCTTTTTGGAGTTGTCTGTATTTAGTAGAGAGTTATATAGAGCTGGATGAATATTATGATATGAATAACTACATGGATAATGGTTCCATTTACTAAGATGGGAAATAGAAATGTTGATGAAAACAGTGGAACTCTATAAAATATTTTAAGATATTTATTCTGAACCAAGTGTGAGTTACCAGTGGCCTGTGACACAGCCTCAGAAGATCCTGAGAACATATTTTCAAGTGGTCGGACTACTGCTTGGTTTTATACGTTTTAGGGAGACATAAGACATCAGTCAATACATTTAAGATGTATATCGGTTCAGTTTGGAAAGGCAAGACAACCTGGGGGGAGGGTTTCTAAGTCACAGGCAGATTCAAAGATTTTCTGATTGGCAATTGGTTGAAAGAGTTACTATCTAGAGACCTGGAATCAATAGAATGGAATGTCTGGGTTAAGATAAGGGGTGGTGGAGACCAAGGTTTTATCATGCAGACGAAACCCCCAAGTAGCAGGCTTCAAAGCTCTGCTTTGTTAGACCTAAAAATGTGCCAGACTCTTGGTTAATTCTCTCACTGATTTGAGGAAAGACCTGAAAAGGAAAGGGGATTCTCTGCAGAATCGAGATTATCCCCATAAGAGGCAACTTTATAGTGCCATTTTAAAGTATGTCAAAGAAATATATTTTGAGATAAAATACTTCAATTTCTTTCTTCCAGGGCCTGCTATTTGTCATTTGATGCTATAATACAGTCAGGCTGGAATTTGGTGTTTTATTGCTACAAAAAGTCTCTTTTTGTTTTTCATTTCTAAGATCTCTGTTTTAATGTTAATGCTGGTCAGTCGTGCCTACATTCCCAAGAGGAGAGGGTAGAATGATGAGGCATATCTGATCCCACCTTCCTATCATGACCTGAACTAGATTTTCAGGTTTATTTTGGAATGCCCTTGGCCGAGAAGGGGGATCTATTGGTCAGTTAGGGGGCTTCGAATTTTATTTTTTGTTTATAGAAAGCAAGCATGGGAGAAGTAGAAATATATACATCTGAAGTTTGTGATGGGGGTTGAGCTAGAGAAACAGATTCAAGAGTCAGAATTTATGTATTTATGTATTGATTCACTCAACAAATGCCTATGGGGTTCTTTCTATGTGCTCAGCACATTTTAGGGGAGCAGTGTTCTCCTTTCACTGCAGCTTTAGCCCATAGATAATTAGACTTACTGGGGGAGTGCTAGGGAGGGTGCTTTGTCTCTTCTCACCAAACCCTCATTCACTCCTTACTAAAAGACAGAGAAAAGATTAATCTAAACTTGAAATTAATGGGCAGCATTTTACTGTGGGTAGGGCCACTGTATTAATGGTGAGTGTCATTAGTGACATGCCCTCTTCTTCCTCCCACTTTCTGGACCTATGCTGCTGGCAGGTTAGGGTGTCAAGGACTTTCACCTGTGTGAAGGGTGGTCCTTCCCTTTCTCTGCTCTGTCTTCCCCCATCGAACAGATTGGCTGGGCCAGTTGTAAACTGCAAAGCAACATCAACTCAGAGTAAAGCTTTGGAGGGAAGCATGTTCTTTCTGGGGTGGTCTCTCTGTTCCTGTGTCTGGGCTGGCAAGGTAGAACTCTGATTCTCATCCACATGGGTAGCTGTGTAAGTGGACCCAGGGTTGCCATGCAGTGCTGGTCTTGGTTGCTCAACTACTCCAGGCATAGCTGAGTCTCAGGGCTGAGAAGCAGGAGGTGTCACCATGATCCTGAGCCTAAGCTGTTTTTTTCAATCCAGCTTCTACCAGAGCTCTGCTCTGTTAATGCCATTAATAAACAGTGTGTTTTATTTGGCTAGTGATCCTCATAGGCATACTCCATCAGCCATGGCCTTGAAATTGGAGAGGGGAGAGTGGCAGTTCAAACCTCTACTGCCACTAAAATAACACATAGGTTACCTAAAGCCTTGGAAGTAAATATGATACCCAAGGAGAGTATAGAAAATGAGAAAAGATGAAAAAAAGATGACAGAATCCTCAGAAAAAAACCCACATTCAAGGAGCAGGCACTGGATCATGGGACTCCACTGTGAAAGAAGAGTTAGGGTAGAAAGTCTGATGGAAACATGCTCATAGGGACTGTAGACATGGACACCATGGGAGATTTATTACTCCTCTCGTTTTCACCTTTTGTACTTAAAAAATCATTTTAACAAGGAGCAATAGTAATTTCATAATAATAAAAAGGGACTTAGGAAAAAGTCAGATGGAGAAAGAGCTTAGCAGCATGAATCAGGCAGAGGAAAAACCCTTTGGAATAATTGTTTAAGATGTTAGGTGATCCTAAAATATTGCTGTCTCCCTATGACCTTAAGGAAAGATAAATCTCCCTTCCATCCCAGGTTGTGATGAATAAACCCACTCCTCAATTGCACGTACATTAATTACACTTCTTCGGCAGTCAACGCATGTATGAAGCAAATATGGATTCTGAAAACATTCACGAAGTGAGGAACCACAGATCAACCTATCGATCCATGTGAGAAGCCATCTGGCGGAAAGTAAAGTCTGAGGTCAGGAAGCACACCTCAAGGAGGTAGGGGCAAAGGGGAGAAGAAACCTGGAGGGACTAAGAGCAGAAGAAATGTATTTGTTCATTCAGCAAATACTCAGTAAGTGCCTGTTATGTGTCAGGTTCTCAGTGAGGTATTGAGAATGCAATGGTCAACAATATTAATGTGGTTTCTGTCCTCAACAACCTTCTGTATTAGGGAGGATGCAGGCAAGTGAAAATAGAGTCACAACAGAATGATAAATGCTCTGATGGATCATTGCCATGGGAGCACTTAAAACCCCCAAGGTTAAAACCCATTTATGCCTAGTGTTCCATTATTGGAACTCTAAGTATGTGGGAGTTTTTTTTTTTTTTTTTTTTTTTTTTTTGAGACGGAGTCTTGCTCTGTTGCCCACGCTGGAGTGCAATGGCGTGATCTCAGCTCACTGCAACCTCCCTCTGCCTTCCATGTTCCAGCAATTCTCCTGCCTCAGCCTCCTGAGTAGCTGGGATTACAGGTGCACACCACCACACCCGGCTAATTTTTGTATTTTTAATAGAGATGGGGTTTACCACATTGGCCAGGCTGGTCTCCAACTCCTGACCTCATGATCCGCCCACCTCGTGTGTGGGAGTTATTTATATCCTACTGCTCAAGATCATTGCCACGGTCTGATTGTGAAAATTAAAAAAAGTGCAACCTCAGGCATAAATGGGTTAAAGGGTCTCAGACAGGCCGGTTGTGGTGGCTCACTCCTGTAGTCCCAGCACTTTGGGAGGCTGAGACAGGTGGATTGCTTGAGTCCAGTAGCTTGAGGCCAGACTGGACAACATAGTAAAACCCCATTTCTACAAAAAGAAATATGAAAAGTGGCCAGGTTTGGGGGTGCATGCCTGTAGTCCCAGCTACTTGGGAGGCTGAGGTGGTGGGAGGATCACTTGAGGCGGGGAGGCAGAGGTTGCAGTGAGTCAGGATTGTGCCACCACACTCCAGCCTGGGTGACAGAGCGAGACCCTGTCTTGGAAAAAGAAAAAAAAAGGAAAGGATAAAAAGGACCTAAGACAGACCTGGACGAGAGATGAAGGAGGAGGTAGTGGTGATGGTGGTGGTGGAGGTATGCATATAACTCTGCCACTGACCTTACCTTTCCCCAGCTACTTACCTGGAGAGTCTTCTTAGGACAAAAAGGTAACATTTTCCCCCAATTACTGTGCTTATAAAATTATGATGCCTCAGCATAGATATATTGATGTTTCTGTGACTGAATAAAGAAATTACTGTTATATTGATCAAAAAGAATAGCTAAATATTATGAATCTTCACCCAACATCTGAATATGCCATTCAATTCTGCTGGAGAAGCCTCCTTCACTTTAGAAGCTATGTGGTTCCCATACGTAAACCGTATGAGAAGCTACGTTATGGACAGAGGCTGGTGGATGCCAAGACAGACCATCGCATGGCAGCTGTAGCTGATTATAGCCTGTTAAATTTGTAAAGACACATGTCATTGGACCACTCTGCTTCAGTGAAGCCATACATTCTATTCTTGAATGTTTGGGGCCTGAGTTCCCCCAAGGTTTCAGCTCTGAGGTGGCACATTTCATTGTTGTGTGGGAGCCAGGGACATCAGAGTGATATCTCCTTGGCTTAAAAATAGGGAAAATTGGATTAGCAAGGGATTGAAACAAAAGACTGAGTTCAAAATATGTAGTCCTAAAGTTTTATTCTCATTGTTATATGGCCCTGAGCCTATAATCTGCTAAAAATCCAAGTGGCTCATGCCTGTAATCCCAGCACTTTGGGAGACCCAGGTGGGTAGATCACCTGAGGTCAGGAGTTTGAGACCAGTTGGACTAACATGGTAAAACCATGTCTTTATTAAATACAAAAAAATTAGCTGGGCATGGTGGTCCTTGCCTGTAATCCCAGCTACTTTGGAGGCTGAGGCAGGAGAATTGCTTGAATGCAGGAGGCAGAGGTTGCAGTGAGTCAAGATCGTGCCATTGCACTCCAGCCCAGGCAACAGAGTGAAACTGTGTCAAAAGAAGAAGAAGAAAAACATCCCAATCCAATTGCTGGCAAGTTTTTCATTAGTTAAATGTGGAAATTAGTACATGTAAAATGATACCAGGCCACCTACATGAAGGGCTCACCTCTGTCCCATGGGCTTAGAGATGCAGAGAGGTTTAAGGGAGAACATGACATAAGACCTTACCTCTCTGGGCCACGTGGTGTAGGCTGGGGGAATCTCTGAGAAGGCTAGAACTGTAGAGTTGTGAGCATTTAACGAGAGAATGCTATGAGAGCACTTAGAATATGTAATAAGCACTCAATAAATGTTCTTCTTTTTCTGTTTTCTAAAATCTTTTCCCTCATCACCCTGGCCCTCAGATCCTTCCAGCTCTTCTGCCAACCTGTTTGGGGATATAGAACAGGCTTTGTGGAAACAGGACTATGATAACAGGGCCACAGTTTCTACTCTGGCTTCAGGGCAAGGACATAGTTTTCTCAAACTAAATGATGGTTCTAGAGTATTTTTTTTTTTTTTTTTTTTTGAGACGGAGTCTCGCTCTGCCGCCCAGGCTGGAGTGCAGTGGCCGGATCTCAGCTCACTGCAAGCTCCGCCTCCCGGGTTTATGCCATTCTCCTGCCTCAGCCTCCCGAGTAGCTGGGACTACAGGTGCCCGCCACCTCGCCCGGCTAGTTTTTTGTATTTTTTAGTAGAGATGGGGTTTCACCGTGTTAGCCAGGATGGTCTTGATCTCCTGACCTCGTGATCCGCCCGTCTCGGCCTCCCAAAGTGCTGGGATTACAGGCTTGAGCCACCGCGCCCAGCCTATTGACTTTTCATTAGTTTAAATCCTTGAGGGTTACAGCATCACTCAGATTCTGTGTCCAATAGCATTAGCAGGAAGATTGCTTCGGAATTTGACACGATCCACGCCACTGTTTCCGTGGGCCTGAGTTGCCTTTCCCCAGATTACTCTGGTTTTGTTTGGTTTGCTGCCAGGAGTCACTGTGTTGTTCTTTGCTTTGTGTACATAAGCACATCTCTTGCCCAAATAGAATTCTGTTTCATCTCGGGCATAAACACCTTCAATTTTTAGAAGAGCTGTGTTCTCCCTTTGGTTCCGGAGACTCCGCTTATAGCTGGCAAAAGTGGCCTTGGACCACAGCCTTCCAGACACAGTTCCTTTTAGAAGTCTTGTTCCCTTGCAGGCCTCTACAGGAGCCAAGATGGCGGGAAGAGCAATGATTTGTAACTCCTGGGTATACAGTAATGTAAGTAAGGGTCCCAAACCCTGTCCTTCGCAGGTGTTTGAGTCAGAGTCCAGGTTCCTCGCAGTCAGATTTCTGCCCTTGTGGTTGTGTCTGCTTCAGCCGTCGTCTGTGAGTGTTAAGTTGGGATTTCTCTTTTCCTCAGCCACCGGAAGTGCCTGGATTTCCTCACACACGTCACATCAGGTCACCCCATCAAGGCCCAAGGACAGATCATTGGGATGTTGTGTGCAGAAGAACAAGGCCCTCATTTATTACAGTATTTGTTCCCCGCCCTCCTTCCTTCCCTCCCTTCCTTTCTCATCTGAAAAACAAAATAAAGGAAGGAACATCAGAAGGATATCTCCGAGGCTTAAAAATGGGAACGCTGCATGAGTAGGGGATTGAAATGAAGGACTGAGATTAAAATATGTATTTTTCTCACCTGAAAAAGAAAATAAAGCGGAAACAATTTGGAGGAAGTAGGAAGATAGCTGAATTAGGAACCTAAGTTCAGCCATTTCTATTGCTAAGTGCCAAATGTAGCTCTTCATTTCTTAGAAGTGAAGCAAAACTACTTAAGCAGTCGAAGTGTAGAAAATGGGCTATCTTAGCAAGCTGGAAATAATACATTTGTGAGTAATTCTAATCCTGCAGAATGTATTTTAGAAGATTTAATGAGAGAGAGAGAAAAAGTGTGTCCTAGTTCTCATCATCTTCATTTCTTCATTCCTTCTTTCCATCAATCACTATTTGTAATTCAATAAGATTGCATATTTTCTTGTTTGTTGTCCTCTTTTCTGATCAGACTATAATCTTCTTGAGGGCAGATTATAGTCTTCTTCACTATGCCCACATTGTTTACTACTGGATACCCAGGGCCTAGCACAATGACTTTAAATAGAGTAAATGCTCATAACTTTTGGTGAACACATGAGTGAATAAAAAATTTTGAAATGGTACATTTTCTGATAACATACACAGGTAAGTAAATGTAGTCAAAAGAACTCCATCAAGAATGAGATCAAGAATGACATTTCCTCAGATGTTACAATTTAAGAGATCTAAGACCAGTAGTAGCTTAGCAGCCTATATTTGGTTTTGCCTATCAGTCTGTTTCCAATGGAGCTAAGATACTGAAGAGCAAACAATTAAGAAGGCATTACCAAATAATATATCTAGATCTCTCCTACACATGTAACTTATGGAACTAAATATCACATTTGTGTCATTTTTTACTAAGGGATTCACAGAACAGCCCCCGTAGAATTTTTCTGTCTTAGGTGGAAAGACAGGGATGACCATATCCTATCAATGATGAAAGAGAGAGGTGACCTGTGTAAATCCAAATAATGAGTCAGTGATGGAGATTCCAGAATGACTACTGAGCTGTGAGGCCCTCCCCGAGTCACTGAATTCCTCTGAGCCTCGTCTGCATGGGTGCATGGGTCCTATAATAGATGGCCTACTATCTGTCTCACAGGGTTATTGACAGAATTCCATCTCCCGGTAGATGTGAAAGCCTTTCAGAGACACATTATATAAACATAACAAAAGAAAGCCTTTTTTTTTTTTTTTTTTTGCCTGCCAGCATGTAGTTCTGTGTTACTTGGGGAAGCCTACATTGCTGAAACGGACCTGAAAAGTAATGTCTTCAATGAAAGAAGAGTTTCATTCCTTCTCACATCACAGTCCAGACTGGTTTTGGTGGTGAGAGCACTGGTAGTCTGGTGGTGGCTGAGGATTCTGCTCCATAGAGTCATTGAAGGACTTAAGTTGACTAAAGCTCTGCCATCCTTAACATGTGACTCATGGTTGCTGTGGGCAATGCCTTTGTCACTCATAGGAGTGACAGTGAGTTTAATGGCCCAGGCCTGGAAGTGGCACTATTGACTTCTATTCATTGGAGAGGATTTCTTTACGTAGCCACTCCCAAAGTCAAAAGAAGCTGGGAAGTGCAGTGCAGATGGGTAGCCCTGTGCCTTCTTCTCTAATGGAAGTTGAGAGTGGGTTTTGGTGGGCAGCCAGCAGCCTCTGCTCCTGTTCTTTTATTCTGATAAGGTCAAATCTTCCCCTTATAGGATCTTATAGCACCATATACCTCATATCCTTTGTACTAATCAAAGATACAATTTTACATAATATGTTTATTTGATTAACTTTGCACCACTGAACAAGGGCAAGGGTCATACCTCTTGTCATCGTGTGTATCCAGCACTTAACACAGTGCCAGGCTTGCAATACAACTTCTAAAAATATTTTTTCCATGAGAAAGAATGCATGAACATATCAAAGATATTGGTTAATACTGAAGAACCTCAAGTGAGACTGTCTGGATATGTCTGATGAGGTGTTGGGGCCTTGCCCTCATCTGGCATCTCTTTGTGACTTTTGATACACTTGGGGAAAGGAGGTATGGTAGGCAGAATTCTAAGATGACCCCAGTGACCCTTGTGCTTGTTTGATCTCCTCTCTTTGTGAGTAGATGAATATGATGAGATATCATTCCATGACAAGGTTATCTTGTATGGCACAGTTGACTTCAAGAAAGGGAACTATATTCTAGGTGCATATGACCTACTCAGATGAGTCCTTAAAAGGTACTAGGCTCTGACCAGGAGTGGTGGCTCACACCTGTAATCCCAGCACTTTGGGAGGCCGAGAAGGGTGGATCACCTGAGGTCAGGTGTTCCAGACCAGCCTGGCCAACATGGTGAAACCCCATCTCTACTAAAAATACAAAAATTAGCCAGGCGTGGTGGCAGGCACCTGTAGTCCCAGCTACTCCAGGGGCTGAGGCAGGAGAATCACTTGAACCTGGGAGGCAGAGGTTTGCAGTTAGAGTAGATTTTAGGTGTTCTCAGTATGTGCACGCTCACACACACATGTGTGCGCGCACACACACACACACCCCTACTCACAAAGAAAAAAATAAAAAGGTAACTCTGTGAGGAGATGTATATAAATTTGCTAGCTGTAGTAATCATTCCACTATGTATATGTATATCAAAACATGTTGTATACCTTAAATACATAGAACACAATAAAAATAAATAATTTGCTAAAAAGCCCAGAACAGTTAATGTCAAAATGTTGCTCCTTTCTACTTGCCAGGATGAACACGGCATCTGGACTGGGGCCGGACATGAGTAGATGGAGAGCGGGACCACCGGTCATCTACACAGCTTGTCCATTGGCAAGTGCTGCTGAGCCCAGGCAAATCATCCCTGGATTGAGGGTGAGTAATGATAATTAGCCTACCTAAGGTTAAGGAAGAAGCCTGTAGTATAAGGGAGAGGCAAGTATATCTGGCAGACTCAGAGGAAGAGCAGAACTTTGAAAAATAATCCACAGTACCATCCAGAGAAAAAATGTTATTCTCAAAGGATTGCATGAAGAAAAAATATATTTCAAAAGGAGCAGACCTCCTAGTGTCTGTCCCTACTTAGTTATACTTGAAGAAAGAGAAAATGCAGATGGCCTTGGCTCCGTTCTGTCCACTTAAGTGCCATTTATGTCCCTTGTAGTGTCACTCCTGGGGGTCAAGTTGAGGTATTTGGTTCTAGCTTCTTGGCCTCCAAGATTTTTTCTGTTTCTGGGTATCAATATGATTTTTAATCTCTCTTATTAATTATGATGATGAAGCAAATATGGTCCAGGCTTGGCAGTGTGTTATAGCTGCCTTTGATTTTAGAAATAGATTATGTTTTTATCTTTTCCACTTACAATGAAATTTTGTTGAAAAACTTGGAGGGTCTATGCTGGGGCTGCCATTCCAAACTGAAGGTCTCATCTTAAGTTCTTTTTAATAATAGTTAATAATAGTAAAAAATTTTGTTTATTCAAAAATTACTAAATTCATTTAAAGTATTTAAAAACAAATTAGTTGTTTTTATAAGCAAGAAGTTAACATTACTGGGTAAGATCTCCCATTTCAGAATTTTGTTTAGCCTGGCACAGTGGCTCATGCCTGTAATCCCAGCACTTTGGGAGGCCGAGGCGGGTGGATCACGAGGTCAGGAGATTGAGACCAGCCTGGCCAATATGGTGAAACTCCGTCTCTACTAAAAATACAAAAATAGCCAGGTGTGGTGGTGTGTGCTTGTAGTCCCAGCTACTTGGGAGGCTGAGGCAGAAGAATCACTTGAACCTGGGAGCGGAGGTTGCAGTGAGCTGAGATCGTGCCACTGCACTGCAGCCTGCGTGACAGAGTGAGACTCCGTCTCAAAAAAAAAAAAAAAGAATTTTGTTTAAAAATAGTTAAAACTGATAAACAAAATGAAAATGTGAATAATGAGGGGTAAACCTGCCACATATCTGTGGACCACACAACTCCAGGGGATGAATGATGCCCTTGAAGTTAAGTCAGCAGCTCTGATCAGACTACAGTCATCTCATCCAGTGAGTCAATGCCATACCCATAATTAAAGGTTGAAATTTTATCAAATATTGAGATCTAAAGCCACAATTGAACAAAAAGACATAAAACAGGGTTGGTAAATAATTTTCCTTTCCCATGGCTGATGACTGATAGTGGCTACCTGAAGAACTCTGCTAAAAAAGGATTCTGAGTCTACATTTAAACCTAGAGGAGAGAAGGGGTCAGGATCAATTGTTCCTGGTTGTCATAGGCACTGACAGTGGAGTGGCAATACCTGTGGAGTGCTTTTGTTATCCTTAGTGTAAAATATGGGAAAAACATAAATCAAGAAAACCGTAAATCGAGAAAAAGAAACTATAAAAACCAAATGGATTAGCCTCAACAAAATCAAAGATGACTTTCCTCAATTTAGCATGTTACCAGTCTAACAGTGTACGTAAAGCCCTATACAGTGATCTATGGGGCTGTTAGATAGAGCTGAGATCACATCAAACCCATGAACACCCATGTTTCAAGCCTAACTGCCAAAACCTTTGCCTTTATTCAAACAGAAGAATAATGACAGTCATTACAAAGTAATCCTGCTGAACATTTTGTAGTGCATCATATTCAGGTTACCTCACAGTGATAAAAGAAGAAATTGCTTTTGTGGTGTTCATTTTGAAAATGTTTTCTGAAATATTCATTTCATGATTGTATTAGTCTGCCTGGGCTGCCGTAACATGCTACTACAGGCTGGGTGACTTAAACGGCAGAAATATATTTTGTCAAAGTTCTGGAGGTTGGAAATCTGGAAGTCCAAGGTCAAGGTCCCAGCAGGCTTGGTTTCTGGTGAGGCCTTTCTCCTCCTTGCTCTGTCTTCTCATTGCCCATCTCTCTGGGGCACACATGTTGAGAGAGAGCTCTCTGGTGTCGCTTCTTCTTATAGGACATCTGTCCTATTGGATTAGACTCAACCTTCATTACCTTCTTAAAGGCCCTGTCTCTAGAGTCACATAGGGGTTAGCACTTTGATGTATGAATCTGTGGGGCTGGGGAAGACACAATTCAGTCTATAGCGATGATATGCAACAATGTCTTGAGTTGCATATGATCTCCTAGAGGGGATAGTCACATGCTCGCCTTCCTACAACGCCTGGAAGAATGTAATCAGTGCTGGAGTGTGGAGTGTGGAGTGTGGATACAACCAAGTACTCGGAATTAAGAAGTTACCAAGGGTAACGGCCACAACCTTTTCCTTATCTCTTCAGCTGCTTACATTTCCCTAAACATCAATGGAATCTGCATCAGTTGGGTTTTCAAATTCTGTTCTACAGAGCCTTAGTGTTTCATGGTTGTATTTTAGTGATTCCTAAATGTGTGATATACATTTAATATATTTCAACTATTAAAACATGATATGTGAAATAACTCAAGTGTGTTGTGTACCAAATTTTACACATTCAGGACCACATATATGACAATTTATTGTGCCACATTATCTTGATTTTCTTTAGGCTTTGGAATAAAACCCCTGCCATTTCTGCCTAATTGAAGAGTAGCTTGAGAATACAGACAAGCTGTCAGAACAGGTTATCTGTGCAAACAAACAAAAAATATACAAATAACTTGGATGCAAAGATTTACATAATTTTCATGTAAATCTCTGATTTCTGCACTTTTTTCTTTCATTAAAACAAACTTATTGACTTAATATAATTGTTACATTTATGAACGCATACGTTTAATAAATACATGATCATAAATGTGTTTATATTTGGTTATTGTAAAAATTCACTTGAGAGTAGAGCTGCTGCTAAAGCAGGTTTGCAAACCTCTGCTCTGTTTGTTTACATGTATTCTGTGTTGCATGTGCTGTTAAACAACTAAAAACTGTGCAAGCTTATCATTTGATATCTCCCAAACAGTGAGAGGTATGACATAAAACACACAGTAGAGATCAGGCACATGGAAGTCTAGGTGGGTGCCCCTGAGCCATTGGTTTTGCAGCCTGACAGTGAGCAGTCATTCATTATAAATCATTCGAATTTTAATTTTAAAAATTAGTATAGGGACCTGAGCTGGGGAGGGACATTAATATGAGTATTTGGTATTAAGATGAGAGCAGCTCAGTAGGAAACTTCCTAATGGAAATGTCACTGATAGTAATTACCCCTTTCCAGTCAAGCGACTCTTTGATTTTCCTCCAGCATTTGGAGACCAGGCAGCCTGACAGATACAGTGAAACAAGAGGGTGATTCAGAAAGCTGGAGAATCCAGAAAGCCAGCTAGGGAATTTGGAGTTAGCAGTGTAATTTGACATTTGCATTATCTGAGGGGCACACTGGTCATTCTTTTTAATTGCTAAACTGACATTCAATGGGGGCAAACTGGTAGGGGAGAGTGAGGGGTGAAGGCAAGGATCAAGAATCCCGGGAAACACAGACCTAGCCAATGCTGAGGATTTGTACTGGTGGACAGGGGATCAGCCAAGGTCAGGGAAAAACTAACGGGCTGCAAGCTCTTTCAGTTTCCCTATGGGATCCTTCTAGCGCTCAAAGAGCCTGTGGGTGGAGCGCCAGTGACCATTGGAGGAGTTTTTAGATGTATAGTATCATCTTTCCTGTGGGCAGCATGTGAGATGTTAATGATCACTCAATGCTTATGAAATGTTATGTTAATTAAACTGAATGCACAAAAAGCTCTTGTCAATGTATTAAGTGTTTGCTTTTCATTCTTTAGTTTCCCAGTATTTTTATGCTCTGTGTTTCTATCATTTTCTCTGTCATAGAAATTTATTTTGTAATCTCAGTTCATTTTGTGATCATGAATAAGAACACCACCCTTGGAATTTTTTTCTTCTTTAATGATGGAAAATGTCTTTTTAAAGAACATTAAGAGAACCATGCCACAGCACTTAAATTATTTATATTTGTCGGTGACTGTTCATGAAAAGATTAAGTTCTTTTATCTGCCTCTGGAATAAGTC
>NW_012116110.1:3113981-3115410 GCF_000951035.1 Colobus angolensis palliatus | reverse complement strand
CCTGAAGAGCGTTACCATGGAGGCCCAGCTCCACTGCTGGGAATAATCACAGCATGCTAATGTAAGGAGAAGGTGACAGTTGAATGCTAGTATTGCCAATGGGTAAAACTAACTTGAAGGCTCATTTCAATGGCTGGGCCCTGGGCCACCCATGAAGTGACCTTTTGCTGTAGCAGGTTGTGACATAGTTTGGTTTCATGGCTATGATAGTGCATACAATTTATCAGTTGTCATGTATTTTAAGTATGTCTTCAGACACTCTAGAACGACGTAAGAAAGATTTCTGGCTGTCTTCAAGACTATTTAGCTATTAGGCAGTGATTCTTCCAGTTGGGTTTTATGATGCCTTAGGGCTGTTGTGAAATTCTCCGAACAAAATTTTCTTTCATTTTAATTAAAAAGAAATGCACGGCTTTGGGGATTTTATGAGGAGCTGGGGCAAAAATAGGCTTTGGGGAGGGGTGGTAACCAAACGCAACAACTGGTCTGTTGGCAGCAGTTATGTTGAATTTGGGGTCTCTGGGTGGTAGTGAGACAGTGCCTCCTTGGGTATAAAATACTGGTAAATGTAATCACAGCACAAAGGATTGATAATTCCCAAAGTTTCAATGATAAGAAAGTTACATAGTGCAATACATTCAAAGACCCCATCCTATTACTGAAAAAAATTGATAAGAATAAAGGTATCAATATACAATATACTACCACTATCTTCAGGAGCACCCCCACTGTTACTCCCAGTAATCATCATAATACAATAGCGAATATTTAGAAAGTGCTTACCATGGAGTACTGTTCTAAGTGCATCCCATAAATGGATTCATTTGACAATGATCTTCTAAGATCAGGTTCTGGATCCTGATAATTTGGTAATTTCAATGGCTATAACTGTGTCTACTAGTATGAGCACTACCCCATGATGACTTTTTAGTACTTTTTTGGTCACTATTTAGTACTATGCACCTTTCAAACTGCTCTCACATTTATTCACTTGATTCCTGCAACAAATCATTGAGGTAAATAGGGCTATTTTTATATTATGAGACCTTGTGGGATTTTCTCGTTTCTGCAGAAAATCTTGGATTCTTAGAATTTTCATATTGGAAATATTTTACAGTTTTTTTTTTTAAACGGACTTACAGAGGTTTATAGCTTTCTTCATCTTTAAAACTATCATTCCTTAGCTTCCTTTGATAAGAAGCAGCCTTGCTGAGAGGTTACTCAGGAATACTTTAAGAGCAAAAGCAGAGGCGAAGTGGCTTCTCTAAAGGGTTTTCATTATTTTCCATCTTGACTAACCTGGAAAATGAAAAGAACAAAAGAGGACAGAAAGGCTCAGAAGAGAGAGGGAAGAGCAGATGATCTGTCTTTGGTTTCTGACACGCTTCCAGGACAGACCTGAGCACTTTCTGGGTTCACGGGCCATGAG
>NW_012116110.1:3106634-3112821 GCF_000951035.1 Colobus angolensis palliatus | reverse complement strand
CAGTCTTGTGCTAACTCCAGGTAGTTAGTATCGTAATTGAATTGAATTGTAGGACACGCAGTTGGTGTTTCAAGAGTTGGACAATTGGTTGGCCTAGGAAAAATCTCCCACACATTTGATGTCAGAAGTGGTGTTTGGAGTGAAAACCAGATACAGCAGTGGTTATATTGGGCAGTATATAGATATGACCTAATGATTGTCATATGTACTTAGTAGTAGAAATAACTTACTAATTAATAAGTTTCAATACAATAGCAGATGCACATGTTTCTAGCACCCATGAACTGAAAGTAGAGTCATCACCAAATGAGAAGGAGGCTAGAGAGGGTCCTCTCATGGTTTGTACCTACCCTAAATCCCTCTGTGTCCTAATCTTGATGTTTTGTGTATTCTCAGATAATTACGGTTTTCTACTTCTCTGGCTGACTTAATCAGGACATACTTGGTTGCAAGGAATGTAAGTCTTTTTAAAAATGAATTCAATTTTATAAAATGAGAGATTTATTTTAAGGATACGACAGGTAATTTTAAGGCAATCCACAGGTAAGAAATGAAGTATGGCCTGTTGTTGTGGGATTGAGACTTGAGAATACTAAGGCAGGGTGCGAACACTCTCTTACTTTTTCTTTCCAACATCTCAGTGTCTTTGGCGTCTGCTTTTCTTGGAGCACCTGTAGATTGTCTTCTGCTATTTGCATGGCCTGTTGTGCCCATTTTCAAATGACAGCTTCAGCTCCCACATTTCCTATCTTATGGTCTGTTGCTGGCAGTCAACTGACTTAGACTGTGTGTCTCAGTTACTCTTCTTAGTTGCAGGCAACAGAAACTATCATGGCTAATTTAAGCAAAAAGGGAACTTACTGGGTGATATTGGAGAGCTCCTAGAATTGTTGAGAAGGCTTGGAAAATAGGCAGGAAACAAGGGAGACTGCTCAACCAGAAGGACAGCCAAGGTCATGTCCTGGGAAGTCTCCCCGCCTGTTGAGTGTCAGGCACCCACAGTTTGCACCTTTGACACTGAAGGCACTGAGCTCTGCTATTGCTGCTTCCACTGCTGTCCTCTTCAGTGCTCTTGAAACACAATTCTCTAGCATTCCCACACTGTGCGTCACTAGGTTCCAATCCAAAGTTCAGTGCAGATATTTCTGATTGATCAAGTCTAGGTCATGTGCCAGTTCCCTGGCGGCAAGGGAGGCTGGGAAAGCAATTATTAGGCAATTCAGATTCCACTGTGGAAAGAGGGATATGCTTCCCACTATGTCTCATGAGGTAGGAAATTTCTCAAAGTCAACAAGGTTTAGATTCCTGGCAGTCAAAAAACAAAAACACAAAAAACAAAATTCCAAAACAAAAACAAAAGGTGACTATACTAAATAACCTATTTCCTCAGACCTGAATGAATGTGAACAATCTGTTTTGAGTCAGGCATTCAGCTGTAGACCAGTTGAGCATGGCCAGTGAGGCAAGATGTCTTTATTTACAGGGCTGAGCATTCCAGGGCTGTGGGCTGGTAGATTCTTCTCTAAGAAAAGGAAGTGTGGCCGGGTGTGATGGTTCACACCTGTAATCCCAGGACTTTGGAAGGCTGGGGTGGGAGGATCACTTGGACCTGGGAGTTCAAGACCAGCCTGGGCAACAAGGTGAGAGAGTCCATCTCTACACACACACAAAAAAAAAAAAAAAAAAAAAAAGAAAAGAAAAAGAAAAAGAAAAAGAAAAAAAAAAAAAATATATATATATTTTTAAAGAAAGGGAAGTGTGGAATTATGGCTAGGTAATTCCATCTCTTTTTCACATGCCAGCTCATGATTGGTATCCTGAGGTGACACGGGTACCTTGTGGTTCTTTGGGTGACTTGTGTCTTGCACTACCCATCTCAGATTACTTGCTAACTTGCCATTGATTGCATTAGTGCATTTCTAGGTTTATTTAGCTTTCCTGGGACAGTAGTGGTTACTTTGGAGCATTTAGTAGCTCTGTGATCCCAGACATTTTCTAGAAGGTTCAATTCCTTTTCTTGCTTAGACAATGAACAAATCTGAGCCACCTCCTTAGCTGGACATCTGAAATTGTAACTCCTAAGGTTCACCAAACTGTGCCTAATGAAACAACCCTTTGGGGCTTTACTTTGAGAACACCTATCTGTATGTTTGAGACAGTGAAGTATAAAAACGGAAAAATGCTTTGGAAGGTTAAAACAGCACTACGTAATTATTCATTGCAATTACTTTTGCTCATTTGAAAAAATAACTCATATATATAATATATATCTATTTTATGCTAGGTACTGTACCAAACTCTATTGAAGTTAGTTTTATTCCTTATATTAAGGAGCAGAGCTCATGGTAAGTTAAGATAAATCTCTCTCAGTTAGAGCTAAATAACCAATAAAAACCTTATATAGCTTTGTGTTTCTATAACTTAATAATTTGAATATTTGGGATTCAAGTGTGGGGAGACTGGATATTTAGCCCAAAATTATAGCACCCATCCCCAGAGAAAAATGTAACTGTTTTAAATTTAATAAAGAATTCTGAAACTCCTTTGGAGTTTTTGTTTGGAAACCTGAATTTTAACAAGTACAACTGGGTATTTGGTCTGGATTAGTAAGTGGTGTCAGGAGCAATAATTATCTTTAATGTTTACTGTTATTTGAACTTTGGAGGAGGAGAAAAATGCTCATGGGAAATATCAAAGTTGATAGGTAATAAAAGGAATCTATAAGAAGCAAGATACAAGCAAGGAGGGATATTATATAAAAACCTCATCATATTGAGAGGCAAGAATAGTAGAAAGATTTTCTTAATTATATACTGACAGATTTAAAAAGTTTGAGGTTGCTATATTAAATGTGGTAAAATATTTGGATTTATTTGGACCTTGGAAGGAAAATGTAGAAGTTTAAACAAGGGCAAAGAGCTAAAGAATATCAATAATCTACTCTATCATCATCCATTTTACTAATTTATGTTATGAACTGCATCCACATAGACTCTCTTGTCTGGAAGGTCTGTTGCATCCCAGAAAGATGTTATAGTAATGACAAGTAATGTGAAAAGTAATGACATAATTATGTTATAGAACAGGGATAATTTTATTTGACAACACGGTTGTAGGTGAGAGGTATGAAAATAAGTCATGCTTTTTATACTTAGTAGGATGAAGAGAAATCACTGTAAATAACCACTTTGGTCTTTAGGAGGTTTGAGTTTTCCTCAAAAGGGCAAATACTCATACAGAAACAGGCAGATTGGTTTACTGGAATAAGATCCTCCTGCAACCACTCTAATTTGACAAAAGTGCTGATGGATAAAGCCCTCGTTAAGTTGTGAAGATTAAAATCAAGCAAACTTGCTATCCAACCAAATTCTCTAAAGTGAGAGTCATTCAACTTTCTGTAAAGAACTAGAGAGTGAATAGTTAGGGCTTTGCACATCCTGTGGTCTCTAGCACAACTGCTCAAGTCTGCCATTATAGTTCAAAAGCACCCATAGAAACAAATGAGTATGCCTACGTTCCTATGACATTTTATTTATGGAATCTGGAATTTAAATTTCTTATAATTTCATGTGTCACACATATTATTTCTCTTTTGATTTTTTTCAGCTATTTAAAATGTAAGAATGATTCTTGGGTTTATGGGCTAAACAAAATCAGGCAGTAGACTGGATTTGAGCCATGGGCTATAGTTTACCAACACTGCTTAAAAGTGTCCTAGCTCTTTCCTTCTCTCATAGTTTCCAAACTAAGTAGGATTCAGTACCTTTCCACGAGGCAAATCACAGCCTCTGTTGCATCTCCACTTTGTTTTAAAATATCATGGTCTAACCTTTCATACCCCTTCCTCACTCAAGTGGCAATATCTTCAATTTATAGAGTCAAGAATATAAAATGTGGATAAGACTGGTCAGAGTTTATATATTTCACTACTCTCCTCCACATGATTTAATTCATCTTTTCTCTTCGTAGTTTTGTAATGTAATTCCTAATCCCTTCCCTTCACTATTCACTTCAAATCTAACTTGTGAGTGACATATATAATCTTCTTTGGAAAAGATATTTGCTGTGACTCAAACAATCTCGCTGTTTGCTCTTGCTTTCTTACTCTTGAAATGAGAGAACACACATTTTAGACCCAGATGAATAAGAGAAAAAAAAATAAATGGGGTTGAACATCAGCCAAAATGCAGGCTTTACATAAGATGCCCAACTAATTTCCCTCAGCTTTGTCTGCTGTATCAATTTTCTGCCACTTGCTTATTTTCTCACAAATCTTATACATCCTGTATATGCAAAAGCAAGACCAGTAGAAGCTTATATTTGAAGCAGACAAGCAGAAGAACTCAATATTCTCACTATCATAATAAAAAAGCATTTCTTAATTCAATTTAACCAATAATGAGCGTGTATGCACGTGTTTTTTAAATAGCCACCACTGTTGTATGGGAGGTACTAAAAGCCTGTACAGTTGGCCCTCTGTATCCACAGGTTGTGCATCTGCATACCAACCAACCACAGATCTAAAACATTCAGAAAAAAAAGTAACAATACAAAAATAAAAATAATATAAATAGAAATCTGATATGTATAACAACTATTTACATAGGACTCACATTGTGTTTAGTATTCTAAGTAATCTGGAGATGATTAAAAGTATATGGGAGTAAGTTATATGTGAGCAGGCTACATGCAAATACTATGCTATTTTATACTAGGGACTTGAATATCTACAGATTTTGCCTCCATGGGGGTCCTGGAACCGATCCCTGGATACTGAGGGAGGACTGTGCAATAAAGCATATACCTTCAGAGAATTTGCAATTAAAGAATACTCCCAAATATATTTAAATAAAAATAAAAAGGAGTAAATATGCCACCCAACCTGTCCAAGAGGGTAACAGAATTGGTCGACAAAAATATCCTATATGCCTTCTTTATTTTTCTCCCTCCAGGGCTGTGTCATTTAAAAAGCTTCAGCTTCTCTGAAGTTCTTCTTAACCCCCTAGGCTGCTGAAGAATTTCTCACACCTACTCCCTTTTGTAGTTCCATCTTAACACCATGAAATTGTTGCTACAGCTTGTTGAACTTGTCTGAGGTCATAACACTGAAGACCCTGCTAGCCTGACTTCTGGGTGTGGACAATATCCCGAGCCTGGGAGTGTCTGATTGTGTATCCTCTGTTATTTCTTTTTAATTCAATTTATTACTATCATTATTATTTGGAGACAGTGTCTTGCTCTGTTGTCCAGGCTGGAGTGCAGTGGTACAATCATAGCTCACTGCAGCCTCTACCTCTGGGGCTCAAGGGGTCCTCCCACCTCAGCCTCCTGAGTAGCTGGGACTACAGATGCACACCACCATGCCCAACTATTTTAATTTTCCTATCTTTTGCAGAGATGAGGTCTTGTTATGTTGCCTAGGCTGGTCTCAAACTCCCGGTCTTAAGTGATTCTCCTGTCTTGGTCTCCTGAGGGAGTTATAGGCATGAGCTACCATGCCTGGCCTTATCCTCTGTTGTTTCTAAGGGAAAATCCTGAATATCATGTTACTGGTACGCTGAAAATGTCTTTTGCTTCATTTTTACCCTCTGCTGAAAAGCAGTTCAATCTCCAAAGTTTCTTATGAAATAGATGATACAGTTCTTTCATTTTAATGTAATGTTTATTGCAGTTCCATTCCTCACCCCAGGACTCAGGAACTGAACCTTGAAAACTGTACTGTGAATAATTTGAGGGTTAGACACAAACATAAAATCATCCCTCCCCTCAGGAGAAACCCAATGATCTTGAACCAAACGTACCACCTCAATTCTCCTTCTCTTAATATAAATTCTTTCCTCTAAGCTCTCTCAAATGGCAAATTTCATACACTCCACTAAATGCAATGGCATTCTGAGGCTCTCTCCAAAAATAAATATATACACACACACATATATATATACATATGTGTGTATGTATTTGTTTATATGTGTGTGTTTGTGTGTGTGTGTGTGTATATATATGTGTGTGTGTATATATATTTATGAGACAAGGGGCCTGACTCTGTTGCCCAGGCTGGAGTGAAGTGGTGTGATCTCAGCTCACTGCAGCCTCTGCCTCCCAGGCTTAAGCCATTCTCCCACCTCAGTCTCCCGAGTAGCTGGGACCACAGGCATGCACCCCTAAGCCCGGCTAATTTTTGTATTTT
>NW_012116110.1:3087921-3106404 GCF_000951035.1 Colobus angolensis palliatus | reverse complement strand
AAATAAATTATAAACTGTGGAAAGCACGATCACTGGTACTGCTAGACTTGGAAATAGAAGCTTATTTCTTCTTGTGTTGCCATCCATATTTCTTTCTTTCTTTTTTTTTTTTTTTTGAGATGGAGTCTTGCTCTGTTGCCCAGGCTGGAGTGCAGTGGCCGGATCTCAGCTCACTGCAAGCCCTGCCTCCCAGGCTTAAGCCATTCTCCCACCTCAGTCTCCCGAGTAGCTGGGACCACAGGCATGCACCCCTAAGCCCGGCTAATTTTTGTATTTTCTGGTAGAGACAAGGATTCACCATGTTGCCCAGACTGGTCCCAAACTTGTGAGCTCAAGCCATCTGCTCACCTCGACCTCCAAAAGTGCTGGAATTACAGGTGTGAGCCACTGCACAAACAAGTATGTTTAATAGCTGGAGTGAGTCACAAAGTGACAGAAGTTGTAGATAGGTGTTCAAAGAGAATAAATGGTTATGGGTGAGTTGTCAGAGGAAGAGTCTGTGAAGATGCAGGATTTGAGCTAGACTTTGAAAAATGCATAGAATGTGGATAGCCAATGTCTTTCTTCGTTGGTGCTCTGATTGACATTTTAGGAGTGCGTAGTCCAAGGTCAGGGCTCATTTATGTGGGCAGATCATCAGGAGGTAGACAATGGAAGAGATGTTTCAAAAAACATGAAGCAAATGAATCAACAAAAGTTTAGAAAATGAAATCAGTGGGAAAAGGCATGTCTAATACATTAGTTGCCATTTTATGTTACATGTCAGTGTGTACTATGCCCTGTGGCATGTTTTAATTATGTCTGCACAAGACAGGAGCAGATATGTGTGCAGAAAAGGCTTCATAGAAGAAAGCGATTTCAGAAGTTTCTGAGCACTTCCTTGGAGGCTTAGGATGCTCTTACCAATTTCATTTACAAGATTTGTGGGATAAAGTTTCTTGGAATACCACCAGGATGAAACTCAGGGTGAAATGATTTTTGTATTTGCTTGAACAGCTTTCCATTGAGTAGGGTTTTTTAATCTATCAGGTGAGTTGATTTTTGAAAAGAAATATTTATCCTTGTGGTAAACTGCACAAAATGACAAATAAATAAATAAATAAACCCACTCCGGACTAGTTAAATTCTCTGACCATGGTTTTTTTGTTGTTGTTGTTTTGTTTTTTGTTTTTTTGTTTTTTTTTTTTGAGACGGAGTCTCGCTCTGTCGCCCAGGCTGGAGGGCAGTGGCCGGATCTCGGCTCACTGCAAGCTCTGCCTCCCGGGTTTACGCCATTCTCCTGCCTCAGCCTCCTGAGTAGCTGGGATTGCAGGTGCCCGCCACCTCGTCCGGCTAGTTTTTTGCATTTTTTAGTAGAGACAGGGTTTCACCGTGTTAGCCAGGATGGTCTCGATCTCCTGACCTCGTGATCCACCCGTCTCGGCCTCCCAAAGTGCTGGGATTACAGGCTTGAGCCACCGTGCCCCGCTGGCCATGCGCTTTTTATAGTTATGTTTGTATTGAGCCAAGGACAATGAAGGGACAGTAAATAAATGTGGCATAGGAAGAATTAATAAGACTGGAAAGTGTAAATTAATTGTGAGTTTGTAATAGTTCTTGATAAGGCTTGACTTTCTCTTTTTGAATAAACAGCAGTAGAGGGTACTTGTTATGGACTTGTTATTTTCAACATATGAACATTCATGTTGAAACCATAACCCCCAGCATGATGGCATTTGGAGATGGGGTCTTTGGGAGGTATTTAGGTTAAGATGAAGTTTTGAGGGTGGGGCCCTTGTGGCTGGCTTAGTCTCCTCATAAGAAGAGGAAGAGACACCAGAATGTGCTCTCTCTCTCCGCCGTGTGAGGATACAGTGAGAAGACAGCTGTTTGCAAGCCAAGAAGAGGTCCCACGCCAATAAATGAATCTGCCAGCATCTTGATCGTGGGCCTCACAGCCTCTACAACTATGAAAAAAAAAAAGGTTTGTTGTCGAAGTCACCTAGTCTATAGTATTTTGTTATAGCAACCTAAATTGACTAAGAGGGTCCTCCTCATCACTCACAGTTTTCTAGGGGCTGACGAACCCGGTAAGAGTAGACTGGTATCTTGTATAATTTTATATTATTTGACCTTTCCTCTCTACCCTAGCATTTTCATGACAAATGAGGCCAAGAAGAGTGAATGTTGTTATCAAATTTTTAAAAAGTTCAATCACAGAAATAGTTAAGTTGGAATTGAATCTAGCAATGGGTCTGTGGATTTATTTGTTTATTCAATTTATCCAAGGGAAGCAATGGAGAGTAATTAAAAGAGTCCAAGGTTTGGAGTTATAGTGCTAGCTTTGAAAGCCTAGCTTTGGTGCTTAGTGACTGCCAAGTTATTATGCTCTCCAAAGCTAAGTGTTGTTACGTGAAATAAGGATAATAACAGAGCAATTGTGAGATTTTGGTGAGATCATGTTTCTTGAGATCAGAGACTTTTTTCTTTTCCTTTTTGTTTTTCCTTTCTTTGTTTCTTCTCTGAACTTTATTTTCTCTTTCTTGCATTTTCAGCTCCTAGTACAGTGTCTAGTAAATGCTTAGTTAACATTTGTTAAAATTTGGATTAGTGAATTTTTAAGTAAAAGCTACTTACACATAGAAAGTGCCTGTATTAGGGTTTTTCAGGGAATGGAACCAACAGGATGTGTGTGTGTGTATACACACATTTGTATAATATGTATATATATATGTACGCACATATATTACATGTATATTATATGTATGTATGTATCTATCTATCTGTCTATCTGAGAGAGAGAGAGATATTTTAAGGAATTGACTTACATAATTTTGGAGGATAGCAAGTCCAAAATTTGCAGGGCAGGCCAGTAGACTAAAGGCCTAGAGAATAGCCAGTGTTAGAGTTTGAGTCTGAATTCCTGTCACACTAGCAGAATTCACTCTTGCTTGGGGGAAGTCAGTCTTTTATTGTCTTCAGGTCGTCAGCTGATTGGATGAGGTTTACCCACATTATGGAGGGCAACCGAACTTACTCAAAAATCCATGGATTTAAAGTAAATCTCATCCAAAAGTACCCTCACAGAAATGCCCAGAAAAACGTTTGATCAAATATCTAGGCACTGTGACCCAGAAAAATTTATACACATAATTAACAGTGCCTAATAGATGTGAATTCACACATTTATATTATCCCCGTGCAGGAGTGGATTATTGAGTCATCCATTAGCAGACCATAAACCCAGGCTCAATTTATTATCAGTAACCAATTTGCTAGAGAAGCATGAAAAACAAAGAGAAAGCACTTCTTAGTTGATGTCTTAATGTCCTGTTTCTTATAGATTTTCCCTCAGTAATGAAAATATATAGTTGGGCAATATTTGAGACTTTGCCAGCTTACTTGCTATAAGTAGATTTCTTTCTTTCTATACCTTTTCTAGGGACATCTCTATCCCCTTAACTACTTTATATTTTAAATAAATTATAAACTGTGGAAAGCACGATCACTGGTACTGCTAGACTTGGAAATAGAAGCTTATTTCTTCTTGTGTTGCCATCCATATTTCTTTTGGCTCTTTTTGATGCAAGAAGCAGAGGCCCACTCATATTCACATGACAAGCCTATTTTTAGGATTTAGGGAGCTCTCATGAGATTCTAAGGGTAAGTGGCCTCAGCCAGGTTACATGGGAGCTGGATTAAAGAATAGAAGCTGTTCTCTTCTTCATTCAAGCATTACCCGGTGTATTAGTTTCCCAGGGTTGCTATAACCAAGTATCACAAACTTAGTGGCTTAAAAACATAGAATTTATTTTCTCACAGATCTGGAGACTTAAAAGTCTGAAGTCAAAGTGTTGGCAGGGTCATGCTCCCCTAAAGGCTCCAGGAAGAATCTTTCCTTGCTTCTTCTAGCTTCTGGTGGTTGCTGGCCATCCTTGGTATCCCTTGGCATGTGGCAAGGGACACCAATCTCTGTCTCTGCTTTTGCATGGCCTTCTTCTCTGTGTTTCTCTGTGTCCACATTTATCTCTTCCTTTAAGGACACCCATCATTGGATTATGGATTAGGATCCACTGTAATCCAGTACGATCTCATCTTAATTTGATTACATTTGCGATGACCCAGTTTCCAGATAAGGTCACATTCAGGGGTACTGGGGGCTAGGATTTGAACGTGTGTTTTTGATGTACAGCATTCAACCTACAACAACTGGTATCTCATGCTTGCTTCTCACAGCATTCCCATTCCATTTTTCTCCTTCTCACTTTCCTCCAGTTGGCTTGCTCTGCTTACTCAGAATTCTGTCACCCTGCATAACAATGTTACACATCATAACATTGTGTTGTACGTAAGTTGGGCTTGAATGATGCCAACTCCAGCTCCTATTCACCCTCATTTATTCTCCTCTTCAACTTCTGCAGTTGATCACATTTATGTTTCCCAATTCAAATACCTGAAAGAGGGTCTAAATGGGCCAGATCTTCTTTTTTCTGTGCAAAACTTTAAGTGACAGTTAGACAATATAGGGATCACCTCTAATACAGTTGTCCACCCTGGTTCAAACAGTTGGGTCTGGGGTCACACAGCCATGGCTGCCAGGCAGAAGGATCTTTTAATTCATCACAATCTACTCAGGTGAATACTGGCTCAATTGAGGTGCAAAATAGTAACTTTATTCCCACTCCTTTTTCTCCCCACTCCTTTGTATTATTATTATTTTATATATATATATAAAATAATATATATATATAAACCCCTTATAATCCAGTGTTACAATTACTGTTTTATATAATCTTATGTTTTTAAAGTAAGTCAAGAAAGGAAAAGAAAAAAATGTATATTTATATAGGCTTTTATTCCTACATGCATATTTACCAACTCTGGTACTCTTTATTTCTTTCTGTGTATTGGAGTTAACTCTGGTATCATTTTCTTTCAGCGTGAAGGACTTTCTTTAGTATTTCTTATGAGGCATGTCTACTAGTAATGATTTTTCTGTCTTAATTTATCTTGGAATATCTTTATTTCCTGTTTATTTCTGAAGGAGAGTTTTGCTAAATATAGATTTCTTAGTTGACAGGGTTTATTTTTTCAATATTTTGCATATGTTATTCTATTGCCCTGTGGATTTTATTATTTCTGACATGAAGTCAGCCATTAATTGTACTGCTGTCCCTTGTATGTGATAAGTCATTTTTCTCTTACTGTTCTTGAGATTTTGACATTTGTCTTTGACTTTCAGGTGAGGTGTCCAGGTGTGAATCTCTGTGTTTATAGTAATTGGTGTTTGTTGAGTTTCTTGACTTGTTAGAATAATGTTATTTTAAAGTCAAATTTAGGAAGTTTTACCCATTTTTTTCAAGTAGTTTTTCTACTCCTTCTTTCCCTCTTCTCATTCTGTAACGTCCCTTACACACATGTTGGGTACACTTGGTGTTGTCCCATAAGTCTCTGAGATTCTGGTCATTTTTCTTTAAACTTTTGCTTTCTATTCTTTAGATTAATTTGTTTTAGATTAGATAATTTCTATTGACCTATTGTCAAGTTCATTAATTTTTTTCTCCTGATATTTCAAATATGCCATTTAGCCTTTCTACTAAATGTTTCATTTTGATCATTGTTCAAGTCTAAACTGTCTATTTGTTTCTTTTTTCTTATTTCTGTTTCTCCTTTGAGGTTTCTAATTTGTTGATTCATTCTCATCATATTTTCCTTTAATTCTTCAAACGTGGTTTCTTCAATTCTTCGAACATAAATTTTTTAGCTGCTTTGAAATTATAGTCAGCTAAATCCAGCATGTGGACTGACTCAAAGTTAGTTAGTATTTCTTTTTTCCTGTCCTCCCCTGACCCCGCTTGGGTATGAGTCACATGTACCTATTTTTTCGCATGTCTTGTAATTTTTTTGTTGAAAACTTGACACTTTAGATGGTGTATCATAGTACTCCTGAATTTTCATTTTTCCCTTTGAGGGTTTTATTTTGTATTTTGTAACTTTTTGAACTTGATATGCAGAATTTCTCCTGCAGTATATGGTCACAAATGTTTCCACTCAGTTTGTAAACTCTATTTTTATTTCTTGTCTGGCTTCCTAATGGTTGTTCCTGTGTCTGTTTACTCTAGTTGCCAACCAATGATTTGAGCTTAAGTTGTATTAAAAAATCTCGCACCCATAATCTCCCATCTACTGATGGTAGATGAGTTTGTGGGCTTGGGAGCATATCCAAAGTTCGGGTAATTCTTTTGCTTTAGCTTTTACTTTCTACCAAGCCACTTCAAATTTCCCTCACACGCATATTTAAGTTACCAATCATATGGGGATATATAGCTTGCTTATCTAGCCCTTGTATGTCTCTCTCATTTCCAGGCTCTTCCTGTTAACTCTGTGGTTGGCCTACCATTTGATCTAACTTCAATCTTAAGCTAGCAGAACTGTGGATTTGCCACATTTATTTTCTGCTGAATTTGGCTCTTTTACTGGCATGGTTTTCTCCAAAGATGATTTTGGTTCACTGGGTGTGGCTTTTTACCTCCTACCCCAAATCAAGTCTTTCTCCTTTGGAAGAAAGCTGTTGGTTTTCTTGGCCAACTCAGCTCTTGTAAAACAACTTCATGGATAAAGTGTGTGTGTGGCGGGGGAATGGGGCGAGGGTGGGGGACGGTGGTTGGGAGGCGTTGTGGGAGCAGCCCTAGGCAAAAAAATCTTGGAATTCTACTGTTCTTACCCAAAGTTAAGCAGATTTCAATGAATAAATGCTTCTCAATTTGTTGTCTGTCTTTGACTGATTGCCAGAGCCCCAAAGTAATTGTTTTGAATAATTTTTTTCCAGTTTTAATCTTGTTTTATTTGGGACAGTGGGTGGAGTGGGGAGAGGAATTTTGACCTTTGTATCACCCCATAGCTGATTATATATTTTTGAAGCATGAAAGATGCAGGCGTTTTATTTACAAATCCAGTTTATGGCTAGAGGATAAAAGGACCTGCTTTCCCAGGCCTATTTTCCCTCTTTTCAGAAGTATCACATCAGAAGTAACACTTTGATGATATACAATATAATATATTTTTAAATGGCCGTAACATATAAACCAAAAAATACTCGAGACAGGTCTCAATGAACTTAGAAGTTTGTTTTGCCAAGGTTAAGGACATGCCTGGAAGAAAGGAATACAAAATCACAGAAACAGTGCTGTGGACTGTGTTTTTCTCCAAAGATGATTTTGAGGGCTTTGGTATTTAAAGGAGAAAAGCAGGCTAGAGAGGAAAGAGGGAGGGTATGGTCACATTACTGAATCAACATATTGCAAGAGAGAAGGGGTAGGGGAATAGTGAATTATGTGTTTGTCTCGTGCAGTAAATCAGCACTTCACATAGGACAAGGTGAACATAAAATGGCTCTCTGTGGAGATATTTAACCTTTCATCTGTAGTTATCTGCCTAGGAACAAAGGGAAAGGCAGTTTCTTGCATGACTCAGCTTTCAGCTTTTTTTTTTTTCTTTTTGGCACAGGGAATTGGTGTTCCTTTTTATTTTCCTTTCACTAACCTATGGATTTAATTAGATTTTTTTCTTATTTCATATGAATGACCTGTATCATGTTAACTGTGAGACTATTTATGTAGCTGGTGTGACTTGGTTATTACATCCATAAAAATATTGATCAGTGGGATGCAGGGCAAGTTCTTTATTTCAAAAAGAAAGTAAACAATTTGACTCATTTTGAATCCAAAGAGGATTTTAAAATGGCAAAATCTCTAAGGCTCTTATAGTTTAAAGTTAACTGTTAATTATCAATACTAATGGAGATGAGAAAAAGTGTGATAATATCCAAATATTGAGTAATATAAAAATAATATATGCTGTTGCACTTTTGTTTTATATTTCTACTGGAAAATAAACTTATTTATCAGACAAACAACGGTTTTTAGGTACTAGAATTAAACATTGTGTATGTATTATTTAATTTAGTTCTGGAAATTTTCTTGGAATTGTATTATCACCATTTTACAGATGAAGAAACTGTGGCTGAGAGAAATTGCTGAAAAACAGACCAAAAAAAAAAATGATACAATGCACATTAGAAACCCAGCTGGTCTGACTTCCAAGATTTTGTTCATATGGTATGTGGCCATGTGATCTGGAAATCCATAGTATTATTTCCAACTGGGAGTAATATAAATTTTAGAGGTGAGACTTTTTCATTTCCTTATTCTCCCTTCCTATGGAACTTGGAGCATTACTCCGGAGACTGATAAAAAGAGTCCACATATAGCAATTCTAACCTCTTCTACCTTGCTGGCCTAACGACTTTGCTGGGGCAGAGTGGTAATTACTTTTACATACCCTTAGCTCTTGCTGAACTTGAGAAACAAAATTCATAAGCACAATTGCTTTACGTTCATTTAAGTACAGGTCATCTTCCTTTTGCCTTCAAAGTATTGGAGAAGCTCAGGTGAACATCAAAGATTTTAAAATTAGCATTTTTAAAATTTACAACTTTTAACCCTGATACATTAACCAGAATTGTGCTCCAAATTCAGTATGTTCTTGATTTCCTTTATTATATACAGAATACATAATGATGGCATGAGCCATGTAAAAGCAATCATAACTTTTGCCACTAGTAATAAGTTTTGTGATAAACAAAGATATTATACATAACCCTTGAGTTACATTTATTTATTTCCAACATACGACTTCTCCTTAAAGAAACCACTCTGGAGTTCTGTACTTGGAAACCACTTGTATTTGAGTGACACCTCAGATCTATGAGAGACTACTTATTTGTTAAAATTCGCCATCTTTTTGTTTCAGAGTACTTGTGAAGAGTGTGCAGGATGTCCCCTGGCCTCCCTTGGGAGCTGGTCTGGGATGACACATGGCCAAATGGCCTGAGAATGCTAATATTTACCTTTTGAGAATGATTCACAATCAAATCATTTTAACCTCTTTGGTGATCACAAAAGAGGTGAAAAAGATCTCATGAACAAGCCACATGAACTAGTGGTCTTCACCTTTGTCAAGGTGCTGCTGCTAGATATGGGCTTTCCAGACTGTGGAGGGCGATTTTGAATCCCAGGGAACCAAAGGAACACAAATAGCACCAGAAGCCATTCTCAGTGAAAAAGGAGCAAAAATAAAGGCATGGGAACAGCTTCTTTTTCCTTGTGGATTTTCTGAGGCTTGACTCATGTTAATTTCTTCACCAGAGGCTGTTTTACCTCTAGTTTATTTCATTCTTAGGTGGCTCAGCTTTTGAACATTTCAGAGCACCACTTTGTACTTGTGGTTCAATGAGAAAGGATGATACTTATGTAAAGAAGAAACTAGCAGCAGATTCTTTGCTTCTGAGGTTTGCCCACAAATACGCCACAGCTGGAGATAATTTCAACTTTCTAGGATGTATTAATTATCCTGAAAAAAAAAAAAATCACCATCACAACCACTGCCTAGTCTTCAGAACCCTTCATTTCCAACTGCCTTCCAAAACATGCAGTTTTAATGAGCTACTATATATTGACCTATAGAATCAAGAATGTAGTCTGGAGGCTTCTAATAATGAAATGCAAATAGATAATGATGGAAAAATTCAGTCCTAATGCAAAAATATGTCTCAATGCTTTGAATGCTGTTGTCACCTTTCTGGCAAAGTCTAATTTTTTTCAGACTGCCATGCCTGTAAAATGGGGTTGTATAACAAGGTACCTAAGAAAAGGGAATCACTGGAAAAATAGCAGAAGCTGAAGAATTCTGTGAGAAGAAGAAAAAAATGAGGAGAAATCTAAAATGTGGCTCCCGCATGTGAAATGCAATGTTCAGATTAGTAATTCGGCTCCCCAGAAATTGAAGCGCACTGGTTTGAGGCCTGGAAAAATGAAGAAGAGTGATTATGGGCAGATTAATAGCCTGCGGAAATATCTCAGAAAGTAATACACTGACATGCAGTCCCAAAGTCCCTTTGCAAACTCCCAGTTATAAGGAATTCAAAGAGGAGACAAATGTCCCCAAATACCTTTTTAGATTAATAATAAAAACAAAACAACTTCTTCCGTCTTCATTTCAAATCGGTGTGAAGCTGGCTAGATAGAAACTACTAGTCTAAAAAAAACAAAGACATTAAAGTTGGCACTAGATGTAATTTTTTCATAGAGCTCTTTGGAATTTGGAAAAGACCTTGTGGAATGTCAGCTATTGTTTATGACCATACATAACTGTGACAGTACATAAATTATTAATGTTTGCTTCATTTTATATCTAAAAGCCTGAGATGCTGAAATGATCTTAGAAATGTTGGCTCTCGTTCGCAGTTATTTGGAGATTTTTTTCTGACCAATCAAAGTGGAAATGAACATTGCTCCTAGGGAACACTAAGTTCATGCCACTAAGTTCACTTAATAAGATACCAAGTTCATGACATTTTTCCTTGGCTATAAGAAAGGTAGGAATGATATTCTGATTATTTGGAGGGTTTATTACAGTTCTCAGAAGAGGCTTGCCTTTGTATATATAAAATAGGTATGGATGCAATTTAGCAGCTATATTATTCCTACACTTTAGAGTAGATGATAATTGCCCATAAACATCAGCCAAGCTCCAAATACTGTGAGTTTAAAGCAGAGGAAATTTAATGCCAGATTGGCTACACAGGTGACAGGAAAACTGAGAAACAAAATCCTTATCAATCTAAAGGTTGATAACAGCAGGAAGCCATTGCTACCTGATATTAGTTATCTATTACTGTGTAACAAATGATCTGAAACTTACTGGCTTCAGACAACAAAATATTATCTCACAAAGGTTCTGAGGGTCAAGAATCTGGGTGTAGATTAGGTGGGTTTCTGTGGCTCGAACTCTCTTATGAAGTTGTAATCAAGCTGTTGACTGGGGCTGCAGCCTCACCTACTGGTGCTTGACTGGGCGAGGGATCCGCTTCCAAGCTCACTCAGGTGATGGCTGGTAAGCTTTGGTCCCTTGCGATGTGAGCCTCTCCACAGGGTAGGCTGATGTCATGGCAATTGGCTTCCCAAAACAACTAGTTTAAGAGAGTAAGGGAGACACTCAAGACATATTCTCATGTTTTAATGTCTGAAGCAATATCCCCTCACTTCGTTTTTTATTTGTTATAAGTCAGTCCCTAAGTCCAGTCCACACAGACTGGATTCCACAAGGGTGGAGATGCCAGAAGGCGGGAATATTAGCTTGCTAGGGCTGCTGTTACAAAGTGTCACACACTGGGTGGTGTAACAGAAAGTTATTGTCTCTGTTCTGGAGCCTAGAAGTAAGACCAGGGTCTTGGCAGGGTTGACTCCTTCCGTGGGGTGTGAGGGAGGATCTGTTTCATGCCTCTCTCTGAGCTTCTGGTGATTTGCTGGTGATTTTTGGCCTTCCTTGGCTCGCAGATGTATTGCCCTATTCTCTGCCTTCATCTTCACATGACACTCTCCCTGTGAGTGCGTTTGTCTCTGTGTCCAAATTATCTCTTTTTATAAGGACGGCCGTCATATTGGATTAGGGCCCACTCTAGTGACCTCATCTTGACTACATCTGAAAAGACCCTATTTTCAAATAAGGTCACATTCACAGGACTGAGGGTTAGGATTTCAGTATAAATTTTTTCTTTTTTGTGTGGGGGACACAATTTAGAACCATGCACATCATTAGAGGCCATCTTCGAGGCTGACTCCCATATGCCATTAGTCTGGAAGACAATGGGAGGAGACAATGTTAAAGAGCCTAGTGAATGGGGTGACTGATGGAAGCTGGTCCATAGTAGGCTGTCTGGCAGGGGCTAGAGCCATGGAAAGGCTTACTTGCTGCCAGAAATGCTACATGAGCAGAGAGAAAATGAGAGAAAAACCTGGTTTCCTCCCCACCTTGCCCTACGCCAAAGTAGATAGTCCAATTTCTCTTGCTGGAAGTCAGTTGACAAGGGAGTCTGTAAAAGTCAAGGGAGCCTGTAAGAGTCAGCCCTCCTACAAGACCGAGCAGAGAGGGAGAAAAGCAAACAATGGATTTGAGGGCAAGCAGTCCCCCAGCACTGGTATATGTTAATATGTATTGCATAAGATCTGCAGCAAGGGGTCCCAGAGTGCTGCAGTGAGCTTACAGAGATGCCACAGGAGATTTTACATTTTTTGAGGTTAATGCAGTGATACTTAATATCAGTTGGATACAGCCAGGCATAGTGGCTTATGCCTGTAATCCCAGCGCTTTGGGAGGCTGAGGTGGGCGGATCACGAGCTCAGGAGATCGAGACCATCCTGGCTAACACAGTGAAACCCCGTCTCTACTAAAAATACAAAAAAAAAAAAAAAAAAAAATTAGCCCAGCACGGTGGTGTGCACCTGTAGTCCCAGCTATTCAGGAGGCTGAGGCAGGAGAATGGCGTGAACCCGGGAGGCAGAGTTGGCAGTGAGCCTAGATCGCGCCATTGCACTCCAGCCTGGGCAACACAGCGAGACTCTGTCTCAAAGAAAAAAAAAAAATCAGTTGCCTACCACATGAAATACTAGCTTGAGGTAGTTTACAGATTTAACATTAGATGTGCTACGTTCCTTTTTGATGTCTTGCAGTTGCTGTGATCTAACCACTTTAGTGAATGTTGGGTATATCTATGTCTAGAGGAGCTGTGAAAAAATTTCTAAGACACTAAGTGAACTGAGAAAGTTTGAGAACCTCTAATATTAAGCTTTATTGATATTATTACCCACTGTGGCCTTATAGAGAGAGAATACCTAGGGAGGTTAATTCTTCAGTGTCTGGCAGCTAACTTCCTGCCCGCCATCATCGCATTTTACCTAAGAATTACTGAACTCAAGGTTGGGCTGTGAGAATTGGGCAGTGAGGAGGATGCAAAGAGAATAGGAGAAATCTTTCCTAAGAAACTCAAAATAACATTTGTGGATCCTGGAGAGCGGTGCTTTCAGATTTTAGTGATTCATTTGCGAAGGCCACTGTTTGAAAGGAGGAGAAATCTGGAGGAGTATATATGTATGTATGCTGTAGCCAAACTGAATACTTTAGCCAAACTGAAACTCTCAGCTGCTTACATATGGCAAGCTCATGTGCAGCCCCAGCCTTTGCACCTGCCGTTCTTACTTCCAGTGCAGTCTTTCTCCTCTCTCCACCTGTCCACCTCCACCGAAGGGCTGATTTTCCCTTTGGGGTTTAGCCAAGGGCTCACGTACTCCATGAAGGTTTCCTTTGTCTCTAAGACGCTTCAGTGGTCCTTCTGTGTTCTTCCATAGCTGCTAGTGCCCTCTCATTATTGTAATTCCCACACTGGGCCACAAAGCATCTCTATGTCTTTCTTCCTTACTGGTATGTAAGCTCCATGAGGGAAGGAAATTTTTGTCATGTCGCCACTCTATCTTCAGTACCTACTACAGAGTCCAATACACAGGTGCTCGATAACTATTTAAAGCATGATTTGAAATCAGATTTAAAAAGAGAGGCCACAGCTTTCACTCCAATGAGCCTAAGGCAGATGCTTCCATCAGTGACAAAATATCTTCGGTTATAGTCCTCAGACACTAAAACAGGACCTAGTACTTCAATAGGAAATCCTGCTTAATAAGATCTACATATTGATATTATGACTAAAATATGCATAAGTGAAACTTTATATATAGTAGACTCTTGTGCCCTTACTTGTCTTTTCATGGTCACTCAGCCATTTCCAGTTTATGACTTCGTCTCTTCCATTTTAGCTCAATCTCTTTGGGGAAGGAAAAGCTGTTCTTTTGCAGGGAGTGGGCAGTCCACTCAGTTGGAGTGGCTTAAGTACCTTTGCCATTAGAAGGGGAGCATCTGCTCTGCAGTCATCTTCTGACCCTTGGCTCCTACTATGGTGCTGTTTGTCCTGCTTGGCCACTGAGCATCTTGTACTGGTACCTGCCTGGTTACTGGCCATTAGCTGGCATCTCTGATGGTGTCCAGGTCCTGACATGCCTATGATCCTGAGGGCCTTATATTTTGCATCTCGCTCATCTCAAATTTGTATCTTTTCTGGTTCACAAGATCTCTTAGCCTCTAGAAAGCCCAAGAGCCGGGCGCGGTGGCTCACACCTGTAATCCCAGCACTTTGGGAAGCAGAGGCAGGTGGATCACCTGAAGTTGGGAGTTTGAGACCAGCCTGACCAACATGGAGAAACCCCATCTCTACTAAAAATACAAAATTAGCCAGGCGTGGTGGTGTCTGCCCGTAATCCCAGCTACTCGGGACGCTGACGAAGGAGAATCACTTGAACCTGGGAGGTGGAGGTTGTGGTGAGCCGAGATCGCACCATTACACTTCAACCTGGGCAATAAGAGCAAAACTCCATAAAAAGAAAAAAGAAAAAAAAAGAAAGAAAGCCCAAGAAACCAAGAAACCTCAGCTGCTTTCTCTGCACCATCTCGGAGTGTGCATGTCTCTCAGGCTCCCGTGGGCTATTTTTATCACGTAAGCACCATGTTTTTACATTGCCAGGCCGAAGGCCAGGCTCCCTTGAGGCAGCTTACACTCTTTCCAAGATATTCCCTGGAAAGCCAGGCCCAGCTGACTTTCTCTGTTATTCCACTAAGCCTCCTTGGGGGTCCTATTATTTTATATTCCCCATAGCCAAGACCCAGTGAAATGGGATATTGGAAACTGTCTTAGTGACCTACATAGCATGTTAACCCTGGTCTTGCATCTTCTAAACCCTTCTCTCTCTTCTATACTTTATGACTTCATTTTATAAACTCTCTGAGCTCAGTCTTCTAAGCTTTTCTTAAATTTTTTTTTTCAATTGAAAATATAACGCTTTTTCACCTTAGTGCCTAGCTCTGAATAGTCAAAAGTGTTTTAGCTTTTGGAGAATTATTTTTCCTCTGGGTATAAAAACATTTTATTTGAAACTCAAAGCCAAGTAATGACTTCTTTGTTAAAGGAGGTATTTGCCCTCGCCTTATCCAGGGAACTGAGCCTCGTGTTCATGGCTCAGCTTTACTAGTGGAAAGGATAACAAGTTCAAAGAAGACAAGTGGGTGAGGGCAGGCAAGGAAGAAAATTTCGTAGCCCCAAATATTATCCTACTCCATTTGCAGCAATAGCTTACATGGCATTTATGTTCTATAAAGCTTCATAGTAGACAAGGGGCTTTTGTTTATGTTGTCTTGAAGCAGTATAGAATAATGATTAAAAGTGATCATGGTTCAGCCGCTCACCAGTGATGTGATGTTGGATGAGCTAATTTAACTTTCTTCATCTGTAACATGCAGATAAAAGGACATAATAACAGCACCATACTCATAAGGCTGTAATCAGTGTTAAATAAAACTTCATCCATATAAAGAAGTTAGCATAATGCCTGGTACACATTATTTATATTTGGCATGACTTTTACTTCAAGAAATAGAAGCATATACATAAGCCACACTACAGTTTTCTAAGCAGTATTAATCTCTTTGGAGCCTGCCTTCTGTTACATTGTTTAAGCTCCAACCTCAGTCATGGGTTTCCTTCCCTGTGTCTAGAGTTGAGTAAAGAATATGGAGGTCTTTAATTACTAAAATATTTGACAGTTCATGTGTGTCTCTCTCTCTGTGGTCATTCCACATGACCCTGTGCTGCCTCTAGGCTAGGCAGGGCTTTGGGACCTCATTGGCCAATGCTGGGAACCTCAGAATTTCTAGCCCAGCTTTCCTCTGTGGGAGGCAGGGAGGAGGGAGCAGTTCCAACCTTCCCTAAACCTACAGCCGTACAGATGTCTCTCATGTCTCTGTCTCCCCGCCCAAAAACACTCCCTCCCTTCTCCTCTGGGCCAACTCAACATTATCTCCTGTAGGAGATCACACTCTGGAAACAAAAACCAGTAAGGAAGATTGATGTTGGCAACTTTCTGCTTTCTGCGGAATGCCTCTTGTGTTTAAGCAAAGGCCTGCTGCAGCAAAATCAAAACATACCTTAGCATCTCAAGAAAGTATCTCGCTATGCATTAAATAAATGGGAGCAGTTATTATTATTATGCCATAATAAAATGAAACAATAAAGTATTTTGAATTACATTTTACATATTTTACCTAAGTTTAATGAGAGAGTTTTAGGAATGAGTATGTTGATAACCTTTAAAATGAGCATAAAGTATCAGATTTAATCAGAGTCGTAGTATTTCTATGAGGCTAGTAGTTAGAGGGAAAAAGGAATCAGTCCAACACTGAATATTTGAATGGCTGTAGGAATTCACTCTAGTAATTGGAATGAGTTTATAAATATGAAGCTAGAATGAGCTTAGAGCTTAAAGCTACGTATGTTTCTGCATCATGATTAAAGATGGAAATGCAAATAAATACACAAATAAAAAACTGCAGGAAAAACTAGACAATATATAGGGGTAGAAGAGAGCTGTATAATCAGGACTAGAAACTTAGAACATATAGAAGAAAAATAGAGGTGTATTTATTAAAAGTTAAAAGCAATTATAATATGTAATATCATGAACAAAGTAAAAAACAGGTGATGGGTTTGGAAAAAGTGTTGGTAATACAAATGACAAAGGATTTATAAACATACCCATACATAGGGCAATTAAAACTTGAAAAGGACAAGTCACTAGAAATATGAAAAATGTATATATTCAATAAACACATGAAAAGCTGACATGATATGCCAATTTACTGGCATTAGACTGACAAAATTAAACGGACACATGATGTAAAGGCCTGTCTTATGGGACAGACACCTAAAAGAGTACATTCATGTCCTCACGATAGAGTTTGTTGCAATGTTTAGAAAGAGAGTTGTCAGTATCTATTAATATTAAAAGTAAACACACATATTTGTTGGCCTAGCAAGTTCACTTATAGAAATGTATTCCATAGAAAAAAAGAGTTAACTACAAATGGAAATATATACAAGGATGGTTATTACCACATTGTTTGTGATAGTTAAATAAATTATGACACATTCATAGCGTAGAAAGTTATACATCTATTAAAAGGAATGAATTAGAAGTCTATTAGTCTTAGCTTGGTGGGATTTCCATGAAATTGACTGTGCAAAGATTTGAAGAAATGTGTTTAATAGGATCCAGTTTTTATAAAATAATAGCAACTCTCCCATGGAAGTGCCTGTGTGTAGGTATGTGTTTGTGACTAGAGAGATACATACTAGGTTTTAACATGGGTTACGTGGGCAGGGGGGCCCAGGTGGTGGTGATGAGGATGAGGGCAAAGGAAAGTTGATGGTTGGAAAGCAAGCATAAAATATCTGTACTAAAAAACAGATGTATGATCCCCAAGTATGCACACTCACACAAATTAGGGAGAAAAGATAAATCTAACTCTGTATGTACAAACCTATGTGAATGGCCTGTGATATTTTGTCAAGTTTCAGTTTATAGAGAGGTTTGTGCAGTGTAATTTTAACTTTATTAAGACAAAGAATCACCTATATGTTTGTATATACATTTCTACATATATGTGTAAGGGTGTGGAAAAGTATATGCTAGACTTAATGTCGTATACTTTAGGCAGTGGGAATGTATAACAAGCACAGGATGAGATCTTTGTTTTCGTTATGCGTTTTTACTTGTTACACTAAGCTTGTGTTAACGTTGTAATTTGTAATACAACAAGTGAACTTAAGTGATACTACCTTATGTATGTATAACTTCCACACTCCACAAAGATGTTGATTCAGTCAAATAATATACCAACCCTGATGGCTACGGCCAGCATTACCTAAGCCAGACTCTGGCTTTGTCCCAAAGTGAAATGTACTTTCTTTGTGCTAAGTGATAGCTAAGATGCCATTAACTTCCTTCTCTACTTCTCACCAGCAGCTTGAGAAGTTATTAATCCCATATTTATATATATGAAGGAGGGAATCAGAAGGTTTCATTGACTTACCAAAGCTCATAAAGCTAAACTCAAATCTCAAATTTCATTTATTTTTCTTTTAATTATATCACAAGTGCTACTAAGCAGGTGTTTTCCTATCTTCTTCCAAAACCCAACACTCACCCATGGATGAGCATGGATGGGCATAAAGCTGCTCAGGTCACACAGTGAAATTTTCCTTTATTTGCCATTTTTTTCCATCTCTGATGCCCTCTCCTCTCTGCGTGGCTAAATCCTACCCATTTGTGAAAGCATTTGGGTTCCTCAGCATGGCATCAATAAAAGACTTGTCCCTTCTGTTTCAAGCAAAATAGCCTGATCCTTAAGCTAGACCATGGCCAAGGTTTTCTTGACCTGAGTGCTAACAACAACAACGACGACGACGACGACAACAACCCAGAATGAATAGAAGGGCCCTACATGAGTAAGAAGGCTACTGTAATGATAACAAACAAAAACAGAAAAAGAACCAAAATATAAGGTGCAACTGCTGAACAGAAATAATTGACACAACTAGCCTTTTAGCTTTGGCTTTTAAGAAGTGGTAGGGGGCCGGGCGCCGTGGCTCAAGCCTGTAATCCCAGCACTTTGGGAGGCCGAGACAGGCGGATCACGAGGTCAGGAGATCGAGACCATCCTGGCTAA
>NW_012116110.1:3074619-3087496 GCF_000951035.1 Colobus angolensis palliatus | reverse complement strand
TTTTTTTTTTTTTAGCAGACTGGAGAGAGAGAGAAGAGAGAGATTCTCTGCTGTTCTACAGGAAATAAGCTGCCATGTAGTGAGAGGGTCATACAGCAAGGATATGTGGGTGGCCTCTAGGAACTGAGAATGTTACCTGCTGGCAGCCAGCAAGAAAAATGACTTCAGTCATACAATCTCAAGGATCTAAATTCTGCCAACAGCCACAAGGGTTTTGGAGAAGACCTTGAGCTCCAAAAAGGAATGCTGTCTGACCAACACCTTGATTGCAGCCTTGTGAGACTCTGAGCAGGGGATCCAGGTAGGCCATGCCTGGACTCCTGACCCATGGAAACTATGAGATAAGCCACCTATCTTTTAAGCCATGAAATTATTATAAAAGAAGCATAATATTTAGTAAGCACAAAGCATGAGGGCATAGGACGAACACAGTTCTGGAACATAGGAGACATAGGCTCACTCCTTTTGTCCCAGAGACTTGCTATGGAACATCAAGCAAGTCCCTCAGCCTTTGGGAGCTTCGGTGACCTGGTATGTGAAATGTGGGCCTTTTTAAGATCTCTTTATGGTCTTGCTACTACAGTCATTTGACTAATGTTGAAATGAATTGCTATAGGATTGTTAGCCATACCAAATATACTGCATATTATTGCCATATGCTTTAGTCTGGTCTACTCTTGATTTTTTGTCATCGTTCTCCCAACACTCCAAGTTAAAAATAGTTCATTAAAATCAGCATTCTTGGATTTTGATTTAAGAAGGCAGGAAGAGGTCTAAGGATCAGTTCAGAAGGTGCTTAAGAAAAATTGTATGGTGATCTGACCAGGTGCGGTGGCTCATGCCTATAATCCCCAGCAGTTTGGGAGGCTGAGGAGGGCGGATCACCTGAGGTCAGGAGTTCAAGACCAACCTGCCCAACATAGTGAAACCCTATCTCTACTGAAAGTACAAAAATTAGCGTGGCATGGTGGTGGGTGCCTATAATTCCAGCTACTTGGGAGGCTGAGGCAGGACAATCACTTTGCTTGAAGCTGGGAGGCAGAGGCTGCAGTGAGCCAAGAGTGTGCCATTGCACTTCAGCCTGGGCAAGAGAGAGTGAAACTCTGTTTCAAAAAAGAAGATGGGAATTTTACTTTCTTAGGAATGTGGAAGGCGAGTTAGATGGGATTCCTGCCCCTATTATCTGGAGCATTACATAATGGAGGAAAATGGAGCAAACTCTTGGCATCTCTGGAGAGAACTGAGCACACTCCCAAGGTGAGATTTTTACGTCAGAAGGCAGCACCTTCTCATCAGCATCAGGATGCCGGGGGTTCAGCTGATTCACCTTAACGGTGTGCACTTACTTATGCATAAACAAGTAAAGTGAACAATGAAGAAGGCACCAGCTGTTTGATTGTGTTTTGTCATTATTATGAACCATCATATTTCATAGTTAGTGCAAGTAATGAGCCTTGGTGAGGCAAAGCTCCATGCTGTGCAGGGTAAGTGGTATATTCCCTCCTGATCTCACAAGGCGCTGTCAACAAAGGAGACTTTGGCTATAAATAGGACCTGGGTCAGGAAACGTTTTCTGCAAGTATTAATAATCAATGCACTACACAGACAGTATAAGGTAAGGGTTGGAGTAATTATTATCCAGTTAGGAAAATCAATGAAATCCTGAGGAAACTAAGAAGTGATTTCCTTTGCTTTGGGTGGCAGTTGGTGTGACCGGATGGAGGATTCTTGATTAATTTAATTTCCCCCCCTTGCATTGATTTAGCTCCACCGTTGACACAGGCACTGGCGCTTACTCTAGGAGTCAGTCCTTGGAGCACAGGGGTTAGCTGTCATTTGCAAACTCACCACCGACTGGAAGCAAAGCTAGAAGACGGGCTGCCAAAGCCAACCACTGCAACCTGTGGCAGCCTCCCCTGCCCAGGCTCTCCCACTGCCCTTGGAGTGAGATCCCTCCCCCTCAATCCTGCACAGCGACGTGGCTGGCTGCAGCTTTCCCCGCACCTGTCGCACCTCCTGGTTTTGGCAGAATGAAATGAGGAGACAGCTGGAGTCATTATAGTTCATCTGTTTGAAGGTTGCCCAAATGAAAAACAAACAAACAAATCTGGTGAGTTTCGTGTTTCTTTTAAGTGTACAGAAATGCAGCTGCTAAGTTGCGTAGGAGATCAAAGGAGCCTTTTAAATTCAAGACACCAAAGTGTTCTTCTTGCTGGTTTGATCCTTGGTGGAGATTTGTTAGCAAACTTTAGAAGGAAGTTACAGAAGAGGATTAGGTGTATTAAACTCATCTGAGTTGTGAAAAGTTCTTTGTCAAGCTCATTGTGTGTTCATTGCAGATTTCTGTGGAGAATGTGATAGTGTAGTGAGCTCAGAGGTTGTGTTTTGGGTGATTGGACTCAAGTGCAAAGTAGAAAAACATTTCTTTAATAGAGAAATAAGTTACTATGACCATTGCCTATGAATTGTCTAGTAGAGAGAAATATATTCTGAAGCATTCAATAATTTCAGTACTTTGAGTAAAATGAAATTTCATCTTAGCTCCCAAGTTTGAGGTTGTCTCTTAAAAATATCAAGGCATTATGTAGGTAAAATAACTGGCATATTATTTGCAGTGTACATTGCAATATTTTAAATAGCTTACACTTCAAATAATTGGGGCAAACAAAATGTGTATTATTTTGTATTGGTGCCTTAGCTGTTGTTAATTTTCTTAGCCTTTTACTTTTAAAATAATGTAAAATTAATTTTCATTGTGGGTTACAATCGAAAAAATAGTATTTGAATATTACAATTTTCTGAACATAAAAATCTTAAACATATATTTAAAGTCACAATTTCAGTTTTATTTTGGTCAGAATTGGTTAGTAGGCTGGTTTGTAAATGATGTGTACTTTAAAGTCATTTTCTTTACTTTGAACATGTTTTAAATGACTTCTTGATCCATTTCGCTCCTCTACTTAGTAGCAGAAAAATTTTAAATGCTATATAAATAGAACTAAAGCAAATGTGCTCACTAATATATTTTTGTTGTATTATTGTTTATAATTTTTGTATTTGTGATAAAATCTATTTTGGTTATTCTGAGATTTTTTTCCCCCTATTTGTTCTTCAGGCTCAATTAGTTGCTTTCAGTTAACTATTTGTTTTTTCCTGGCTACGATAATGTATCTAAAAAATTATTTTCCATCTGGGATTGTTTTAATCCATAACTTTGAGAACTGTTTAATACTTAGTTATTTAGTCAAATTTGAATCTTATTTTGACAGCATTTAAGGGGCTTAGGAGGTGGAAAGAGAAACTGAGTGTGGAAGAGGCTCTTGAATTAAAAATGTATAAAGGTTAAACATCAAGCACTCATGACTGTCATCATAATAATTCTAAATTGCAGCTGACTATGGACATTGACCTCTTTCTCCAATAAATCTTAACCTCCTTGTCATATTTGTTCTTCTGTTGACCTGATTTTCATTTTCTTAGCCTCTGGGATGTTAGCTCCATAAAAGGTAGGTTTGAGGACAGGATCCCCCAAAGGTAGGTTTTTATTTCAGCTTCATACCAGGCAGCTTACCAGAAGAATTCCAAATGAGGTGCTGGTTGGGTACCCTGTCTTGTCAAATTGCTGAGATGTGGCATTGGTTTGTTCCCAAGTGGAAGGCAACTGATTACTTGTATCTATCTAATTTTTAAATGACATGTGTAGAATCTCTGGAAATAAAACTTTAAAAAGTTGATAGTCCTTCACCAAAAAAGTCATTTTTGTTTCCCCTCAAATATGAAGACTGATTTACAAACACTTTCATTTGGTCATTGGAATATGTTTTGACGTTGGAAAGGAGTATGATTGTCCGTCTTCTGCCTTGTGTATTAAATTCCTCCATTTCTATTAATTTGGCATAATTAAAGTTTTTATTTTCTAATTTATATATTTTAGAATAAAGCCATTCAGTTTCTAAAATAGAGCTTCTAATATTTAAAAATAAATTTCACTGGACATTTGACTGAGGTTTATTTTTCACAAGGAACATGGGCATAAGAGTTGAAAACTTTATCAGGTAGTTGCTTTTAAATTCAAAGCAAAATATTAATACATGTGACATTTGAAAACCAATCTTAAACATGAAACGTGTTTATTGTAGAGAAATGAGAAGATACAGAAAAGTACAGAAATGTTTATAAAAACCACCCAGTCTCTACAGGTACAAACAACTATTAAATATCATGGTATATTTGCTAGTATAAAATACATATATATATATTTTAAATTGGAATCATACTGTATACAAACTCTATTCTGCTTTTTTACTACCATAAAACATTAACTATTTTAAAGCATTCTGGGCTATTTTTAGTAACTGTATAATATTCTACAAAGTGGATAAACCATAATTTCATTTTATTCATTTAGTTTTTCTTTTTCAACGTTTAGATTCGGGGGGTATATGTGCAGGTTTGTTACATGGGTAAATTGTGTGTCACTGGGGTTTGATGTACAAATGATTTCATCACCCAGGTAGTGAGCATAGTAACCAATAGGTGGTTTTTTGACTCTCGCCCTCTTCCCACCCTCCATTCTCACGTGGTGTCTATTTTTCCCCTTTTTGTGTCCAGATAAACCCTAACTTTAAAAATTCCTTTGTTGATATTTAAAAGTTCATTTTCTATTAAGAGGATACAACCCAATTTCTTGGTACAATGTGTTTTAGATATTCAAAACATTGGCTCTTTTATATTCTCCAAATCTGGATATTTTCAATTCCCCAAAATGGAATACTTCATTATGGAAATGGATGAGAGAGACTCTTAAAGTGATTTATGCTCCTTCATTTTAATTTGAACAATAAGCATTGCAAACAGCTTTTATTATGGCTAATGTTGACTGAGTTCTACAAGATTCATTTAAAAAGACTTGATAAGCCATTAATACACCAAGGGAACACCTTGTAAAGATTCTCCTTTCAAAATCATTTCAAACATTTTTTCTCCCCAAAGAGTACCATTATACTAGTATATTTGCAAGCAAATAGGATATTTGGCTTTATTAAAATTCTCAGAATACTTTTGATACTACTACTACTACCTCTAATATAACAGTAGTAGTGTCAACTGAGGACTGTGATTTCAGATGGATTATGAAATTAGTGGGGGGCAATGGATTTTTAAAAGCTAATTATCAGCTACTAGCTTAAAATAGCATCTGGCTAGCAGTCCTTAACTCAACAGTTCCCCACTTTCCACTAAACTCTTAGGAATGTGTTTTAAAAAATGAATTTATAATACTTTCAAAGACCAACACTGGTAGTTGAACTATTGCTAGTATCTGGGAGAAATTTCCCTAGACTAGAATATGGCAGTGATTTAAGTTTCAATGTGATCAGAAAATAGAAAAAAAATCCACTTTATACCTTTCTTGTTATTAACTCCTAATTTACAACCTCACAGTCTATATAAAAAAAGGAACTGAATCTTCACCCCTTAACCTGGTGCCGCTTTTGAGGAAACCAAAGTACTTTCTCTACCTGCTTCTCCTAGATATGAGCATTTCTCTTTCTAAAACCATCAGAGATGGAAGACAATTGCAGGGAAAGAGGATGGAAGATAAACAAAGCTGATAGTGCCCCACGCCCCTTTGTAGGCTCTGCAGTCAGGCATAGAGACAGAAGAATTTAAGAGCAATGCATATAGGATCAAGGGATTTAATGTATTTCGTTTCTTCAGCCAGGGCTACCTGAGTTAGGGCTGTCCAGTTTGTGCTCTGCCTCAAACAAACAGGGCAGATGCGGCTCTTCCAAAAGGAAGCTCCTTTTTGAAATTTGTGTGTGTATGTGTGTGTGTACGTGCCTCACACAAAGCTCCTTCTCTTTTAGGGCACAGGAAACTCAGACCATGTACGTGCAAGTAATACTCACCAAGGCCAGCAGAATCATGGGGGGGCGGGGCAGGGGGAAATACTGCTAGACCCTAGAAATTGGTGCCAGGGCTGTGCAAATCAGTCTACCTCCCAGCAGCAGATCTGAGAAGGGGATGTGTCCAGCCGTCAACTGGACCAAGAGTGAGGCCAAGAGAAATTCTTAATACCTCCTTGTGTGTTGGCAAACACCTGGCTAAACTCTTCTTATTGAGATGGAGTACAGTTCCACGAAATAACACACATTTTAAGAATACTGGAGGGAAGACAATCTGGTCATTCTCTGGATAGTATAATTGTGGGATTATGAGTAATTTTGATTTTACTTTTTTATTTAAAAAATAGTCTGCACATAATATTTTTATAATCAGAAATGTAAAGGTTATCCTTAGGTAAGAAAATAAAAATAACAAAAATAAGTTTTATATTTATTTGTGCACTAACGATATAATTGAAATCTTTCCTGCCTTTCTGTTACTTTTTCCGAATTTGTGAAGATGTCTGATAAGAGATGCCAACAGTTCTATGTTCCTTTTGAAGTCTTGTCTCAGTGACCACCATATTTTGGCTTGTCACACACAAGTTGGCTAAGTACGGTGGCGAGGAGAGAAGGATTGCTTGGTCAACCAGATTTTCTCCCTTCCTGGAGTAGTGGCACCAGAAGCTACACCTGAAACAACTCTTAATCTCAATCATTTCCCTCTTGCTCTGGTGAGAGAATGTCATAGTGTGCTGGGCAATCAAGGTTATGTGATCTGGTGGGCCAGATCCGATTAATGTTTTTAATTGTGTTTTTAAGATGTAACACACCCAGGGAGATTTGTTCCAGATGAATGCAGTACAAAATGAAAAATAAAATAAAACCCCCTCCAAGCACAATATTGTTCTAAATATTTCTTTGAGGCATCAGCAGATTTTAAGTCATTGGAAGATGGGCTGAAGGCATTCTCTACATCATTATGCCTTTCCTAGTTGTTTGAAATAAATTTCAGTTTTAAAGGCTTTTCTGTGTAGCTCTGTTTTCTACTTGTCATTGGTGACCTCATCTATTATATTTTTTAAAAAAGGATCAGGAAAAGACACATGAAAAGTCATATTATGGGTAACTATGACTCTAGGAAGTATTTTATCACACACCCAATGTTTTCTCATAGTGCATAACCATTTCTGCATGCTTTTGTATGTGTATATGTGCATGTTTTAAAAGGTCAAAGAATACAAAAGCTTTGTTTAAAAGATAACTGTGAAAAGATATTTGTAATAGAGCAATTATATAGGAATTAATAAAACAAACTGTTAAATACACAAGTTGTTGGGAAATTTAAAAATATTGAATCAGGGAAATTAATCACGTGGTAATTTCTGAAAGTTATTAGATTACTTGCTTGAGAGCCTATAAAGTAGAAACACATAGTATTTGAAATGGCTTTTAGAGTCTATAAATAAAAATAAATTTGAGGGGGAGAATATTTTTGAAAGTAAATAACTTTGAAAACTTAGGTCAGTAAAGATGCACACACATTGGGCTTTTGCAAATTGACTAAGTACATCTTGGTACTCTTGGTTCAATAACTGGTTCTTAAGACTTACAACTAAGGAATTAACTTTGCTTACTAAGATTCTACACCCTATCTAATGCAATTTTGGTTTTGCTGTTGATAAATATAAAGGTTATTTCTTCTATGTTTAATTATGTGAAACACATCTTGAAAACCTAGGGTTTTACTGCTTTTTTTTTTTTTTTTTTTTGATGGAGTCTCACTGTGTCTCCCAGGCTAGAGTGCAGTGGCGCGATCTTGGCTCACTGTGACCACCGCCTCCTAAGCTCAAGCGATTCTCCTGCCTCAGCCTCCCGAGTAGCTGGGACTACAGGCGCCCGCCACCTCGCCCGGCTAGTTTTTGTATTTTTTTAGTAGAGACAGGGTTTCACCGTGTTAGCCAGGATGGTCTCAATCTCCTGACCTCGTGATCCACCCGTCTCGGCCTCCCAAAGTGCTGGGATTACAGGCTTGAGCCACCGCGCCCGGCCAAAAATTTTGGATAAGTGTAGCATAATCTACCAAACTGTGGCTCCTGGTTTCTCCATGCCAAGATGAAACCTTTCATCTTTCACTGTTTGTCAGTCATGACTGTCCCTCTTACAGAATTTAGGCCAAATAAAAAACTTTAAAATTGAATATAAGATTGGAACACACTTTCATCTTCTTCTTTTTTTTTTTTTTTTTTTAAACTGGCCATTTGGGCTGATTTTATTTTGTGATTTATGTAGGCTTCCTCCTGCTCAAATTTCATTTTGCAGTCTCTTCCATTGTCTATCAAAGTAGGAGCAAAATCATAATTGCTGGAGGTGGGACCCTGGGATCTGCCTTTACAACAGACATTAACAGGTAAACTTTTTTTTGTTTGTTTTTAGACAGAATCACACTCTTTATCACCTAGGCAGAAGTGCAGTGGCACGATCTGGGCTCACTGCAAGCTCCGCCTGCTGGGTTTACGCCATTCTCCTGCCTCAGCCTCCCGAGTAGCTGGGACTACAGGCGCCCGCCACCTCGCCCGGCTAGTTTTTGTATTTTTTTAGTAGAGACAGGGTTTCACCGTGTTAGCCAGGATGGTCTCGATCTCCTGACCTCGTGATCCACCCGTCTCGGCCTCCCAAAGTGCTGGGATTACAGGCTTGAGCCACCGCGCCCGGCCAAAAATTTTGGATAAGTGTAGCATAATCTACCAAACTGTGGCTCCTGGTTTCTCCATGCCAAGATGAAACCTTTCATCTTTCACTGTTTGTCAGTCATGACTGTCCCTCTTACAGAATTTAGGCCAAATAAAAAACTTTAAAATTGAATATAAGATTGGAACACACTTTCATCTTCTTCTTCTTTTTTTTTTTTTTGTAAACTGGCCATTTGGGCTGATTTTATTTTGTGATTTATGTAGGCTTCCTCCTGCTCAAATTTCATTTTGCAGTCTCTTCCATTGTCTATCAAAGTAGGAGCAAAATCATAATTGCTGGAGGTGGGACCCTGGGATCTGCCTTTACAACAGACATTAACAGGTAAACTTTTTTTTGTTTGTTTTTAGACAGAATCACACTCTTTATCACCTAGGCAGAAGTGCAGTGGCACGATCTGGGCTCACTGCAACCTCCACCTGCTGGGTTCAAGTGATCCTTCCACCTCCCACCCGAGTAGCTGGGACTACAGGCGTGCCCCACCATGCCTGGCTAATTTTTATATTTTTTGTAGGGACGGGACTTCAGCATGTTGCACAGGCTGGTCTCAAACTCCTGAGCTCATGTGATCCGTTTGACTCATCCTCCCAAAGTGCTGAGATTATGGGCATGAACCACTGTGCCCGGCCAGGTAAACTTCAATGGTCATTTAGGTTTTAGGCGTTTTAGGAGTTATCACTTCCTGTTTCAGATGCTATGAAAGGAAGTGAAACATACCTTCCTCCCATTCTTTACTCTCTTACACATAAATAATTTTGACAAAAGTTTTCATGTGGAAGAAATTAACCTGGATGGCTCCATGTGGATTGTCTAGAAATCTAGTTTGCTTAATGCTACCACAGGCTCAAGCAGAGCTGACGTGTAGTATAACTTGTTTAATACCCCTAAATGATTATTATGGGCATGATAGTTGTGGAGGAAAACGATCTTCAGGATATTTCCTCAGTTTCAAAAATAAGAGGTCAGTTCTTCAAGTATTGTCAATCACTGTCATTATTATCATGATTAGCAATGGCAATTTAACACACTGTGCTTTTATTTATTTATTTATTTTTGAAACAGGGTCTTGCTCAGTCATAGTCTGTAAGGCAGAAGCATGAGCATGGCTGACTGCAGCTTTGACTTCGCATGCTCAAGCCGTCCTGAATATCTGGGACCACAGGTGTACACCATCATGCCCAGCTAATTTTTAAGTTTTTTTCTTTCTGTTTTTTTTTTGTTGTTGTTGTACAGATGGGGTTTCACTTTGTTGCCCAGGCTGGCCTCAAATTCTTGTGCTCAGGCAAACGTCCCACCTCAGCCTCCCAAAGTGTTGGGATTATAGGTGTGAACTACAGTGCCCGGCCACACTGTGCTTTTAAAGTTGAGTTAGGAGGTCTAAATGGTTTCCACAATGTGGGGGAGATCTTGACTGATCTTGTGTTATGTTAGTGATTTTCAACTGAAGTTTTGGTCATTTAACTGTTGGCCAGAGAGAATCTTCACGAACTAAAAGGATAGTTTATATATTCGTCCAAAAAGTAAGTATACCATCCCCCATCTTAATATGCTACTGAAGAAAATAAAATGAGGTAAGTAATCACAAGAAGGAGAAGCATAAACTACAAAATCTGCAGGGTTGGGACTTTTAAAAAATACATTTATCAGTAGAATCAAATATATGATTTAAGGCATATGTATATAAATAAGTGAGTGGTCTGTGAAGGTAACAGTGTTTAATTGGTTCCAGGAGGACAGATAAAAGCAAATTTTGGTGATCTTGGGGATCCTAAATTTAGTAGCTCACAACTAACTACAAATAACCCTACAATTACAATGCTATATGAAAAATGCCATTTTAGACACACAAATCCTGTTAAAAGAGAAGGAAGACAGAGTTCTCAACTTTGTGTGATGAGGTTCTAAAGATTAGTCAGAACTAAGGACTCTCGAGCTGGTTCTAGATAATATGTGCTCAAGAAATGTTAGCATAGTGTCATTGTTGTCAATCCTTATGATAATTGATTTGTGAATCAGGTGTGTTTCAGACGATTTTCTCACTTGGTTGAATTTGGCTTTAGTGTGTGGTTTTGGATATCTTGGTTTTCTAACTGATTTTGTATGTAAATCCTATAGATTTAGTGAAACCCATTGGGGCTTTGATCAATGCCTCCAGTGATGCTGTTCAATATACTCTGTTTAAATTCTAGAGATTCTTTAAGCAAATAGCCTTGGAAATGATGTTGAGTGGTGTTGAGGTGAAGCTCTTATAAATGGGAAAGGATGTCATAAAGGTACTTCAAATAATAGATTGAGATTTAAGAAAACGTGGGATAGTGCCTGCTTTGGCAGCACATATACTGAAAAATACATGGGCTACACAGTGAGTATGGCTGCTAACAATACTGCGTGTCTTTCTATTGAGGAAGGCTGGTGGTATTGATTGAACTGGCTGGTTGGTTGTATTTAATTATTTCCTTCATGGACATTTCTTCTATAATTAGAAAAACAGAGTTCACAAACAGAAAAAAGATAAGATCTCACATTTAAAGGGAATAAGCTAGGTGAGGTGTTTAAACTTTTAATTGCTAATTGAAGAGAAAACTGGCTGAAAATAGGAAGGAGCTTGAGGCCAATTTGATGTTAAATCATACTGAAAGTTTAGGGCAGACCTCCTGGGAAAGCATTTCCCCTTAAAATTAAGGAAATTTGAGTTGAGTTATGAAACTAAACTTTATGTGTTAATGGGAAACATATTTAACTTCTTGCTTTTTTTTTTTTTTTTTTTGATGGAGTCTCACTGTGTCTCCCAGGCTAGAGTGCAGTGGCGCGATCTTGGCTCACTGTGACCACCGCCTCCTAAGCTCAAGTGATTCTCCTGCCTCAGCCTCCCGAGTAGCTAGGATTATAGGCATGCACCACCACGCCTAGCTAACTGCTCTTTGATTTTGTATTAATTTGAAGCTTCTCTTTAGATTAAAATAGTCCCTTAGAAATTTTTGTTTTAAAAGTCCTTAAACTCTCCCTTAAAATTTAGAAGAAAACAAAGGAATTCATAATAATCAGGGGCATTAGGTGTTTGAGGAACAAAACCTTGTTTGGGAAATCAATTTCATGTTAAACCTGTCATCCAGAATGTACAACATTAATTGTGTTGGGTGTGGACTAGGAGATGTGCTCCTTGCCTCGGATGGGCTCATGGGACAAATTTGCACTCACATACAAGATGATAATTTATGGGAGTTACTAAATAATATGTTTAAAAGGTGCACGCTAATAAACCACAGGCAATTTACAACAGGTGTTCTGCAGCTTGCCATGAAATCCTTCCTACTAAAAATTCTGTAATCTCTAAAACAAAATGAATAATATAAGCCTCTTTCAAATTTTTAGGGCATGGCTACTACCATAGAGACTTTGCTCTTCATTAGGACTTTTATATGACATTAAAATCATACAAATCTAGCAAATAGGATGAGTATCTTTGGCTAAATACCATAACTATTTAAGCCTGGTGTGAGTAGCTGGTTTCATTGTTTTAAGCTATTCTCAGCGGGAAAACAATTTGTTGGCAGTGGCCTGGAGTAAGTGTGGAAAAGCTAGGGATCTTTGCAGCTTGGGCACTATCACACGATTGTTTTGATTGCTGTATTCACTCCTTACACACACAAGTCCAGGTGTGCTGTTTCTTTACCTTGAAGTCCAGAAGCATCCCTTTGAAAGGAAAATTTGCAGATGCGTAGCTATCCAAAGAACAGAGATTTGCAAGTGATGATGATTCAGGAAGCTAATAGAATAGGAACTGTTTTAAATTGTTTCAATCTGAATACAGTTGCTACAATAACAATGTAGTTTGGTTTTAGTACAGGAAAATAAAACACAAGCCAAAGATATCTTTTTCTTTTAAGTAAGCCTCCAAAGTCCTAGAGAAAACTTCCCAACTTGCAGAGTTGAAAAGATTTGAATTGTGTAAAACCCCAGATTATGTACAGATTTGAGTTGGAAATTTTAAGGAGATGGCTATTTATCATTCTCTGTATTATTTGTTGATTAATTCCATTTCTGTTAGCCTCTTTGGTTACAGTAGATGTGTGTTATGATTCACTAGCAAAACTTTTCTCTGTAAGCATTGGAAGATCTTACCAGTTCTAAATTGGAAATGTGGCACATGTGGGGGTTATTACTGTTGTAGAGAAGCTAACAGGCCACAGGCAAACTATTTTCTGGGTGCCATTTGATCTGGTGGGGTTCGAAGAAAAAAA
>NW_012116110.1:3049742-3074569 GCF_000951035.1 Colobus angolensis palliatus | reverse complement strand
CGCCTGTAGTCCCAGCTACTCGGGAGGCTGAGGTAGGAGAATGGCGTGAACCCGGGAGGCGGAGCTTGCAGTGAGCTGAGATCCGGCCACTGCACTCCCACCTGGGCGACAGAGCAAGACTCCGTCTCAAAAAAAAAAAAAAAAAAGAAAACTGAACACTAAGAAAAAATAAAATGTCTCTCTTGAAAATTAACTGAGTAGAACACAGTCCAAGCATTGCATGTGACACTTAGCAAGCTTCAGAGGAAAGACTGATGATCCCTGTCTGTCAATCACTGGAGCAATGATTTCCATATTTATCAATGATATGCATCACACAGAACCACAAGGAGAAGGCTGACTTTCTAAGGCAAAAAGGTCTGGTGATTTGCAAGAAATGTGTAGCTTTGTGATTATTCTCTATTTCTTTGCTTGGCTTTTATGGCTATTTCTGCTTTTAGTGTGCTTTTCTCATGTAAATTATTTTTAGCATTAAGAATAAAATTTCTAATCAGCTAGATGTACGTTCGTAATCTAAGCTAAATTGCTTTGGCATTATGCTTACTGAGACTGAATTAATTATAATTGACTTTAAGATAGTAAGAGCAAGAGCAAAATATATCCTTTTAAGAGTGGTTCTACACATAAATCTTCAAGTATTTTAGCAATCAAGCCATAAAATAACACAATCCAATTGTCTTTCTGACTCACCTCATATGAGAATTCCTTATGGAAGAGCTGACAGTATTTGATGGATTGAATGAACTAGTGAAGCATCTTGTAGAAAAATGTCTTTTGAGGGATGAGCAACCAACTGCCATCCTGAACTTTTGATATGTTATTAGAGATCATTTGAGATTAATAAGGTATGCCAGTCTAACTGTGGGTCCTTCCTATTTGTGTTTCATATAAAACCAATTCGTCTCTCCACTCCCACAATTTCACCTCTTCACAGAAAGAGTATACCCTACCAGGAGCTGCCTGGAGACGCTGCAACCATGATTTCCAAACTTGTTTAGATAGCTGAGAACCTGAACATTAGGGAATTCTTTATGGCACAGCATAGTAATGATAACACAAATTTGAAATTATGAAATATATATTTGGAATGCAATCACACATTATCTCATGCTAGATTATCTTATAATTAAGTGATAACAGCAATGGAAGGTTGAAAAAAAATGTTAGGAGATTGACTTAGTACATATTTTGAACATTAACCCATTGTTTTTCTTTGAAAGTTAGAAGAACATTGTTTAGGTTGAAAGCTATTTCATCTGTTCTTGTGAATACCACCAGTGTTTTGAACCATGGTTTGAAAAACAATATATTAGGGTGCAGTGTGTCTCAGCCCTGGGTATATATTAGAATCATCTGAGCAATTTTTAAAAATCCTATTAGCACCTGGGACCCACCCCAGATGGATTTACTGAGAATTCTTAGATGTTTTGCTCAGGCATTTATAGTTTTTAAAAGCTTTCCAAGTGATTCCAAGTGTATAGCCAAGGACATGGGTATTATGCTGAGTAAGGCCATGGACAGACTTTGTGGGAGCTTCAACCCAGACTTGTCTGTGATAGGCAGGTCTACAGTTACTGTTACTCACATGATGTGTTCTGGGTGTTCCTAGCAACAAGTCCGGTCAGTGAGCTGCTACTTCCTTCTTACCTCCAAAAATGTATACATTCAGCTACCATAACAGGTAAGTCAATCCTTCCATGTTATGTTCATTCTTCTGCCTCCTGTTGGCTCATCATGTTTCTTAATTCTTTTGATACGTGGTTAAAATTTGCTTGCCTCCGGGTAGGTAGTATTGTCTAGTGGACTGGGCATAGGCTGTGAAGTCAGGCAGACTTGGTTAAGATTCAAACTCAACTGTTAACATATCAATACTTGACTTTCTAAGCTTTGGTTTCCTCATCCATGTACTAGAGATTAAGATAATGTCAGTCACCATATGCAAACACTACCTGATGCTGCACGTTGTTACTGTTCATGCCTGTGATCCACACCTCCCTTGTGTATAACATGAATAATAAGCACTGTAGATATGGTTGTATTACGAATGTGTTTTCCTTCATGACTTTGTGTTCTGAGTCCACAGCTAGATTTCATGCATTTTTTGTCAGGAATTCTACCTTCTATTTTGTGGTCATTCCCGGTCTTCCTTTCATTGTCCCCAACCTCAATCTTACATATATGCCTGTCTTTACACTGCTCTGTGTATGCTAGTTGTGTTCCAAATGTTAATGACAGACTGTTCTTTTCCAATTTCAGAATGCAATCATTTTCCTAATATTGAAGAAATCTCATGGAATCAAGCTTTAGTAGTTCAATTAATAAGCTATGTTGAGTTAAAGACATTTTGAAATACAAAGTTTTGAAATATTTATTTAATCCCAAGTAGAATCACCATTTTAAACTAACATTTAAAAGGCATAATAGTATTTTCATGTAAACTACATTTTTCATTGATAATCAGTATAATTGTATAAATGCATGCACAAAATCAGAGAGTCTGCTAAGAATTATCAGCAGACAATTTTCACTTATTACTACTTTTAATGCAAAATCAGTTACCATGGCCTTTTTCTTAGAGCTCAGATACAGCTTTGATTATTGTTAGGGACTACTCCTTGTGGTTCTGTAAGCTTTCACACTACGATGCTAAGAGCAGATGGAAGAAGGTGCTATAATATTACAATGAAGTCTTGCAAATAAGTGTGAAGAATCAACCCCCTAAAATTTCATAGACTTCTACTCTCATGGCTGCACCTGTGTGGTTTATAATGTAGCTAACATTTCTTATTTGGAGGCTATCTTTATTTGTGTTATGCTTCAAGTCTCTTTCCATAGCGCCCTATTTGGGGTCTTGCCCATGAAACTTGAGTGGACAGGAAGGCTGCTCATAAAGCTGAGAACAGAAAAGGAAAGAGGCCTATGGGTTTGAGTCAAGGCTACAGGTATTCTTTGTGTGTTTCATACCAGGGATGAGGAGCCAATATGTATTGAGGAGGAAAGCCAGGAGTACAAAGTATATGCTCGAAAATCATTTATTGAGACTATAAGCATCTGAATGAATAAATCGAGCATCCACTACATGCCAGACATGACTACAGATTCTTGTATCTCTAACTCTCCTATTTGATAGATATCTAGACACCTTTGTGTAACTAATGCAGTCTTTAAGTAACTCTGATTCTAAATTTTATTTTGGTTCATTATCCAAATAAAGCAGGTACGTTGCTGGAGACATTTTCAACTTTTACTTTCTTCTATTGATATTCCATAGCTTTGAAAGAATATTGTAAAATGATGTGCTAAATATTCTTCATAAAAGTAAGTACAAATTAAGAGTGCTACTCTTGTCTTTCTAGAAAGGCATGTTTTTCACGGTACTTTCCCACTCCATGCAGGGTTCTTGTGTAAGCTGGTCTAGATTTTGCATCACATAACTCGGGGGGCATTCTCATTATGAAAGTGTGTGTCAATCTCTAGAGTTGTGCAGTGCATCACCTGTACAACTATACCTGGGGTCCAGCACATGTGAGACCTACTCTCCCAAGCCATAAAGTTCTTGAAATATGGGTATAGTCAGCATATATATGAAGTTTTAAAAATTATTCAATACTAAGCCAGAGTGATATGTGCAGTTGCTGTTAGAGGGAGCTCTAAGTGTACAGCCATCCCAATATTTCACTATCTCATCCCTGGTTGACTAGGTTACATGATCTTACACTTTTTTTTTTTTTTTTTTGAGATGAAATCTCACTCTGTCGCCCAGGCTGGAGTGCAGTGGCGTGATCTCGGCTCACTGCAACCTCCGTCTTGTGGGTTCACGCCATTCTCCTGGCTCAGAGTCTCCCGAGTAGCTGGGACTACAGGTGCCCCCCACCACGCCCGGCTAACTTTTTGTGTTTTTAGTAGAGACGGGGTTTCACCATGTTAGCCAGGATGGTCTCGATCTCCTGACCTCGTGATCTGCCCGCCTCAGCCTCCCAAAGTGCTGGGATTACAGGCGTGAGCCACCGCGCCCGGCCAACCGTAGACCTTTTAGTGGGAACTAGTTTGTGGCTTGACTTTCTCTCTTCTGTGCTGCTGTCTTACATTAACCAATCTCAGTTCCATCTGAAGTCCCTGTTTCTGGGTGACTATTTTAAATTGCCATTCCCTAGAGCAGTATATCTGCAATTAGCCCCCTGAAATATCACGGGGCATCTGTAAAAAATACAAATGGCTAGTGCCTATTTCATGTTCGTGGGATCAAAAATTCTAAGGTTCCTGGGGATTTTTAAAAACCTGCTCTGTGGTGACATATTTCTTATGATGTGAAATTTCTTGACCATAGCACATTGTTCTAGCAGAGCATCTCCCACACAGCTGCACCGCTACCAAAGCCTGTAACCAAAGCCGAGCTGGTAGATTGGGGTATCCCAGGAACTTCTCACAGGGTCATTAAATCTGTACATGTAGTGAAAGTCCTCAGGGTGGCTTTTGTAAATTACTCCATGGTACAGTGTTCTTAAGTTTATCTTATTTTAGTTAGAGCCGTTCCAAAACACAGAGCCATATTCCATCTAACACAGAGGTCATTGACTGGGGACTGTCCACTCATTTAAGGCAGGAGGGCATTTTTTTTTTTCCATGAAACCAAAAGGAAGTTACATGCATGATTAAGAAAACTCTTTGGAGTTCTGCCTCCCTGCTCAGGCTGCAGAATACTTGCCTAGACACCATTTTGTGGAAGTCACCCAGTACCCCATGAAGTGGGCATGACTGTGTCCACGTTCCTGATGATGAAAACTGTGAGTCAGTGAGGTTCCATCTCCCAAAGACACACAGCAACTGGGATGGCCAGAATGCATTTCTAGTTTCCTGGGATTCCAGCTTAATAATGTATTATTTTTCCTCAACACTATGCCCCTCTCTATACAGTACATGCGTGTGGGGATTGGGGAGAGGGCGTATGTGTCCTGATCTGTTGGTCACTCTGTGGTCATGGGCAGGATAGGTGTTCTGGGCTGAGACTGAGCATGTGGCCCATGGCAATGTGTGTACAAGTTGTGCTGACTTACAGGGTAATGTAAAACTGATCTGTGTCTGAAGTTGCTTGTTATTATCATTATCTCATCTGGGGGACCATTTTGCTTTGTGGCAAAAATGAAGACACTCCAGACCAAGGGATGCTAGCTTTGGCTTAGACTTCCCAGCCTGTCTTTTCTGCTGGCCTCTGTTTTGGCACCAGTACTTTGGGATGCTGGGGATGCTCTATGTCCTCTCCACACAGGGGGAGGGGCCTTATCCTTCATGGTGTGCTGGTTATTCGCCTTGATCTTTAGGGAGGTGGATCTGTGTGGATTTTAGCAGCGGACTCTGCCTAAAAATAGTTGAAAAACAAATGTGTAGGGAATGCCTATTTAATAACCAGCTAACACTGCTGGATGAATGTTATTAGGGTCTTGAAAGACCCCATCATCCTTGGATTTTGGCAAAAGACTTTGGGTATGATTTCATCTCGGGGATAAGAACCAAGTTTTTCAGGTGCCTTCTTAGTGATTCTAAATAAATAATTGGCTTTGGCATTGGTTTAGGTTATACTTGTGCCTTGTCTATAATTTTAGGCCCTGTATAGAAAAATTTCAGAGCAAAGTTCTGGTCAGATAAAATAATGTTCCAAGATAGCTATCTTCACATTGGTGTTCATACAAATACTGGGGTCCATGAAGACATCACACTCTTAATTCATACATGCACTTTCTTAAAATTGATGTGTTCCCCCTTCTATGCTTGCCTTTCCCTGGGGTTACCCTATTATTACATACATACATACATATATACACACACATATGTAAAAATATATACACATATATAAAGTATATACACATATAATATATACATATATAATGTATATACGTATATATGTAATATATATTTTTTGAGACAGAGTTTTGCTCTTGTTGCCCAGGTTGGAGTGCAATGGTACGATCTCTGCTTACTGCAACCTCTACCTCCTGGGTTCAAGTGATTCTCCTGTCTCAGCCTTCCGAGTAGCTGGGATTACAGGCACATGTAACCATGCCCAGCTAATTTTTGTATTTTTAGTAGAGGCGGGGTTTCATCATATTGGTCAGGCTGGTCTTGAACTCCTGACCTCAGGTGATCCGCCTGCCTTGGCCTCCCGAAGTGCTGGGATTACAGGCGTAAGCCACCGCGCCCTGCCTATTGTTATATTTTTTATAGAGATGTGGGCTCACTATATTGACTAGGCTGGTCTTAAACTCTTGAACTCAAGCGATTCTCACATCTTGGCCTCCTAAAGTGCTGGGATTACACGCATAAGCCACTATGCCTGGCCAGGGTTACCCTATTATTTATATCCACTGCAGTGCTTTTGAGAGTGAATGAGGGTGCTGTTAATACTTATGCTAAGGCGTCGGTGTGAACTGATACTACTTTGGACAAAATTGCATTGCATGGTCACCTTACCCTTTCCTATTTTACAAGAGGAAGGCAAACATCTTCTCCTGCCTAAATCTTACTATAGTGAATGACTCTAGGCTGGGTAAACTTCCAGATACCAAACAAAGAGACAATTGAGCATGCAAGCCTCCTTAAGGAATAACTAGTAAAAGCAAAGCAAAAAAGATTTCTGTAGGAAATAGTGAAGGGACTGCACCTCACATCAACCATGCAATAAACTGGTAAGGTCCTGTGGCTTCTCCCTCTCCCTTTCTATCTTAGAATTGAAATTCTGAGGTGAGATGGTTGTCACAGGGATGTGTGTTAATACATTTATTTAAAACAAAAAATGAAAGGAGACTATTTTGGGATGGAAAATAAATCTGATTTGTCGGATGAGCTTGGCAAGGAGAACCAGTGTTAAAAATTGGGTTACGTGACAGATATTACACTTTCCTTAAATCAAATGAGTGAAATCTTCAGCTCTAGGATTTCGGAAAAAAAAAAAAAAAAAAATTTAAGCCCATGTGCATTTTAAGTTATAACTGTAGCAACTTTTAAACATATTACTACTGAAAAATGTTAACATAAACATACATAAGTGGTACATAACTTTTTCCGATTATTTTAGCAATTTTTTCTATAATTTTAACTTTTATTTTAGATTGAAGGGACACATGTTCAGGTTTGTTAGCTGGATATATTGTCTGACGCTGAGGTTTGGGATATGAATATCCCATCACCCAGATAGTGAGCATAGTACCCAAAGTTAGTTTTTCAGCCATTTCCCCCCTTTCTTCTTCCCCTTTCTATTAGTTCCCGTCTTTGTGGGAACTATTGTTGCCATCTTTATATCTATGAGTGCCCAATATTAGTTCCCACTTATAAGTGAGAACTCGCAGCGTTTGGTTTTCTTTTCCTGTGTTAATTTGGTTAGGATGTTGGCCTTCAGCTCCATCTGTGTTGCTGCGAAGGTTATGATTTTGTTCTTTTTTATGGGTGTGTAGTATTCCATGGTGCATATGTGCCACATTTTCTTTATCCAGTTCACCACTGATGGGTGCTGTGGTTGATTCCACAGCTTTGCTATGGTGAACAATGCTGTGATGAATATGCAAATGCATGTGTTTTTTGGAAAAATAATTTATTTTCTTTTGAACATATACTCAGTAAAAAGATTTAGCAAAAATGTTTGAAGACAATTTGAAGCATTTGCATTGAAGCAGTTGTGATGTTTACTATCTTTGCCTCTGGCGTCAGCGTCACTGTGACTATCTCAACAGCTCCCATACACTTCCAAATTCCACATCCCCTACACACACACACACACACGGAACCACCATGGGCTCAGTAACTCCTCAAATGAGTGAATCTTGTACTGGAAAAGGTTCCTGAAAGGAAGCCCCTGTTATCTTGTCCAGTCAGGCAACTCAGATGTCCTGGCCTGGACACTTCATTTGTGACTGAGCCTGTCAGAGTATGAGTGTGCTGATCTCGGGCAAACTTGTTAAGCCAATTTATTCCAAAGCATATACACTTTTTTGTCCACTTGGGAACCAAGAGTTAAATCTCTGTTCGTGGGTTGCCAGAAATTATACTCAGGCCGTGGTTGTCAATCTAGTTAGGTCTTTGTTTATTTTTTCCTTCTTCCTAGCAGATAATCATTTTGTCTTATTTCATTCTTCAATGAATCTTAATACAGTGATAGAAGATGGAACCAAAAGGAAGATGATTGAAAAATTTCTTGAGGAAATTGGATATCAGTCTTACTGGTCAATACCTAGGATGTGAGGCAGTTATGGGAGAAGGGGTCCTGAAAGGGAAGTAAAAGGAAAGAAAATGATGGAATGACCCCTTTACCTTCTTTGTAAAGCTTTAACCTTAACTTGCTAAAATAAGACTAGTGAGTTTTCCAGTTCAGAAGGCAGGAAGGCGAGGGAATACAAAATAATAGGTTGTAATAGGTTGAGGAAAAGGGCCTGCTGCTTAGAAACAGGAGAGAGCAAGGAGGGCCAAACGGGACTGCTTGATATGGCAGCTTGCTCACCTGCGCAAAGGCAATTACAAATGGTAGAATTACACAGTGTGGAGGCAGGTTCGTCGGTGGGTAGACACTTCTGTTCTAATTCTTAGTTGAGGTCTCTGGATGGTTCTGAAAAACCAGTTCTCTCTGAATAGGTCAGCTATATTAATATGCCTGTGGCACTTGATAGGAAGATTTACAATAAGTGGCTTATATTTTTGTGGATTCTTAGAAAATGACACCCTGCCATATTTTATTCTGTTTGACTTTGACAAGAGTGGCTTGCCACACATGGAAACAGTGTTTGTGCCACACATGGTAACAGTGTTTGTGCTGAGGAATTCAACACCCAAGCGCTCTTGCAAGGCTGAAAGTTTTATAAAAAGCATCTTTCAGGGTTATGCTATGCTTCTTGGATAAACTACTCATATTGGTAAGTTAGCCTGTGAAAGAGTTGACTCATGCCTAATTAAAGACTATCTCTATAGCCAAGATGAAAACAATTAAATGAGTAATTTACAAAATTATTTTTAACATTTGACAGAGCTCATCATGCCAACACCGCTACTGTAGGTAACCCAAAACTAACTGCATTTTAATTATAATGTACTCCTCTTGCACAGATTTAACTCACAGCTTCAGGCTTCAAAGATTTTTTTTTTCTGTTCCGAAGCTAGTAATTTTTTACAAAAGTTCATAAAGCTTTCTAAAATAATATGCTATTAGAAGGCAATTGGTACAATAAGTTCAAGTTAAAAGATACAAATTGCCACAATTGTGTTTGCTGTCAAGGTAGAGACTGGTTTGTAAATAGTGTAATTTGCTTGAAATAGATGAGCCTCCAAATGAAAGAGACGGGTTGGCACATTGCATATTAATATTTGTGTAAGGTGTCTTCTTAGTTGTGGATTTTTTACCTATCTTTTTGATTCCTAGCAATTTAACAGTTTATATGAATGGTTAGAATGAGGCTTTAACATATATTTCTCATGCAAGTTCTTATAAACTGGAATATTAGCCCGATATGAAAGAGGGAAAATCATTTAAGATTATTTTAACCATGAATCTTGTTCCAGTTTTTCTTCCTATTTCTGCTGCCAGTGACCAGATTCAGACACTTAACTCATGTCAGGGCAATTGTAATAGCATGTTAAGCTGCCTCTCCTCCCTTGTGTCTCCTCCCTTCGTTTCATTCCTCCTTCTTAGATTAATTTTCCTTGAGTGGCTCCTTAATCATTTACTGGATCAATAGCTCATCCTACCAATAGTGGATATATAAACTACTTAGTCTGCCAATAAAAAGTTGTTACCATTTATTCAGTATTTTACCAGATACTAGGAGCTATATATATCTATGTTATCCTATTTAATCCTCATAATAAATCTATGAGGTAGATATCTTTGTCCTTCTTTTATAGATAAAGAAAAAGAAGCTCAGAAAGTTTGAGTAATACTGTCAAGATCACACAGCTCATAAGTGGTAGAGCTGGAATTTGAACTTGATCTACCTGATTCCAAAGGCTATGAATTTCACTGCTAGAGTAGACTTCCTCCAAAAAGATTCCAAAATCTGACCCTAATTTACTTCTATGCTGTAATGTAAATTACTTTTCCATATTTAATAGCATTCATTTATTCATTCTAAAATATTTAATAAGCACCTACCATGTGCCAGGATACATAAATTGGTAAGGAATGGTTAGTCCTCGCCGACTCATTGCTTTTGGTCTTGTGATGATACAGTGTGCTCCAGGAAACACGGTCAAATCACTTTCCCTTTCCCATGCATTTTCTATTCCCTTCTTGCTGGATTCTACCCTTCTTTTGAGGACTAGCTCATGTGCTCTCTGTCAATGATATCTTCCTAAGCCACTCAAACCAATGGAGATTTCTCCTTTCTCTGAACTTATAGTTCACACTTGGTCTATATGTAAAATACCAGTTCTGCCACCAGTTAGCTGTTTGCCCTTGGGAAAGTTACTTAACTTCTCTGCATCTCAGTTTTCTCATCTATAAAATGGGGATTAATTATAGTATCAGTCTCATAGAGTTATTGTGAGGATTTAATGACTTTATTGATGTAAAGCACTCAAAACTGCACCTGTCACGTAAGTACAGTGCGAATGAATAATATTACTAGTTTATGATAATATGGTTTACTTTCCCCACTTTTATTTTTAGTGGGCACCTAGTAATTGTACATATTTATACAGGGTAATATTTCAATACATGTATATGATGCAGAATAATAAAAGCAGGGTAGTTATCATATCTATCATCTCAATTGAAAATATACAATAAACTATTGTTAACTGTATTTACCCTACAGTGCTATAAAACACTAGAACCTACTCCTCCTATTTAGCTATTATTTTGTATCTGTTAACCAACCTCTTCTTTCTTATCTCCCCCTCTAGCCCTCTCAGCCTCTGATAATCAAAATTCTACTCTCTAACTTCTATGAGCTCAATGTTTTTTAGCTTCCAAATACGTGAGGACTTGTGGTGTTTTTCTTTCTGTGCCTGACTTATTTCACTTAACATGATGTTCACCAGGCTCATCCATGTTGCCATGAATGACAAGGTGTCATTCTTTTTTATGGCTGAATAGTATTCCCTTGTGTATATACCGTGTTTTCTTTATCCATTACTCTGTTGATGGACATTCAGGTTGATTCTGTATCTTAGCTATTGTGAATATTGCTGCAAGTATTTCTTCATGATTTCTTTTCCTTTGGATAAATACCCTGTAGTGGGAATGTTGGATCATATGGTAATTCTATTTTTGGTTTATTTTTTTTTTTTGAGAAATCTTCACACTGTTTTTCTATGGTATAGTTTTAAAGCATCATGTGACATTTCTTATTTGTACATATCTAGTGTTATATGCCTCTTATGTTATTATTTTTAAGCTGCTCATAGATTTCTTTATATTTCTATGATACCAGAGCTTTTTGTTCTGCTCTAATTTTGCTCTCATCTTTAAAACATTTATATATATAAGGGAATTTACCCTTAGAAGAAATTTGTCTTAATATTATTCTTATTTCTAACAGGGTCATGTTGCAGAAAGTGAAAAGTCTGTGTTGTAGTGAAGTTCCAAGTTGTGACTAAGCCTTATTCTGCTGTTGTGATTTAGCCTTATTCTGCTATTGGGATTTAGCCTTATTCTTTTTATGTTCTTATATTTTTTTACTCAGCGATATAAATGAATCCAAATTTTTCTGGTGATTGCATGGCTATTTACTTATGTATAATAAACTCATCTTAAAAATGGAGACTAGACTGTGGAGTAAGTTTGTAAAATCTTTTGTACCTGAGTCTATTGATGGTTACTAAACTCTGGATCCTGAAGCTGTGGTTACATTTTGAAGCTCTTGTCTAATGCATCTGCTTCAGGCAGCCACTACAAAAACAACCTGATCAAGAAGATAATCCATTTTGGGGCTCAAACAAATGCTTTGAATATTTGAAAGATTGGAGGAAAACACATGCATTGTAGCCATAAAAATGTTGAAGGAGCATTTTGGTCAACAACAAATAATTGGCTCCTTGTGTGATTTGGCTGATATTTTTCTTTTTTTTTGAGACGGAGTCTCGCTCTGTGGCCCAGGCTGGAGTGCAGTGGCCGGATCTCAGCTCACTGCAAGCTCCGCCTCCCGGGTTCACGCCATTCTCCTGCCTCAGCCTCCCGAGTAGCTGGGACTACAGGCGCCCGCCACCTCGCCCGGCTAGTTTTTTGTATTTTTTTAGTAGAGACGGGGTTTCACCGTGTTAGCCAGGATGGTCTCGATCTCCTGACCTCGTGATCCGCCCGTCTCGGCCTCCCAAAGTGCTGGGATTACAGGCTTGAGCCACCGCGCCCGGCCTGGCTGATATTTTTCTAATGTAACCTAAGTGTCTAGGATAAATTCTGAGCACGAAGATCTTCATGATCTAAAAAGATACAAATTCCTGGAGATGACTGGAATTCACTTTTCAAAACCTTTCTTTTTCCCCATGCACAAGAGAGTTCTGAACACAGATATATTGTTGATGAATGGATATCCTTAGGTTGACAGAAGTAGACATCAGGTTAGTGTGGCTGAGGGAAAAAGGAACTAATATAGGTCCTGGAGAAGACATTTTTCTAGATGTTTTTGCATGTTGTTTTATTAAATAATGATCAATAGATTTTTTTTTTTTTTAGTAGCAGGTAATGAGAACTCAAACACCTTTGTTTATGCAAAAATGAAGTGTATTTTACCGTTTAAGGCACAACTGAATTCAGAAGTGCAATTGACATTGGTAAGAATTGGTCCCTCTTAGCTCTGCTCTCCTCTATATTGGCTTCATTTTCAAGAAGAATCTTTCCATGATGATACAAAGCTGACCACTGGTTGATCTAGCCCAGGCTTATTTTCTACTAGGAATTTCAGCAAATTCTAGTGGGGGAACTGTGATCAGCCATACCTGGATCTTGCGTCTACCCTGTTTTATTTTTTTGAGATGAAGTCTTGCTCTGTCACCCAGGCTGGAGTGCAGTGGCGTGATCTCAGCTCACCATAACCTCTGCCTCCCAGGTTCAAGAGATTCTTCTGCCTCAGTCTCCCAAGTAGCTGGGATTACAAGCTTGTGCCACTGCACCCAGCTAATTTTTTTTTTGTACTTTTAGTAGAGATGGGTTTTCACCATGTTGGCCAGGCTGGTGTTGAACTCCTGACCTCAGGTAATCCACCCACCTCAGCCTCCCAAAGTGCCAGGATTACAGGTATGAGCCACTGCGCCTGGCCTTGTCCATCCTTGAACAACTTTGCCTACAGGAAGGGAGAAGTAATCTGGTTATTCAGTCTGGGCCACTTGTTCCCTCTTATTATGGTCTAAGCAAGGCTCTGTGGCAGAGATGAAGAGCAGTTTCCAAAATGGGAAAATAATAATAAATGCCCACTAGAAAAGAAATAAAAATACTAATTGTATTCTGGGTGAATTACGAATAAATAAACAATGATAAAGCTTTAATGGTCTTCCTGACTGTGTGTCCTTGAATCAGGCTAAGGAGGTTGGGCAACTGTGGCACATATTTCGAAGTACAGCCCCACTTCAAGTTCTAGATGGTAGACCTGGTCTTAATCTTAGAAAGGTGAGGGTCACCTAGGGAGCTCCAGGTTGGTAATTTACCAACAGAGCATCAAGTGAGTCTTTGCTCTTGCCCTCACTCCAAACTTGCTAGCCCTGTTCTCCACTTACTGGCTTCCAGCTATGACTGCTTATTATTGGATTCATTTTTGACTGAAACTTTGTTCCATTACCTAGAGTGGTGCCAACCTGACCACTTGTAACTTTGTGACCAACTTCCTTTCACTCCCCTTCTCCAGTTACTGAGTTTCGTCCATGTCATTTTTTTGACTGAAACCCTGTGTGTAAGCCAGGCTCTGTCAGAGACTGGATGTTCTTTCCGCAAACTCTTCTTACTGCAGAATTAGGTCCCAATACTGGTTTTCTGATCATTTCCCTCTGTGTTGCTGTCCATCTCACAGTAGGAATTCTTTCCATTATCTTGTCATTTGGCTTTAACCATTCATTTATCCACTCATTCTTTCATCTATTACACAATATTATTTTTTTTCCATAATAAATATTAGTGTGGATCTATTAGATACTTAGTTCTGAGTTAGGGCTAGAGAAAAAAAGATGAATGGTTACTACTCTCAAGGATTTGAGTTTAGTTGGAAAAGACAGTTAAGAAATCTCCAAATTATTAGAGAGTGCTAGGGATGCATATGCAAAGACCAGCCCTGGAAGGAAAAGAGAGTCAGGAAAATTTGTCTGTGAATGTGGTCCTTGATCCTTGAGTGTGTACTGGTTAGGTGGGGAGAGAAACAGGAGCTGTCCAAATAAAGGGAACAGAATCTGCAAGGCCTCAGAATCATGAGAGAATGGAATCAGTCCAATATAGGGCAATTATGTGTGATGCATATGGGAGACTTTCAGCAGATAAGAAAACTAAGGTAGAGGGTGACATAATAATGGGGTGGAGACACTTCTAAGTCATATATGAGTTTTTGATCTTTTTCCTAAAAAAGCTAACTGTCTGACCTTCCCAACTTGAACAACTTTTCCTTTTACCTTTATTTATTTCTTCCAAAGATTTTGGTAAATGACAATTGAATTTTACCTGCCATTTCTACTGTGTGCCAAATATACAGGCTTCAATTCATTACAACATTTAAATTTTTGTCTCTGCGTGGCTGTCTTTTAAAAAAACGTCCTGGGTCCTACTTCTTGAATGAATTTCAAGAAATCCCCTCTTCCTCAATTAGTTCCTCCTGAATTTTCTGACTCCACTGAGGCCTACTCTCTTCCACCTACTCTTCAGTGTAGACAACTGTGAAGTTTTGAAGACAGTTAGCAGTGGGCTGGTCTTAGAGAAGAGGAGAAGATATCTACCTTTTGAAGTAATGTATTAATAGGCCCACCTAACCAAAGACATTATCTCAATCTTTGGGCCTGAGATCATGATTAGAATGATTTCTTAAGGACCTTCTAAAATGAGGATGGGTATGCATTTTAGAAACATAACATATGTTATATGAATATAGAAACATATAACATATTTAGAAACATAGAAACAATAAGGCCACGGGACACCTAGGAAAAATACATCCTAGCTAAATAATATACTAGAAGGGCTTTAACTATCAGATTCCATGTAGGTTTTTATGAAGTTTAAGAGAAAGAGATCAGGCAAGAGGAAAGTAAGGTGCTTCTCAAGTCTGTGAGCCTCCTATACTACCCAACTCTGGAAGTGGCTCTCTAGCCTATAAGAATGCCAATGGTCTTCAGATACCCATTAGGATGGGTGAAGGGCATCAGAGTAATTTTAGCCTCATTCATAAATTGTATTAGAAGCAACACAATTTAGAAGGAAAGAAATACTGGTTATGGGGGTGTGAAGGAGTGTAAAGTTTACCCTTTGACCTGGAAGAAGGACTGGATATGCATTCAGAAGTTAAAAGCAGTCCTCCAGCCAAAAGAAAAGCTTGAAGCTACTAGAGAGGAATGGACTAGAACATTCAGTGTGTTCTATAACATACTCAAGATGAACCAAAGGGCAAATATTTAAAGTTTACATCAGGCAGCAAATCCATACTTTCACTTTTCTTCATAAATGCTGTGTATTACAGGAAATGGGGGAGGGAAGGAGGATGGAGGGAGTCACCAGCCGTCCTCCCTTCTGAAAGCGCTGCAGCGTTGCTAGGCACTGTGGTAAATGGGCTATTCCTTTGGTCTAACCCCATTTGTTCCTAAACACATGGCAATTGTTTAATTTGACTTTATCTTTGTTTTATTGGAGAGACCCCCATGTGCAAAAGGCAAAATCATCTTATCTTTAAAAATACTTTTATATTAAAGAGAAGTGAAGTTGTGTGTATGTGTTTTAATGAGCACCAGAGCATATCCCATGCTACAACCCTTCATCCCCTCCTTCACATGTGAGGTCTACAAGGGTTATCTTTTGCCACATTACAATGCCACCTAGACTGCTGCTGGTTTTCTTTCAGGACATCATTAGCAGCAGAGAAGTATTATTTAAAACAACATATAAATGCAACTATAAGAAGTATGCATATTGTACTTTTTTGCTGACTCATTGAGGTTGCTTTCTATATAGACTAAATTGAGGAGCTCTGCCAGGCTGAGTCCACCCCCTGTATTCTTCTGCATCAAGTGGCTATGGGACTGAATTCTCTGCTTTTAGAATTATACTTTTGGATAAAGAACCGGTCTCAATAAATCTATGGTAATAGAAATCTACAGAGCTCCCGTGTGTGGGCAAAGTAACATGTTGGTATGAGGATGACAATACAAGGCATGGATATTTGTCAGCCTCCACCACTGCATTGTGGCAGACGTTGCAAATCAACTGTGACTCACTTTGCCACCAAGTCTCAATAGGGCCTTAGCATCCTTGCCAGTACATGCCCAGGAGGTATTACCAATCAATTAGGATTAGTGCCTGGGATAAAATCAGTTTGTCCTCAGTGCATAGATTGAGTAATTTATAAAATCAATGTAGCAGAGCGCATCATCTAGTAGTGGGTGTTTGGAACATGTACTTTTTGGTAAATGGAGGGCCTTGAGGAAAAAGGATGTCTCCCTGGTTGTAGAACAATGGAGTGTTAAAAGAGAAATGTAATACAATGAGTGTTGAGACAATGATAGACTTCATGATTTGCCCCTAAACTGCCTCTGCCCAGGTGTGTTGTGTCTCTCCATGCTCTAATTCCAGCAGAAAGGAGAGCTGAGAAATTGCACAAAAATATGAATTAAAACTATCCATTCCATTAGGTTCTACCATTCCATCACAGTTTCAGGCTCTAGGAATGTTCTCTGCTGGCATGAAAAAAATGTTATATTGGAACCCTGTTGGGATCATGATTTCTCAAGTTACTTATTGATTAGGAAAATGTCTTTTTTGAGCTTCTCTGATCACCATTCTTCTTTTTTTGTTTGTTTTGAGACGGAGTCTGGCTCTGTCGCTCAGCCTGGAGTGCAGTGGCCGGATCTCAGCTCACTGCAAGTTCCGCCTCCCAGGTTTATGCCATTCTCCTGCCTCAGCCTCCCGAGTAGCTGGGACTACAGGCGCCCGCCACCGCGCCCGGCTAGTTTTTTGTATTTTTTAGTAGAGACGGGGTTTCACTGTGTTAGCCAGGATGGTCTCGATCTCCTGACCTTGTGATCCGCCCGTCTCGGCCTCCCAAAGTGCTGGGATTACAGGCTTGAGCCACCGCGCCTGGCCCCCCCTTTTTTTTTTAAAACTGAGAAGTTAGAAAAGTATTCATTTCCATATAACAAAAGTAAAAGCATTTGAACACATTTTTGTGAGAAGAACAATGTTTCAGAAAGAGGTCGGGTGACAAGAATGGCCGTATTTCCCATTTCTGAGATCTCCTTATTGTAGCTGGAGCCCACACCTGCTTCCGGGGCTGGGGCTGTGTCTGCCTGTGCGGGTCCCGGGAGCAGTGTGCGGGCTCAGCCAAGACGGCGCTCCCTGCCCTCTACTGGGGAGAAGCCCCGTCGCTGTCTGGATTAAGAGGGGAGAAAGGGGCGCCACAGACCCTGACTTTGGGGATCTGGCGGGCAAGTTGGCCCAGGAGACAAGATCAGGGGAAGCCACCCAGGCTCCGCAGGGCCAAGTGTGATGAGTACACAAGGCACGTAGCCATCTGGAGGCCGTGCACTCGCCGATGTCTGATCACCATTCTTTATAATCACTTACATATTTTAAAGGCCATCACTTCCTATTTTCACTCTGGATCAGAGTTTCCAAATGAACGTGCTCATTTAATACAAAGAAATATTCTGTTAGGTAGAATCTGTTTTCAGTTTACTCTCTTGGGTAAGATGTGACATACAAAGATAACAAAAATATATTTTGTTAATTTAAAAAGTCCTCTCTGTGACCTGCATACAGTTATATTTCCAGGTGGTTTGATAGGACAACTCTTTAGAGAGCTTAACTTTGGAGAACTATGTTCTAGAGAAATTAATAAATGCTGCCTGAGTGTCAAACAGGCATTAGGGAGATATTCCAAGAGGAAAGTCCTGGAATCCAACCCACATAATGTTTCCATATTGGCTTTGGCTTTTTCTCTTTAGAGTGACTTGATGGTTGGGCGCTGTGTTCTCAGGCAATTTTTGGATGGCGTTTTGTTTTGTTTTGCAATCGTTGGTCCTTTTTTTTGTTTGAAAGCTCTATACAGCAAAGTTCATGTATATGGTTCTGAGTAATTTTTTCCGGTGCTGTTGTTCACATCTGTGACCCTGCCAAAAAGAACAGGCTTCAAAATAATTTTTCCTACGCATACTGTTTTGTATGTGTTCTGTCTTTATTTTTGGTTGTTGTAAGGTCACCAATTTTATTTTTCTTTTGGTATCCAATATTTCTGGACAATTTTCTGTGTCCTTAGAGAGACTCAGAGGGAAGAGATGCTGTATAAACTAAGTATCCTGTGTGTTTTCCCACTTATATTTTCCTTTTGAAAGAAAAAAACGGAGGATAGTTTTCTGTGTATGAAATCATTTTTTTAATGCCCAGAAGCTATTTATTAAATGTATCTCACCTCTGTTGTAGAATAGAATGCTCCTTTTTTAGTGAAATGTCTGGTAAACTGTTCCAGGTGCTCAGAGAAGTTAAGGAATCTTTTCCAAAGATACCCATCACTCCAGATAGCATATATAAGCCTCTAGTTTACTTACTTTTTAATCCCCCTATGTGGAGACTTTTTCAAACACATACTAAGTTCCAGCGAAGTTCATCCAGTCTAGGACCATATGTCAAAAATTTGAACAGCGATTTACCCCACTACTTGGTTGAAAGACAAAGACAATTTCAGTATCTGTGAACTTTAATATCTAGGTATTATATCCATGGACATGTTCCAATTTGGCAGGTCAAACCAGAAGTCCACATCACAGCTTTCACTCTTTCACTCTGTGTACATTTTGTGCCCCCTCCCCTGCAAATGTCTGAAATAAGCTGAATAAACAGAACACAGTGGGTAACCTGGGGAGTGTTCTAATCAGAAATATTTTCACTCATGGAGTAAAGCTTTACATAACCCACTAGGAACTGTGATTTGAACCACCCTTTGCACTCAATAAAGCATTAAAATGAGAACATATTTTAATCAGATATCCAGATCCATATTTGTTTTTCTCTTTCAGCTGCTCATGTAAAAACTTCATTGTAAATTGGGTAAATGTAAAACTCTACATGTCTATTGGGCAATGCATTCAAATGTCAACTTCTATTTCCAAGTAATCATTTCCATTATTTTCTTCTTCCTCTGTCTTCCAAGTGTCAGAAGAAAATATAAAAACACAAGTGCATTGAAGAGACAAATGCAGAAGAAAATCTGCCGTTGTGCATTGCACATTTCAATAATGGGTAGCTAACTTCCAACACATTGCTGCACACCAAAGTCCAGTGTCTTCAAAACACTAATTTGGTTCTACAGCCTTAACATAGTGAGAACGTGAAAAGGACTTCTCTTTATTTAGGTTTCTAAAAACATATTTTGCTATTAAATGTATCCTATAAAGGTTGTATAATGTATATGCATAACATATATGTACAGTATAAACTAAAATTTAATGATGACTTGAACATTGGTGTATTTACAAACCAACTTAAGAAACAGAAGATTGTCAGTACCTTCTAAACCCTTTGAGTGTCCCTCCCCTAATACTATTCCTATTTGTCTACGCAGAGATAGGTACTATGCCAGAAGTTATGATCATCTCTTGATTTTCTTTAAAGCTTTACTTTATTTGTGTGTTTCCATAAGTAGCTTTTACTATACAAGATTTGATCTTTACATAGATGAATTAGAGTCTGTTTGTTTTGCTTAACATTATGCTTACAAAATCTATCCATGTTAATGTAACTGTAGTTTATTTACTTTTGCTACTGCACAGTATTCCATTGTGGGGGAAAACCCCTACCATTTATTTAGTCATTCATTTAGTCATTCTCTTGTCAAGGGAAGTTTGAGTTAGTCCCTATATTTTTCTCTTGTAAGTGTTGTTGCTAGAGAGATTCCCGGTCTTTGTCTCTGGGTAGATACAAATAACTGTTTCTCTGAAGTATATATCTAAGCATAGATTACTGAATCATAGAGTATGGCCATCTTCAACTCTTCTTGGTATAGCTCCTCTGAATTTGGTTTTTATTCAAATTTTTTAAAAAGTATGTATTAAGGAAATCAAACTTTTGAATAGAATTTCAACCTGATGTTAATTTTTGAGTTTTCCCCTGCATATTCTTAAACAATGGCCCTGACTTATAGCTATAAGCCACATATATATACATGAAGCTGTTGTTGGTAGCTTTGGTGTTTTTATCTTTCCTCTGACCATGCATAATTAGACTGGCCAAGGATTCTTCTATTTTTCAGTGTGACATCATGGTTCCTTTGCTCAACTGTCCCTAAGGTCTTTATCATTAGTAGTAATAGGATGAATAATCTTCCTTCCTGTCCGTAATTGTTGTGGTCATCAGTTGTTTTATCTATAACCTTGTCTTTCTTCTGGGAATAGTAATCCTCTTTTTTTAGTTAAAAAAGATTGTTTTTTAAAAAATTGTAGTAGAATACACATAACATAAAATTTATCATCATAGTTATTTTAAAGTTCTTTTGTAACTGATTTATTTAACTTAGCATAATGTCCTTAAGGTTCATTCATGTTGTAGCATGTGTCAACATTTTCTTCCTTTTCAAGGCTGAATGCTATTCCACTGTATGCATATGTCACATTTTGTTTATCCATTTTTCTGTCAGCAGCTAACATGAGTCGCTTCAACCTTTGGGCTATCATAAATATTGCTGATATGAACATAGATATATAGCTATCTCTTCAAGTCCCTACTTTCAATTCTTTTGGGTATACATCCAGAAGTGGAATTGCTGGAGTACTTTTGCTTCTTAGAGGAGTACTGCTTCTACCCCTGTTCCAACCATGTGTTTCTGGTGAGGGCTGCCAGTCTAGTCACTGTGTTTCTTCTTGTCACAGTTGATTGGCTGACAGGTGGACATCTGGGTCAAGCTAGGCCGATCAGAGTTCTCCCCTGGAAGTTTTCAGAGTGGAGTTGGAGAAGGTAATTCAGTTCTCTCTGTGGTGGAAGCTTAGGAGCTATTAGTGGTTAAGTGTCCTGTCATGTGAAGAAGACCCACTTGTGAGAAGAGAAAATAAAGCCATCGGGCAGAAAGAAATAGAAATGAGAAATAAGAAAGTCCTCGTAGCACTTGCTTTCTTGTCTTTTTCCAAGTCTTTTGAGCCAGTAAATTCCACATGCCTTAAACGATTTGAATGAGATTTTTATTCCTTGCAATCAATGTCTTGACCAACACAGTGTCATAGTTATATCTTGTGCTTTAGGCAAGTTCTACTTTAAGTCAGCCAAGGGTCAGTATTGCTTCCCACAATCCTGAAGGCTGGTGCAATGCAATGAGGAGAAATGTACTGATTCGTGTCAGAGTAAACGTTGCCCAACATCTGTGACTGAAATTGGCAATGGGAATAATTAGTGAGTAAAACTGATGAGGATTAAAAACTGAGAAGGAAAAGAGATAGTAATGAATTGTAAGAGGAAAGGATGTTGGTTTACAAATGTTTGATGAGGAGATTGACCTAGACTGTAAACCTACAAAGTATGACAAATAGACAGAGGTCTCGGGTTGTAGGATATGAAACAATACAATTTTCTATGTCAGGAGGCAGAATTTTCTGGGAAGGCAGATTTATTCTAAATAGTGTGGAAGTTATTCTAAATTAGTATAGAAACTAAATGACTTTGTTCCTTCCTAATGTTTAGAACAAAAGAAAGGGTTCTAGACTAGCTGGTATGAAAAATGGGCTTTTATAGATGGCCTTAACTACTTGGGTATGAGAAGCAGAAACCTTCTCCAACTGGATAAAGAAAAAAAAGGAGAAAGAAAAGAAAGAAAAATTACTGGAAGAATACTAGAGTGTCTCCAAGGACTCTTGGAGGACAAGAGTTCTTGGAGAAGGGCAAGAGCAAGACATACAATTGGGCCTCACAGAGAACTGGTGCTTCCAATTCAAAAGCTCAAGGAGTGAAAGTATTTATTTTCTTCCTATCTTTCTCCCCCCACCGCCCCGGAACCTCTCTTCTCTTTTTGTCTATATTTCTACTTTATTCTTCTCCTTCATTCTTTTAGGTGGTTTTTTCTACTTGACTATGGCCATCTTATTACTGACTTTCCATATCCTTATAAACTTTGCACTCAAATTTCAGATGAAAATCTGCTTGGCCTAGATTGGGTCCTGTGTCTACCTTGATACAATTAGCAATGCTTAAAAGAGCTTGTTTCCCATTCAGCAGGGAACAGGTTAGCTGATGACGTGAGGGGAAGATGTAGGTACACTACCTTTAATAAAGATTATAAAAATGGTCTTTATTGAAGAAAATAAAGGTGATAAAAGACAATACAAATTCGTTTTATCTTTAACAAAAACAATTTATCTAACAATACAGTTGGCAAAGACAGAAAGTGATTGAGTTGTTTCGTACATATATTAATCTGTGCCAAGTTGGACACCATATGTATGCTCCAGACCTAGTTTATATAGTATGTAGACTGAACCATCAAATTCCTCAGAGTTCTGCTCACCCTTTTCTGTGATACTCATGTTTTCAGTGTGGTTTTTAATGCTTGCAAAGCCCTCATCATGCTCGTTTTTGTTTTTTGGCTCTCAGAAGATACATATATCTAACTCCCATGTTTGTGGTATGGGCATGTGGTCTAGAGCAAGACCATGGAAGAGAATTAACCACTTTCTAGTTGAGTGACTTGAGCCATGATTTCCTCATCCTTAAAATGGGTCTAATAAACCTGCCCCACTTAACTTACTAGGTGGTTACAAAATTCGAATGAGATATTGGGAGTAAATCTGATTTGTCACCCGAAAAGCAGTTTCAAAGACAGGTAACTAGACTTGTGGTTTTCAGCTCCAATATGGATGACCCAGAGTATGATCACAATAATTTGTTGCCAGTAATTTATTACTAGTCATAAAGATCTGACATTTGTGAAGCACTTTTAAAAAATAAAGAATACATTCAAAGTTATTTGTCTACTAATGTCACTGTTACTCATTTGCATTTCAATATTTCCTTTATGGTAACAGAATAGATGGAGTTTGGCATAGTATGGTAAGAATTGTCTATCGTTTTAAAGTCACCTCTGACAGCGTGTTACACACGTATGCTTCATGTTGTGCATTGTGGCAGAATGTACTTGAAAACTGACAAATCATGGAATTATTAGCTATGTGAAGCAGGATTCTAGTTTTCCTCATTCACTACTGTTGTGCCCAGCAACTGACATAGTTCCTGCAACACAAGCCGTTCTCAGTAAATACTGAAATGACCCAGAAGCTAACATTCCAAGGACTACAGATAGTTTTGCTTATGCCTTAGATACTAGAATTTCATTCTTGTACCAAGTAGGGAGGAATAGTTTCCTGCTCACCTTTGTTTAGGAGAAAAATGTGATGCTTGTGGTATTTGTAATTGATTTGAGGTGTGAATTACAGTTGCTAAGTTGTTCTTTTGAAACTCTAAAGAGAGCTGTAAACAGAGGCATTTGTTTACTACAAAGCATCTAATTACTGGCTGCTTTCTAATCTATGCTTCCTATGCCATGAGGACTTGTTGATGCATTAAAGAAAATACTTGGTTAACAAAAATTAAAAACCTGAGGATTAAAGGTGGTTCTGAGAAACTAACATTTAAAAAGATGTTCCCTTGTTTAAAAGGAAAATAAAACTAAATAAAATCTTCAAACTATCTTGGTAAAGACTCTGAATGGATAAGAAATCTGCATTTCTCTAAGAATGAGCTATAGAAAATGCTGATCAATTAAGCGATCCGAAAATGAGATAAAGGGCCACAATCGACTACTCTGGTTTTCAAATATTATTTCATTTTTTAAAAGTTGGTAACAAGTAGTAAAGTGATTTCCTATGGTGTTGGCAGAATGGGTGCTGGGGAAGAGAACAATTGCTCCTTTGAGGGAGCTTCTTGGGTGCTTGCCTCCTGTAGTTAGATTTTTCTATTTAAGAGAGCCATCTGCTTCATTAAACTTTCCAAGATCAGGCATTATCTATAGGGAGTTCCACAAAGTCTTAAAACAGAACCGCAGCAAAGTTTTCAGTTAATGCCAGCAAGCCAGATGTTACCCAGATTGTGAAATTCTTTTTTTCCTTCCAAAACCAGAGATTTCAGGAGAGGCTGAATTAATGCAAATGTTGGACAGTCCTTAGGGTTAGCATTTGGAGTCAACATTGATCTTGTTTGGCCTCTGCTCACGGAGCCCCTCTAGAGTCAGTCCAGGAGAACTCTGTGTATGGTTTAGGAAAACATAAACAGAGGGATTATAGGGGGAGAATTCTGGCCTTCCACATTCCCTAGTGCATATTCCTTGCTGAAAAAGTTACACATACTAAATTCTGAGGAATTTGATATTCCCCATGCTGCTTCCTTAATCCAGCATACATTTCTTCCATTTTGGATGAGTTTTCATTTCTGAGTGTACCCTACAGGCTGCCTACTGATCTCAAAAAGATTGAGTGGTGGAAAAAACATGCAATGGAAACTGAAAATGAAAACTGCTCCTTTTTGTGTCCCCCAAGAGCTGACATTTGATTATCTGAAATATTTGGACTGAAGCTCTCAGTAGATATGTAGAGGCACAAAGATAGGTACATCCTTTCTAGAATCAAGTGCTGAAGAAGGCTGTGCGGTCAAGTACTCTGGGGGGGTCACAAGGCCTCCATTTCCCTTTCTTCCTTTCTTCCTT
>NW_012116110.1:3033244-3049597 GCF_000951035.1 Colobus angolensis palliatus | reverse complement strand
CGCTCTGTCACCCAGGCTGGAGTGCAGTGGTGCCATTTTGGCTCAATGTAATCTCCACCTCCGGGGTTCATGCCATTCTCCTGCCTCAGTCTCCTGAGTAACTGGGACTATAGGCGCCCACCACCATGCTGGGCTAATTTTTGGAATTTTTAGTAGAGGCGGGTTTTCACCATGTTAGGCAGGATGGTCTCGATCTCCTGACCTTGTGATCCTCCCGCCTCGGCCTCCCAAAGTGCTGGGATTTCAGGTGTGAGCCCCCATGCCCGGCCTCAGGCCTCTATTTCTTTTGTAACAAGTGCTAACTTTGTCCCTGGGGTTAGAAGGATCAGATTCTCCCTTCTGCTACCAAACAGGACAAGATTCACTTGTTTTTGGGAACCCCAAACGTTCACATTTTTTCCTTTTAACCTCTTTTCAAATTCAACCAAATCAAAACAACTAAGTAGCTAAACAGCAACAACAAAGCAACACAAAAACCAATCCTTTCTTGTCCCTAGTTGGGTCCAATATTTTCAAAGTAGAGTGAATAAGTTTTAGGTGAAACCAGATTTTATTGACTATTATCCTCTAATTTTATAAGACTAAAGTAAAGAAAACACAATTCCCTCTAGAGGCTTTATTTTTCTAGCATGTATAACCTAAAAAAAATGTGGTTTGAATCTCTAGCTATGAAAATGTACATTTTAACAGCATTAAGAGAATCAAAATAGACTAGTACCTTCACATGCCAGATGTAAAGGTGTTCCATGAGTGTGTCTAAAAGGCTGATTCTGCCTTTTGACCCACGGATGGGTCCTATAGCAAATTAGAAACATGATTTCTCCTCTGTGATGAAGGCGTGATTTTGCTGTCATGACTTGCTATCATATGTTGAAAATGTTCTCTAGACACCTATGCACTTATGCTTTCTATTGTGAAGCTTTCAGTTCAGTTGCTTATTTCTGTCAATAGAACTGTAAATATTTAGATTCACACAGTATGGTCATGGTTGATTCCAATAACAAAAGGAGAAGCTGACTTAGCATATCCCATGAGGTGTGTAGAGTCAGAGATACTCCATTTCTCAGTGTCCTTTATTTTTCATCTATACCATAGTCTTACCTCTGCTCAGCTTCTTTGAAGACTTGAGAGAGAATTGCATAAAACAGACTGTATTGCTAAAGAAATAAAGGCCTGAATTTCCTCCCTTTATGGATAGTTTTTTTTTCCCCCCCACAGAAGTTTCTGACTCTTATTTATCAATTTGGAAGATGTAGACTGCTATGTTAATATCACTTCTCAATTCTTTAGGATTTTCAATCACTGTTTTTGTGGTGATCTATGATACTTCACATCTATCTTTAGCAAATATTACCCCATTGACTCAACGTAGCCTTCTGAAGCATTAGTTAGCAGCTGCCACTGCAGAAATGTCCCCTGCAATCACAATAGCTTGAGGCTTGCTGGCATGTTAATTCATTTTTAAAAAATTATACTTTCAGTTCTAGGGTACATGTGCACAACATTCAGGTTTGTTACATAGGTATACATGTGCCATGCTGGTTTGCTACACCCATCAACCCGTCACCTACGTTAGGTATTTCTCCTAATGCTATTCCTCCCCTAGCCCCCCACCCCCCAACAGGCCCCGGTGTGTGACGTTTCCCTCCCTGTGTCCATATATTCTCATTGTTCAACTCCCACTTATGAGTGAGAACATGCGGTGTTTGGTTTTTTTGTTCTTGTGTTAGTTTGCTGAGAATGATGGTTTCCAGCTTCATCCGTGGAGAAAGATTCTTGGTATGGTTGCACTGCTCTCTCTCCAACTGTATTCCCTTCTCCCAAAGTACCAACGTATTATTCTGCCACTCTCTAGAAACCCTTGGGCTTCTGCTAGTCTAAGACAGAGAACTTATCAAATGAGCCATGGATTTTAAAACTGCCAATTCAATATCAATTAACATAAGTTTCACTTGAAAAATGAGAATATCTCTCAAAGAACATTTTTTTTCAAAAAAACAAGCAGTCACATCTTTTAAGAAACCATTAATCATGATAATCTCTTTTCAAGAACTCTCATCACCCCTAGAAACTGCAAATAATATGCCCCAGATTTTCTTTACAAATCTGAATAGTCTGCCTTTCAGTTTTGCAAACATGAGGGAGATTCCTTGGCTGTTTGCCTGTGTTCTGCAGCTCCTAAAATACCACACTGAGTGTGCACCAATTTGATACCGATGCTGATATAAGAAGAGAAGGTCATGCAGAAATCTTAGCAATACATACCACTAAATACAGCTTTTGACTTGTCTAAGTCTAAACCTAAATCCTAAGCTCCTTTTTGGCAGGAACCATACCTCTTGCTTTCTCTGTGTCTCCTCAATTCTGTCTATCACAAAATTAAGCATATATTAGGTGTTTAATAAACACTCTGAATATGACTTAATGTTTTTCCAGTTCAAAAAGCAAACTCATTAAACAACTTTAAGAAAAAATATAGGGAGAAGAAAAAATTCACTCAAGGTCTCATGACTCAAATAGCAGCACAGTCAGGATTTAGTAAATAGGTACTTTGAAGCCGTTGGAATTAAAGCCTCTATTGACTATGCTGGTGCCCAACTGTGTGGTCATTAGTCCAGCCCACTCTTTCTCACTCTCTGCAGTCCTAAAAACATTTCTTAAATATCCTTCTGTCTGAAAAATTCCCATCTGCCCCACCCACGGTCTCAGCAGAATGAAGACATCGCGTTCCTCTCTCATGCTGCACTTGCAGGGCTTCAGGGAATTCAGAAATCTGCATACAGAAGAGACCATCTAGCTCCTTTTATCCATCCATACAGCTACCCATCCATTCACTTGATTCAACAAATTAGTGCTCAGTGCTAAGTGCTCACTATGAATTAGACCACTGTGTTGTGTTCTGAGAAAACAAGGGTGAACAAAACAAACCTGGATCCCTTCTGTCCTAGAACTCACAGTTCAGTGGGAGACAAAGTAGTGATAAATAAATAGTGAGCAAATGTAGAATTCTGAGAAAATCAGAAAGCCAAGAGGGACAGGAAAAGAAGACCAGATGCAGTTCCTTTTGATTTCTTATTCAGCCAAATGCCTTTTTCACTTGGCTTCTTTCAATATCAGCTCAACTATTCCATGGGCACACTGAGAAACCATATAGCAAACAGGGTGGCTTGAGGCAAAGTACCTGCCATGTTGGGGTCTGCCTTCTAGTAGGGCTAGCAAGGTATGCAAACCAAAACCAAAAGCCAAACAAACAGGACAAGCTGTGTTAAATTGTTAGAGTGTATGCAGTAGATAAGTTATAAAGAAGACTAGATGGAATATGGTGCCTGTTGAGTTTCAGAGACAAAAGGTAACACAGATAAATAAAAGGGAGCTTGATGCACCTTCTGAGCGTAGCCTGCCCTTCTGAACGGTCAGAACTCTGGAATGCTCTAGGTCTTGTTCACTGTTGCTTCACTGTGTTGCTCTTTAGTAATTTCTTCAGGTATTTTTTCAGGAGTAGATAGTTGACAAGCAGCTGATGATTAAATAATACTTGTAGATTGAAAGGCAGGAGTGGGGAGGTTGGGAGTGATACTACGTTTATTGTCATTTTCTTTCCCTGCTTAAGATCACCATTATTACATGTGCTACAGCTGCAAAGACACTCTCAATGATAAAGCTACTTCTCTCCTTCTTTCTCTTTTTCTCTTTCTTTCTCTCTCTCTCTCATTTTTAGATCTTTTTGTCCTTTATTCAAGTAGTTTCTTCATGATTTTCTAATTCCTGAAGTTTGCTTTTGCATCTTGCTGTGTAGATAGGAAGAAATAGATCCATGCTGTGCACTGAAAGGTGATTAGGACCTTTACATCATGTATAAGATGCAATTATTTATTCATGTTCTGTGAGCTGGGAATCATGACCAGAAAGGATCTGAAAGCAGAATAGCATTGCTTTCCTTAAATTATATACACAATAAAGGGCATTTCTAACAATAGGTAGCAATTTTTAAACTACCTGAATCAAAAATCATGGAAGCCACTTGATCCGAATCTCCATTTGTCTGCCTTTGTAACAGTGTGATCTTCTGGATGTTAACCTCTCTGAACCTTGGTTTGCTCATCTGTAAGATGAAGGAAGTTCCTGATCCACAGCTTTATTAAAGACATGAAATGAAATACTTCATATTGAGTCTTAGGACCAAAGCCTGGCATTTAATAGACATCCAATAAATGTAAGCATTCTCATTCAGTATGGGTGTTTGCAAAAACTTGTGCATTATTCAGTATCTGGAAGCTAAGAAGAATTTGAAAGGCTCACTGTCAGCTCAGAGAGTACAGTGATTTTTTTTTTTTAAGTATTATTATATGGGTCTTAAAAGTTAACAGCTTATACTTTAAAACCATTCAGAGATATAAATCCTACAGATCAGTGGAAATACAATAACAGTTTGGTAATAGCAATAACCACAAAACTAAAATAATAACAGCTAAAATTGAGAACATTTTGTGCACAGAGAGCATGATCTCATTTAATCTTTACAAGACACTAGAAACTATTATTATTCCCATTTTATAGATGTGGATGCTGAGGCAGAGAGAAGTTAAGTGAATTGCCCAAGGTCACATAACTTGTAAGTAGAAGATCTAGAGCTGGAAACTTTTCCAAAGCCCAACGTCTTCTGTGACCTGTACCACTTTAGCCTTCTCAAAAGAGCTCTTTCCCTGGATCCTACACTTAAAAGGATCTATTCTGAGTCTCCCCTGGCTGTATCCTTTCCCGAGCAACAAGAGCCTAAGGAGCCAAGTGAACGTGTTCATTCAGAGCTGGTGACTCTTTCTTTTTTTTTTTTTTTTTCGCTCTGTCGCCCGGACTGGAGTGCAGTGGCCGGATCTCAGCTCACTGCAAGCTCCGCCTGCCGGGTTTACGCCATTCTCCTGCCTCAGCCTCCGGAGTAGCTGGGACTACAGGCGCCCGCCACCTCGCCCGGCTAGTTTTTGTATTTTTAGTAGAGACGGGGTTTCACCGTGTTAGCCAGGATGGTCTCGATCTCCTGACCTCGTGATCCCCGTCTCGGCCTCCCAAAGTGCTGGGATTACAGGCTTGAGCCACCGCGCCCGGCCGCTGGTGACTTTTTCTGGACCACAAGTAGGGTACTCAGATCCTTGGTATTCTCTGCACAAAAGGTCCCCAGACTGTCCCCCAAACTTGTACAGACTTCTCCCCAGTGTATCCTCCTGAGCATAAACCATCCATGCTGTGCACAGCCTAGGTAGGCTTGTGAGCTAGAATGTCCACAGGTAGGTATGTGGACCACCTTGAGGTGTGGGATGAAATGGGAGGCATAAGGGCAAGAGGTTGCATGAATGCAGCCAGGGTGCTGCCACACTCCCTTGGGCCGTTGAATTTTGGCCTAGAACTTCAAGGAGTTCAAGAATTCCTTGTTTTTGGAATTCTTATTCCAAAAACTTATTAATTTTTTAATTAATTTTTTAGTTGACAAAAATTTATTAATTTTTTAGTTGACAAAATTTTTATGTATTTATGGTGTATAATGTGTTTTGATATATGTATATATTATAAAATGGCCAAATTAAGCTAGTGAACATATCCATTACTTCATATACTATTTTTGTGATAAGAATACTTTAAATCAACTCTCTTAGCAATTTCATATGATACATAGTTATTAACTATAGTAACATGTCATAGAGTCATAAAATAATTCTTCCACAGTGTGACAATTCCTCAAGGATCTAGAACTAGAAATGCCATTTGACCCAGTGATCCCATTACTGGGTATATACCCAAAGGATTATAAATCATGTTACTATAAAGACACATGCACATGTATGTTTATTGTGGCACTATTCACAATAGCAAAGACTTGGAATCAACCCAAATGTCCATCAATGATAGACTGGATTAAGAAAATGTGGCACATATATACCATGGAATACTATGCAGCCATAAAAAGGATGAGTTCATGTCCTTTGTGGAGACATGGATGAAGCTGGAAACCATCATTCTGAGCAAACTATCAGAAGGACGGAAAACCAAACACTGCATGTTCTCACTCATAAGTGGGAATTGAACAGTGAGAACACATGGACACAGGGCAGGGAACATCACACATCAGGGCTTGTTGGGGGATGGGGGACTGGGGGAGGGATAGCATTAGGAGAAATATCTAATGTAAGTGACAGGGTGCAGCAAACCAGCATGGCATGTGTATACCTATGTAACAAACCTGAATGTTGTGCACATGTACCATAGAACTTAAAGTGTGATAAAAAATAAATAAAAAATAAAAGTAAGCTAGCAAATAAAAAAAAAATCTTTCAAACTCATTCCTCCTGTCTAACTGAATTTTTTTTTATCATTTTACCAATATCTCACTAATCCCTCTCCCTGCCACCTTCAGCCAACCCCTAGTAACCACCATTCTACCCTCTACTTCTGTAAGTTTGACTTTTTTAGATTCCACATGTAAGTGAGATTATATGGTATTTGTCTTTCCATACCTGGTTTATTTCACTTAACATTATATCCTTCAGATTCATCCATGTTGTTGCAAATGACAGATGTTCCTTCTTTTTTAAGGGTGAATAATGTTTTATTGTGTATAGGCACCACATTTTCTTTTTATCTGTTTATCCATTGATGGACACTTAAGTTGATTCTATTGCTTGGCTGTTATAAATAGTACTGCAGGGAGCAGGGGAGTGCAGATATCTTTTCAACAACCAATTTCATAATCATTTGATATACACTCAGTAGTGGGATTGCTGGATCATATGGTGGTTTTGTTTTGAATTTTTTGAGGAAGCTCCCTAATGTTTTCTATAATGACAGTAGTAATTGACATTCCCAACAACAGTGTACAAAGATTCCCTTTCAGGAACTCTGAATTTGGATCTGGTCTTTCAGGTCATTGTGAAAGCACTTTTTTTCAAGGCAGGAGATGTAATAAGTTTTGTTTGAAACTTAATTGGTTTGATTTATAATTTTTAAATGTTTAAAGGACAGTTATAAAATCTGCTCCAAAGTCTTTCTCCTAACTTTAATATCTGAGTTATTTAAGGATCAGTCTCTAATGATTACCTTTTTCCTCGACTCTGAGTCACATTTTTTTGATTCTTTATGCCTAGTGATCATGGGTTATATACTGTACGTTATGAGCATACGTTGTAGAGATTCTGCATCCTGTTACATTCCTCTGCAGGTTTTCTTTTCTTTTTCTTTTTCTTTTTTTTGTCTATAATGCACTTAAGTGGACTGGATTCAGACTTTTAACTCAACCTCCTCTGTGTGGGCAGAAGCCAAAATTTCCATTCAATTTTATTAGCCTTTGCTGAGCAACATGGAATCTTCCCAGCTTATGAGTATTTTATGTCAACCTGAGGTTTGGACAAAATTTGTTTATACACAGAATTTGGGGCTACTACTATCCAGTTCTCTTCTCATGGGACTTCTCTCCTACTTTCTAGTTGCTGTGGTTACCATGAAATCTGTTCTCTTCATCAAGCCAGTAAAAGTATAGGTTTCCATCAGTCAGTAAGATGGGAGGGGACTGTCTTTAAATTAAAGGCCTTCAAAAATCAGGAAACCCAATGCCGTTCTCTTCTTCCAAATGTCCACTTAACCCCTGACCCAGTGATATGGTTTGGCTCTCTGTCCCCACCGAAATCTCGGCTCAGATTGTAATCCCCGTGTGCTGAGGGAGGGACCTGTAATCCTCATTGTCTAGGCTGGGAGGTGATTGGATCATGGGGGCAGTTTTCCCATGCTGTTTTTGTGATAGTTAGAGAGTTCTCATGAGATCTGATGGTTTTATGAGTGTTTGGAAGTTCCTCCTTCACTATTCTGTCTTTCCTGCCCCCTTGTGAAGAAGGTACTTGCTTCCCCTTCACCTTCCGCAATGGTTGTAAGTTTTCTGAGGCCTCCCCAGCCATGTGGAACTGTGAGTCAATTAGACTGCTTTTCTTAATAAATTACCTAGTCTTGAGCAGTTCTTTATAGCAGTGTGAAAGTGGATTAATACACCCACTATCTGCCTTCTTGTGGTCACATTAAAGATGACTAATGAGTTTTGCTAATGTATTTCTATTGTTGATTGTTTTACTATGCCCTGTTTATTCCTTGGGCATGAATACTGTTTATTTTCAGATGATCAAATAGAATCTCATCATTATTTATAATTTTTAATACCAAGAGGAAAATAATAAATAATCAAGTCTTGGCTCTTTGGATTGTTAAAAATTTTTTCCTTTGTGCTTATTTACAAAATGATTGTTTGATCTACAAAATTGTCTATATTTTGACATTTCGATTATCTATCTTGCTGATAATGAATGAGTCAAAGTTTTTAATTTGCACATTATTTAAAGAATAAATCTGATTTTATGAAAACAAGTATCTATTTGTTAATGGCAAGACTAGATTGCTACTTTTCCATTTTGGCCTACAACAGTGTTTACAGGCTGGTACTTATGTTAAATGACTCACAGATATAACTTGCCTTACTATTTTAATCTATTGAAAAATATAGTAGCAATACCATTTCCAGATTATACTACTTCCTTGATCAAATTTACCAGTTGGTTTTTAAGTTAGAGGAAATTGTTTTAGTCATCTAACCAACTGAGACAAGGTATACAAAAGACCAGTAACAGAGATGCAGTATCCAAGGATCTTGCTAACAAAGCACAACCTAAATAGGGGACAAAAAAATCTCAAAAGATTATTTTTCACTCACATGTGCTGCTGCTATTTTTAAATCTTTTAAATAGGACACACATTTGAATACAAGATGGCTAAACACTTGTAAAGCCTAAGAACTTGCATTTCAAAGAGAAGTTTTGAATGCATACGATGCTTTATACCGAAATATGCCAATATTGAATAATGAATGAAAGGAATTCAATTCTGGAGGCGATGCTGCTGGTTTCTAATGAGCCAATAAGTCAGAGCAGAGATGACTTCTCTGCACTGGACTTAGAGGTGATGAATGTTCCAGAGAATCTGCCTAAATAGAGATGTTTTTTGTAAATCCCCTTGTATCTGTCAGTTTGCTCTACTTCCTGTAACCAAGGTGATGATTCAGGACAACAAAAAGATACTTTGTAAAAATGGACTATTTTTGTTGTTTGTCAGCACCACTATGTCACTTTCTAGCAGGTCTGGGAGCTCTGAGTTTATCTTGGGACCTCAAGAGGAGAGGATCACCCAACTCACCGGTATTTGAGGACACAAATCCATGGCTGGGCTCGGCTTTAAAAGGTCTTATCTGAGACTCCTTGTGGAACAGAGTTTCATCAAAGCCAATCCAAAAGGTCTACGTAGAAATAACCTTTCTTGCTGCACCTTATGCGAATAATCAGGCCATGTATAGGACTAAAGTTTATTCTATGAACAACGCACACGGTCCTATCATAAATTTATTTTTATAAAAAATGAGGACTGGAGAGAAAAACTGTTCTCCAAAGCTTATCATATATTTCTCATTAAATTGTAGTCTCTAATTGTTTTTAAGCTTTTTGCCTACATTTTCGACTAACCCTGCTTATTCCTGTGAATCAAGTGGTAATCTCCTGCAGTTTGGAAGAAAGAAAAAGGGATGGGTAATGTAAAAATCTGCATCAGTATGCTAGTTCTGGTCAATTATCCTGCAAATTCTGCCAGGTAATGAAAGTGAGTAGAATGCCCATAACCTAGAGGTTTCTTCGTTTGGGAGGATAAAACCAAGGCTTCATAGACCACCAAAGGAAAGTTTTATATCTTGGCAAGTGAAATTTTAGATGGAAATCATCTACTACACCATACTCGTGGAAACTGCTATACTCACTATACTATTTGCAATGGGGTTATACAGGGTAGCACCTTCTAACTGAAGTATTGGACAGAGTTTCCATTGCTCTTGTATTTAGCTTAATTATCATCCTTAGAGCAGGGATAATAGTTACTGACAAAAAGGAAGCATGAAAGTTTTAGAATCACTGAGTCTGCTAGGACTTTTTATTGGGTTTAGTAATGATTAACACCTCTAGTAAAGTAGAGGAAAATCTACAAGTACTTAAAAATCAAATCAAACTTATTAACAGGCTCAGGGAAAATTCCGGCTGCAGCCCTGGGTGGCTATAATCCCTCTTTAATGAATTCCAGTCTTCTTTATGGAATTGGTTAGCCCCTTTATTAAGCCCCCTCTTGCTTATATGTCTTGTATTGATATTTGGACCCTGTATACTCAATACTATAACTCGAATAGTTTCTTCTAGCTTAGAAGAAATCACAGGGTGCTTCTTTCTTGACTTTAAAAAATTATTTGAGGTTTTTATTAGCTTGCTTAGCTTTTCTTATCTAATTTTCTGCCTTTTATCAGTTTGGAAGTTATGCAATTTACTTCTTTTTGTGGTTACTTTTAAATTTTACCACATGCATTTAACTTAACAAAATCTAAAGGTACTGTATTAGTCCATTCTCATGCTGCTGATAAAGACATATCTGAGACTGGGTAATTTATAAAGAAAAAAAGGCTTAATGGACTTACAGTTCCATGTGGCTGGGGAGGCCTCACGATCATGGTAGAAGGCAAAAGGCACGTCTTACACAGCAGCAGGCAAGAGAGAATGAGAGCCAAGTGAAAGGGGAAACCCCTTAAAAAACCATCAGATTTCATGAGAGTTATTCACTACCACAAGAACAGTATGAGGGTAACTGACCCCATGATTCAATTGTCTCCCACTGGGTCCTTCCCACAGCACATGGGAATTATGGGAGCTACAACTGAAGATGAGATTTGGGTGGGGACACAGCCAAACCGTATCAGATACTAACTTAGTCTTCGCTTGAATATTATAAGAATGCCAGAAATGTTAGTTGCATTAGGATACTGTCTAGTATTTTAATTCTATCTTTCAGGGAAAAACTTTGTTATTCAGACTAAATATTTTATGCCAACCATGTTTGTTTATTATAACTGCATATTTCCCAAATTCTTTGCTCACCATTCTTATCTCAGACTTTCCTTCTGGGGACCATATAGTTCCTTCTGGATGTTTCTTTGGTGAAGGTCTGTTGATTGTAAATACACTTTTTTCTTGTTCATCTCACTGTTTGGAAATAGTTGTTTGGGTTATAGAATTCTGGGTTGGCTATTATTTTATCTCAGCACATTGGAAATATTATTTTATTGACTTCTAGCCTTCATCCTTGCTGTTGGAAAGTCTACTGTTAGGCAAATTGTCTTACTTCACAGAAGATCTGTGTCAGTCAGCCATTGTTGTGCAACAAACTACTCCTATAACACAGAGATTCATTAATTTTTTTCTTCATGCATGTAGAGTGTGAGTCAGCTGAGTCAGATGAACTAGGCTGCACTTAGCTGGGCAACTGTGTTTCAAGTCCTAGGTCTGATTGAACTTGGCTTCTCACTGTGTGTTGGGCTCTTTTTAGCTCTGTCTATCTTCATTCTTGGCCAAAATATTAGTTATTATGACAATCATCCTTCATGAGACCAATTTGCATGCAGAATTTTCTAGAGTTAAATTTGCTAAGCACATGGTAGAGTTACTAGAGAGATGGAATAGAAAATGTACAATTAGGGGTAGAGAGAGACAGAGGAACACAGAATTTTTTACAAGTAGGATACCTTTAGAGACACTGCAGTTATTTCTCACCATCTAATCTAAGTAGAGGCTAACATGCTTACTTAACAAACTCTTTGATAAATCATGGGTCAACTGATTCCATTTAGCACATCAACTTATACCCGAAATAACTTCATTACATTCTGTTGCTTTAGAAAAGCCTACAAATGGCTTTGATAGCTTATAAAGGGCATTCATAAAGTTGTAAACTATAATCTGCCAGTTGATTTAAGGTTTGACTTTTAACAGACTTATGATCTAGCAGTATAAGAATAAGTTTAGCATAGCAAATTTTCTGGCAAAATGTGCAAGTCATAGGCTCAACTGGTTTCAAATGGGATCATCAAGTTGCTGATAACAGAGTGCAAGATGAATTAATGATTAGCAGAGAAGAGTGCCATATGATTTTAAAATAATAGCATTCTTACTCTGAGATATTTCCATTTGCTACAAATGCTCTAATTGTTATTAGATCAGATTAGCATTTGACTGGAATAATATTTCACCTTTTCCTCTTTAATTAGTGTTTTTACCTCTATTTGGGAGCTAATAAACATTTTTCTCACTCCTGTTAGCTAAACACCAGATGAAAATGAAAACATAATTAGTATAAATATTCAGGTCTAACTACAGAGATCCATTGTTCTTATAAAACAGGTGAACATGTGATACAAAACCATTTGGTTTGCACATGATAGTACCAAATCATTACCATTATTGGAACTAATTTGATGTGGCATCAGCCAAATGAAACGTGGTCATGGTTCCCTAGCACTAAGTACTTTCGGAGATAGGCAAAACTTTGGCAGATGACCTGTAGCTGCCAAAAATGGCAAAAGTGATGCCAGGACCTTTGCTGTCTCTTGAATTTTTTGTAAACATATAGGTACTCTTCACCAAGTTAAAACGTGAGTCATTTCAATTTTGTAAGCTGGTGAAGTATTCAACTAAGCCTTACATTTGTATGATTATCATAACACTAGTTGGAAGATGAAATTTGTAGAAGTTACAGTTCTAATTAAACTTATATTAAGAAATCTCATGATATTTAGATGATAAAGCAGATAAGGCATGACCAGTCCTCCAAGTTCAAATTCAGATTCTTAAAACTAAAGTTGCTTTAACTTTTCTCTAGGACATGCAAGGAGAGTGTGAGGTCTTTTCCTTAGATCACTGGTTCTCTAACTTGAATGCTAATTACTATATTAAGGGTTGCTTAAATTCCTGGGACTCATCCCAGAGTTCCTGGTTCAGTGTATGTTGGATGAACCTGAAAATAGCCATTTTAAATAAACACTTGAGAGGATTTTTTTAATGTGGCCATGAGCCCATACTTTGCAGTGTACTTCATTGGACCTTTGTGCTAAGAAGTAGAACTGTCTGAGAGAGGTAAGAGATGACATGTCTTATTATTGTGGTGTCTAGATATTTCTCTTAACACCTCTTCTGCTTCATTAGACAAAATATTTGACATAGGAGTGACCTAAGACAGCTATATCTTTAAAAATAACATATTATAAGCAAAGAAACAATAAAAAGAAAGGAATGATTTTAAAAACACAATTTGAATAAGAAATCAAGACTGAGACAAATGAGAACAAATTTGCATGCTGTAAAACCTCAATTCTTTGTAATAATTTAACTACAGACTTTGTTCAAAGTCTCCACGCAGCTGAAACAGTAGGAACATACAGTCAGTTCTCTGGTCAGTTATTATTGGCAAAATGGATGAAAAGTACCAAGCTTTTCCTTCTGTTGCAAGACACTGAGTGACGGGGCATACCATGTCTTCAAGGGCATTCTTCATTGCCACAAAGTGATGTTCTAACTCAGCAGTCTGCTCTTGACTCCCTACTCATGAGGATGTGGTGTGCCTTAGTGTCAGTCTGGATACTGGAGACAGCCATCTGGCCCCTAAGAGCTCAGATCTTCTTACAAGCTGAAGATCAACATCCAAGGTATTTTCCTCTGATGTCCCCATCACTGGGAACAGTTACCTATAAAAGCCTACTCTCCTGCCCTGGGATCACGTTCTTTTAGGTATGAGAGTCCAGCACATGTCCTACCTTCTCCAGAAGGCCCTCTAGCCAGATGATGGTTGTTTCCTGGATTACCCCAGTATGGAATCTTTGCAGTCGAAATATGGGCCAGAATCATGTCACCCTGCCCATCAATCTCAGATCACATGCAACTTTTAGGCCTGGACAGAGCAGAACAGGACTGAATTTTGCTCCTGACTGTTTCTTGCTACTGAAGTTAATGGCATAAGGAGAATTCTAGAAAGCTGCTTTAGAACTTACCTGGAAAGCCTGCCTGCATAATGAAACCATTGCTATTCTTATGTGGGGGTGAAATGAGTAGTCATCTAGATGGTGTGGTTTGAGGGACAAAAAGAAAGCCCCACACTACAAAATATCTCCTTAAGTAATAAGCAGTTCAGGTTTGAAATTCCACCATTAGTAATTTATTCCTTTATGTTTATAACTTCCAACTCTATGGAAGTTATAATATACAGGATGATTCAATGTAAGAATATTAATCAGTCCACTATTCTTTGTAACCAGGGTTAATTGGGAACCCTGAGATTCTAGGGGCAGAAGGAATTACAGAGGAATGTTGGTATAGAAGGGTTGCAGGAATAAGGGTGTTTATTTCATGATTTTATCTAGGGCCGTTCTTGCCTACCACACTAGCACAGAGTGGTTTTTTTATCTGCAAGGTACCATGTAATCTTCTCATATTAATGTTAAGCAAGTAAACTGGAAACAGAAAGAAACCATTTAATATTAGGGATACTTTTAGTAAAATTTACATGCATAGTGCTGATATATTTAAAAAGAGCCAGAGGAGATCATAGTTAACAACGGAAGCGTGAAGAAGAGCATGTGGGACTGCATGGCACATGTGGTATAAATGAATACCTTGAATAAATTTGCCCCCAAATGACCATTATATTATTAGTGCATAGTGAGGCCAGATTCTTCTGAAAGAAGTTGCGGATCTGGAGTGGATTTTATCTAAGTATCAGGGAAGGGACATTATTAGAGTGTCTCCTAGTCACTGATCCCTATTTAATATGTCAAAATTTATGTTATGGCTCTTGGTATACCTAATGCTTAATTCCCTGACAAATTCCCTGACAAAACTTGGGTGAAATGGAAATGTTATTTCATTTGAAAAAGGACATTTATCATGGCCTCTTTGTTCCGTAAAGCACATTTCAAAAGCATAGTAAGCAGTGATTGTTATTGCACGTGAAGATAAGCCAAATTTTGTCAAGATTAACCTAAGTAAATGGTCCTAATTGTCAATGAAAACTGTCCAATGAAATGACTGGTCTTTAAACGTGTCAATTGCACATCAGAAAGGAAAATTACATTAACTACATGAAGGAGATATTGAAGGTACTCTTTTTTTCTTCCTTTTTGCCTATTAATATACATTGGTATACTTAAAATTTTTTAAAAAGTTTACTGTGGTAAGAACTGATATACTTCTGTTCTATTTTGAAATTATCCAGAAGATGTTTATGCTTATACAAATATCCTCAAAACCTATTTGTCACTTGAGCCCAAGAGTTCGAGATTACAGTGAGCTGTGATCACACTCCTGCACTCCAGTCTGGGTGACAAAGCAAGACTCAATCTCTAAACAAACAAACAAACAAACTAAAAAACCAAACAAACAAAAGCCTATTTGTAGACTAAAGCCCACTTTTCCTGATTATGAATTTAAAAATGCATGTTATATTATTATTTGATCATTTCCATGATTGTTTCAATCTTCATAGATTTTAGAGAATTTATTTTTCCAGGGACATTTCAGGTTCACAGTGAAACTGAGAAGGTAGTATTTCTCATATATATCCTGCCCCCGACACATGCATAGCCTCCTCCATTATCAATATTCCCCACCAGAGTGGTACATTTGTAACAACTGATGAACCTACACTGACCCATCAATTATCCCCTGGAGTCTATTGTTTATATTGGGGTCCATTCTTGGTGTTGTACATCCTATGAGTTTGGACATTTAGTATCATACAGAGAAGTAGTTTCACTACCATGAAAATCCTTTATGCTCCACCTATTCATCCCTCCTCTACAACCGCACCTCTGATAACTATTCATCTTTTTACTATCTTCACAGTTTTGCATTTTCCAGAATGTCGTGCAGTTAGAATCATATAGTATATAATCTTATCAGATTGGCTTCTTTTAGTAATATGCATTTAAGGTTCCTCTGTGTGTTTTCATGGCTTAATGGCTCATTTTTTTTTAGCACTGAATAATATTCCATGGTCTGTGTGCTCCATAGTTTGTTTATCCATTCACCTACTAAACGATATCTTGATTGCTTCCAAGTTTTGGCAATTATGAATAAAGCTGCTGTAAGCATACTTGTGTAGGTTTCCGTGTGGACACAAATTTTCAGTTCATTTGTGTAAATTACAAGACAAATTGTGAAAATAACAAGGTAAATTGCATGGCAAGTTTATGTTTAATTTTGTAAGAAATTGCCAAAGGGTCTTCCAAAGTGGCAGTACCATTTTGCATTCCCACCAGCAATGAATGACAGCTCCTGTTGCTCCACATCTTTGATGTCATCAGTATTTCAGTCTTTTTAGTAAGTATGTAGTGATTTCTCATTGTTTTAATTTGCATTCTCCTGATGACATATGATATGAAGCATCTTTTCATATGCTTATTTGCCGCTTGCATATCTT
>NW_012116110.1:3021418-3032971 GCF_000951035.1 Colobus angolensis palliatus | reverse complement strand
GTGATCCGCCCATCTTGGCCTCCCAAAGTGCTGGCATTACAGGTTTGAGCCACCGTGCCCGGCCTTGTATATCTTCTTTAGTGAAGTGTCTGTTCAGGTATTTTTAGATTAGGTTGTTCATTTTAATTTTAAGAGTCCATGGTATCTTTTGCATAATAGTCCTTTACCAGATACGTCTTTTGCAAATATTTTCTCCCAAGCTGTTGCTTGTCTTCTCATCCTCTTGGACATTGTCTTTCACAGACTGGAAGTTTTTAATTTTAATGAAGTCCAGATTATCAATTATTTCTGTCATGGATTATGTTTTTGGTTTTTTAATCTAAAAAGTTATCATACACAAGGCCATCTAGATTTTCTTCTCTGTTATTTTCTAGGAGTTTTATAGTTGCATTTTACATTTAGCTCTGTGATTCATTTTGAATTAATTATTGGGAAGGGTTTAAAGTCTGTATTTATGTTCATTTTTCTGTATGTGAATGGCCAGTTGTTCAGCACTGTGTGTGTGTGTGTGTGTGTGTGTACTTTAAGTTCAGGGATACATGTGCAGAATGTGCAGGTTTGTTACATAGGTAAACATGTGCCATGGTGGTTTGCTGCACAGATCATCCCATCACCCAGGTATTAAGCCCAGCGAATATTAGCTATTCTTTCTGATGTTCTCCCTCCTCCTACCCCTGATCATCCGACAGGTGTCAATGTGTTTCCTTCCCCTCCATGTGTCCATGTGTTCTCATAATTCGGCTCCCACTTATAAGTGAGAACACATGGTATTTGGTTTTCTGTTCTTGCATTAGTTTGCTAAGGATAATGGCCTCCAGCTCCATCCGTGTCCTTTCAAAGGATATGATCTCATTCCCTTTTATGGCTGCATAGTTTTCCATGGCCAGCACCCATATTTAAAAAGACTATTTTTGCTCCATTTTATTGCTTTGTCAAAGATCAGTTAACTATGTTATGTGCCTATTTCTGGGCTCTCTGTTCTGATCCTTTGATTTTCTTGTTTATTCTTGTGCCAATACTACACTGTCTTGGTTACTATACTTTTATAATATGTCTTTAAGTTGGGTGGTGTCAATTTCTGACTTTGTTCTCATTTAGCATTGAGTTAGCTATTCCGGGTCTTTTGTCTCTCTACGTAAACTTTTGAATCTGTTTGTCAATATCCACCAAATAAATGCTGCTATTTTGATTGGGATTTTGTTGAATGTATAGATCATATTAGATATAACTAATATCTAGACAATATTGACTCTATGCACATGAATAGATTTCCATTTATTTAGTTCTTTTTTGATTTCTTTCATTTGGACTTCTATAGTTTTTCTAATAGTTTATAGCTCCTGTACATATTTTCTTGGATTTGTGCCTAAGTATTTCATTTTTTTGTGTGCTAATGTAAATGGCAATGTGTTTTTAATTTCAAATTTCACTTTTAATTGCTGCTATATAGGAAAGCAACTTGGAAAGTTTTCAGGTATTATTTTATTAAATATGTTTTCTTACCTCTGCTCATTTCTTTTCCTTCTGGAATTTCTATAATGTGGATTTTTGTTCTCTTAATAGTTTCCCATAAGTCCTGTAGGTGATCATTTATCTTCCTTCCTTCCTTCCTTCCTTCCTTCCTTCCTTCCTTTTCTTTTGGTCTGCCTCTGTTTTCTCAAAAAGGCTACCTTCAAGTTCAGAAATTCTTCTGCTTGGCTGGGCATGGTGGTTCACACCTGTAATACCAACACTTTGGGAGGCTGAGGTGGGCAGATCACCTGAGGTCAGGTGAGAACAGCCTGGCCAACATGGTGAAATCCTGTCTTTACTAAAAATACAAAAGAAAATTAGTAGGGTGTGGTAGCAGGTGCCTGTAATCCCAGCTACTCGGGAGGCTGAGGCCAAAGAATCAGTTGAACCTGGGAGGTGGAGGTTGCAGTGAGCCAAGATTGCACCATTGCACTCCAGCCTGGGTGACAAGAGTGAGACTCTGTCTTAAAAAAAAGAAAAAAAAAAAAAATTATCCTGCTTCGTCTAGTCTGTTGTTGAAGCTGTCAACTGTATTTTTTATTTCATTCATTGAATTCTTCAGCTCTAAGATTCTTGTTTGTTTGTTTGTTTGTTTTTGAGACTCAGTCTTGCTCTATTGCCAAAGCTGAAGTGCAGTGGCACAGTCTCGGCTCACTGCAACCTCCATCCTGGGTTTAAGCGATTCTCCCTGCCTCAGCCTCCCAAGTAGCTGGGATTACGGGCATGTACCACCATGCCCAGCCAATTTTTGTATTTGTAGTAGAGACAGGGTTTCACCATGTTGGCCAGGTGGATCTTGAACTCCTGACCTCAGATGATCTGCCTGCCTTGACCTCCCAAAGTGCTGGGATTACAGGCATGAGCCTCTGTGCCTGGCCAGATTCCTGTTTTTTAAAAATTACGTATTTCTTTGTTGCATTTATCATTCAGATCATGAATTGTTTTTCTGATATCATTGAATTCACCAAATTTCCTTGAGATCATTATTTTGAGTTCCTTTTCTGGTATTTTAATGTTTCGTTTTCTTTGAGGTCGGTTACTAGAGAGTTACTGTGTTCCTTTGGAGATGTTGTCTTGTTTTTTATTTTCTTGTACCCCTACATTGATAGTTGTGCATCTGGTAGAACGGTTGCCCTCTTCAATTTTATGAAGTAGCTTTTATAGAAAAATACTTATTCCTGTAGACAGATTCTTGGGTGCTGGTTGGATGGGGTATATTGGCTTTGGTTCTGGGTGAATGTAGTAGTACAGTCTCTGTGCAGTTTCATCACCTGTAATCTACATTAACAATGTTTGCAAGCACCTCAGTAGCTTAGGCTGCAGGAATGTAGTAGTGCAGTCTCTGTGCAGTTTCTTCACCTGTAATCTACATTAGCAATGTTTGCAAGCACCTCAGTAGCCTAGGCTACAGGAATTTGTCACAGCAGTGGCATTGCTTTGCCCAGAGGTGGTCTAATCAGACTGCTTCCCAGGACATAGTGGCACAGATGTGTGTGGCAGATTTGCTGGCTTGGGTACTGGTATCAGGGCCATTGGGCTCTTTCTCCAGCCAGAGGGCAGGCGCACAGCCATCCAGTCATCTTGGGGTAAATCCTTTAAACACAGGTCTACCTTGCTGTTTTCCCATCCAGGGACACCATGGGTGCTTGCCAGGAGCAAATCTACTGGGCTGTTTCTATGGCCAGGGTTATAGGTATGTTGTTGCTCAGCCAGCTCAAGGGCAGGTCCACCTGGTGCAGTTCTGCAGGGCCATTTCTCTGACTGGGGACATGGGCACATGGGCACATGGCATTACAGCCGGTCTAGGGTTAGCTTCCTCAGGACCAGAGGCACAACCATTCCAGGGCCCAGGCTCTGAGCAGCTGGGGTCATGGCATTGCAGCCACTTGAGTGAACTTCGTGGAATGATGGCAGAGTCACCTAACAGCTAACACTAATCAAAAGAAACTGGGAACACCTATATTAACTTCAAACAGAACAAATTTTGAAGTAAGGAAAGTTTTCAGAAATAAAAAAATACAATGAGTAGTTATAAAGAGGTCAGTACTCCAAGAAGACATATCAATCCTTAACATGTATGCACTTAACAACACAGCATCAAGCTGCATGTGGGAAAAACTGATAGAACTCCAAGGAGAAATAGATGAATCCACTATTATTGTTAGAAATGTCAAAACCCTTCTATCAGAAATGAACTAACCCAGTAAAGATAAATTCAGTAAGGACATAATTGAACTCAACAAACCCATCAATCAACTGGACTTAATTGACATCTATAGCTTACTTCATCCCACAATAGCAGATTACACATTCTTCTCAAACTCTCATGAAACATTAACCAAGATAACCACTGGAGTGGTGCAGTGACCATTGGGCCCCAGAGGAGGATGTCTTCTGGCAGTGGCTCTGGTTTCAAGATGGCATTATGCTGCAGTAACTTGGGTAATAAAAGGGGTGGAGTGGGGAGTGGATAAGTTGTGCTTCTAATCCAGAGTAATGCAGTCATGCTAATTCCAGATAGCTCTTCAAACTGGGCTCAGGGCTTGTGAGGACTGCAGGATTCTCCTGTAGTAAGGACTGCAGGTATCTATGGTGAAAATGGAGTTAATGGGGATTGGCTCCTTCTCCCCCCCCCCCCAAAATAAAGTCCCTTCTGACTCTGAGCCGATCCAGGCAGGGGAGATGAGGTGGCCAGAGCAGGGGGCTCCGCTCCTCTTCCTATGCTGCCATTCTGGGCTTCTGTGCTCCATAGGGATCTTAATACTTCCTTACTGCACTTCAGTGCCCTCCAGTTGAATTTCAGTTTTTTATTCATTACCTTGGGTCTATCATGAGAGGAAGATGAGCACCAGGTACGTCTATTCAGCAATATTGTCCATGGCACTCGCCCGTTAATTGATTTTGAATGTTGACCTAGATTTGCATGTCTGAGATAACCTTTACTTGGTTATGGTATATTTTTCTTTTCTTGTAATGACTTTGTCTGGTTTTGGTATTAGGGTAATCCTGGCCTCACAAAATAAATTAGGAATTATTCCTTTGCTTCTGTTTTCTGGAAGAGACTATAGGGAATTGATATAATTTCCTCCTTAAATGTGTGGTGGAATTCTGTGGTGAATCCATCTGGATCTGGTGTTTTCTGTTTTTGTATATTATTAATAATTGATTCACTATCTTTAACAGATATTGGCCTATTCAGATTTTCTATTTCTTCTTGTGTAATTTTTTTGAAGATTGTGTCTTTCATGGAATTGGTCCATTTCATCTAGGTTATCAAATTGATAGACATAGAGTGGTACATAGTATTCTCTCATTCTTTTGGTCTCTTTGGACTTTGTAATGATGGCCCTTCTTTTATTTCTGGTATTAGTCATTTGTGTAATTCCTCTTTATTTTCTGTTAGCCTGGGTAGGGGCTTATCAATTTCATTGATCTTTTCGAAGAATGAGTTTTTGTTTTTATTTTCTCTGTCTTCAATTTTATCAGTTTCTGCTCTACATTTTATTATTTACTTTATTCTGTTTACTTTGGATTGAAGCTACTTACTTTTTCTAGTTTAGTAGATTATTCATTTATTAGATTATTAATTTTAGATCTTTCTCCTTGAATTTATTTTAAATTTCCACCTCTCTTTTCCTTCATTTTGCTCTTCTTTTTATAATTTATTAAATTATTATTCATTTTAGATGTTCTTTTTAAATATATGTATTCAATGCTATAAATTACCCTTTAGGCACTGCTTTCACTGCATCTCACACTTTTGAGAAGTTGTGTTTTTATTTTCATTTAGTTCAAAATATTTAAAGATTTGAGATTTCTTCATTGACTTCTGTGTTATTTAGAAGCATGTTGTTCAGTATCCATGTATTTTGGGATTTTCCAGTTATCATTCTGTTATTGATTTCTACTTTAATTCCATGTTGGCCTGAAAGCAGATCTTGTATAATTTCTATTCTCTTAAATTTGTTAAGGCATGTTTTATGGCCCAGAATATGGTTTTTCTTGGTTAATGTTTCATGAGAGTTTGAGAAGAATGTGTAATCTGCTATTGTGGGATGACGTAGGCTATAGATGTCAATTATGTCCAGTTGATTGATGGGTTTGTTGAGTTCAATTATGTCCTTACTGAATTTATCTTTACTGGATTGTTTCATTTCTGATAGAAGGGTTTTGACATTTCTAACAATGATAGTGGATTCATCTATTTCTCCTTGGAATTCTATCAGTTTTTGCCACATACAGCTTGATGCTGTGTTGTTAAGTGCATACATGTTAAGGATTGATATGTCTTCTTGGAGTACTGACCTCTTTATAACTACTCATTGTATTTTTTTATTTCTGAAAACTTTCCTTACTTCAAAATTTGTTCTGTTTGAAGTTAATATAGGTGTTCCCAGTTTCTTTTGATTAGTGTTAGCTGGTACGTCTTTTTTCATCTTTTGGCATATAGATTTACTTTTAACCGATATCTTTTTGCATATAGGTTTACTTTTAACCTATATGCATCTTTATATTTAAAATGGATTTCTTATAGACAAGATATAGTTAGGTCTTTTCCTTTTATTCATTCTGACAATCTCTTTCTTTTAATTAGTGTGACTAGATTACTTATGTCAAAAGTGATTACTGATGTAGTTGGATTAATATCTACCATATTTGTTACTATTTTCTATTTATTTGCCCTCATTCTTTGTTTCTATTTTTGTCTTACACTGATTTTCTGCCTTTCATTGTTTTAGTTTATATCATTTTACTTTTCTCCTTTTTTAGCATATCAGTTATACTTCTTTTTAAACTCTTTTTAGTAGTTACCCTAGAATTTACAATATACGTTTACAATGAACATAAGTCCACTTTCAAACAACACTATACTATTTCATGAGTATAGTGAGTACCTTATAACAAAATTATCCTAATGTCTCTAAGAATGTCTTAATGACAGAATCCTGCTGTCATTCATGCCGTTTATGTATAAGCATACATAATGAATACATTGTTGCTATTATTATTTCAGACAAATTGTTATCTGTTAAATTACTCAAGAGTAAGAAAAAAAAATTTATGTTACCTTCACTTATTTCTTCTTCAACGTTCTTCTTCTCTTTATGAGAATCTGAGTTTCTGACCTATACTATTTTACCTCTTCCTAAATAACGTCTTTTAACATCTCTTGCAAGGCAGGACTACCGGCAACACGTTTCTTCCATCTTTCTCTGAGAAAGTCTTTATTTCTCCTTTACTTTTGAAAAATAGTCTTGCAGGGTAAAGCAAGAATTTTAGGTTGTTGAGTTTTTTTTTTTTTGTTTTTTCCTCTCAAACACTTTAAATATTTCACTCAACTCTGTTCTTCTGTGCATGGTTTCAAAGGGGAAGCTGGATGTAATCTTATATTTGTTCCTCTATAGCTAAGGTGTTTTTTTTTTTTTTTTTTTTTTTTTTTTTTTGCCTCTGGTTTCTTTCAGGATTTTTTCTTTATCTTTCGTTTTCTGTAGTTTGAAAGTGATATGCCTAGATGTACGTTTTGGCGTTTATCCTGCTTAGTGTTTTCTGAGCTTCCTGAATCTGTGGTTTGGTGTTTGACACTAATTTAAGGAATTTCTCAAGTGATTTAAAAAATATATCTTCTGTTCCTTTTCCTCTTTGTTCTATATTCCTATGCTTAGGTCTGTCTTTTAGTAAGCCTGTGCCTCTGGACTGTGGATTTTGCAATTGCTTCTCAATCCATCCCCCTCTTCTTAGGGAAAACAATGTAGAGTGGGCTGGAGTTGGGTATTTCCCTTCTTCCAGAGGGAAGGTCAGACCTGCCTAGAGTTGATGTGTATTTCCCTTTCCCCAGGTCAGTTAGGGTTCAGTAAAACTTCAGCAGGTTAGAGACTGGTTAAGCAGTGTCTCATGAGGGCAAACCTGGTTAAGGAGTGCTCCAGTGTATTTCAAAATGGTTCCTTTTCCCTTCACACTGCTGGAAGCATGATGGGACTTTTCTTGGATATTTACTGTAAAATCCTAGTTGAGCTAGCTGTCAGAGGTAAAACTCACAAAAATGTGGGCTCCCTCAACCTGACTGTGTCCTGGAATTCTTAACTCTCAGGTTTGTTCACACTGAGACTTTAGCAATTTGTCAATCACAGTTCAAATTTTTCTACTCTGGAGCTGTTTTCCAAGGTGGTTTCTGTCACACGTCCTTGAATCTGCATGATGTAGATCTCTAACTTCTCAATTCTGACTTCCTAAGGATTCCTTAGGCTGAAGGTTTCCTGGCCTTCTAATTCTTCTGGCGGCAGTTTTGCCATAGAGAATAGGAACATGGCAATGAGGGGCACATTTGGAGTAGTAAAAGGACAGAGGCTCCAGTAGCAGCAGATTCTAAGGTCAGACTTGGGAAGAGTTCTTTTGTCATTGGAGCAGGATCATTGTGGCTAATTCTTAGCTCTCAAGACCTTAAGATGGGGACTACCTGTTTCTCATTTTTGAGCATTATCTTTAACTGAGTGGGAAATAAATTGTTAGACCTTTTGTATTGACCCTGAAGTCAATCAACAAAGTTGATTTTGATATTTTCTTCTAGTAACTCATCAATTTGCAGGAAAGAATTGCTTCAAAGTGATTTCAGAATATAATCTTTACTTTAGAAGTTTGACTCACAGCCAACAGCAATTGACTGTTATAGATAAAAGGGAGTACAATTAATAACAAGGCAAGAAGTATGTAGTTTCCTAGGAGATCACTCCCAAGTCCACCTATATGAGTTCATCTTTTCCTGGAAGTGCAGTATATTGTAAGAAGTACCAGCTGTAGGAATTGTGGATAATAATTATAAAATTGTGAAAACATTATACCAACCAAATAAATAGCCTTTATCAAGTAAAGTAGTCCCCTCTATTGGCAGGAGTTCGTTTCAAGATCCCCAGAGGATGCCTGAAACCACAGATAATTCCAGACCCTATATATACTATGCTTTTTTCCTATACGTACATACCTATAATAAAGTTTATTTTATAGATTAGGCAGAGTAAGACAGTAACAACAGTAACCAGTAATAAAATAGAACAATTGTAACAATATGCTAGCATCTATACTCTTGCACTTTGGGATCCTTATGAAGTAAAACAAGAGTTGCTTGAATACAAGCACTGTGATACTGCAACAGTAGACCTGATAACCAAGAGAGTTATCCACTCCCTGCCACTAGGTCACTAACGGGCAGGGAGTGGAGACAGCATGGATATGCTGGACAAAGGGACGCTTCACATCCCAGGCAGGAGGAAGCAGGATGGTGTGAGATTTTATCACACGACTCAGAATGACATGCAGTTTAAAATGTATAAATGGAATTTTTCATTTAATACTTTTGGACCATGGTTGACCCAAAGTAACTGAAACTGCAGACAGTGAAACCACAGACAAGGGAGGTAGTACTCTACACATTAATAATATTGAAGCTGTTCCTTTTGTAACACAAACGACATAAAGTTTTCACTTTTTGAAAAGACAAATCCATTTCATGGAGGAAGTCAGTAAACAAATGTACAAAACCTGTAGAATGTTAGAGCTGGTAGGTTCCTTAAAGGTTATCCAACTACCTCATATAGATATAGAACCCAGCCTAGAAAAGTTAGTAACTTGTTCAAGCTTGCATAGCCAGAGGCAAGACTGGGTCTTGATTGAAGTCCAGGATCCCTGATTTTAAAAGAAATACTTTTTCCCTCCTTTCTCTGCATTCTCTCTGTATCTAGTGGGTTCCCAACTAGGTACAATTTTGATACCCTATGTGTCCTCTTTTACAATATCTGAGAACATGTTTTTGGTCTTCACAACTGGGTTGGGATGTACTACTGACATCTAGAGGTAGAAGCCAAGGATGCTGTTAAACAGCATGCAATGCACAGGATGGTCCCCACAATTATCTAGCCCCAGATGACAATAGCACTGAGCTTGAGAAAGCCTGCTCTAGAGCTATAATAACAAATTGTAGACTGTCCTTCATTAAGCAACCAGAGTCTAGGGAAGTCTAGATTTAAAGACAAGCAACGCTTTACAAAAGATTTACCAAAGGGTTTAATTAATTAATATGTGAGCAAATCTGAAATGTTTTGATCAACAGCAAAAATAAATATGTCAAAGACCCATGTACTACAAAAAGTACATTCCTACATTAACAGAACATGAAGACAAGTGAGAAGTAAACATAGAAATACTGCTGTTTCTAGACATGCTTTAGGATATAAAACATTTTCACAGGCTTTCCCTTGCTCTCAGAGTCTTAAAATCACCAAGTGAAGTGGGAAGGGAAAAGAAGCATTCTTATAAATAAGAAAATTGGAGCTCAGAGTGCTCAAAAGATTTACCCCATAATAGCCTTAGAGTTGGCCCTCAAACCCAGAATTTCTGTTTCCAACAATAGTGTTCTCTCTACTTTTATATGAAGTGCATACATTATGTAGGAACATGTATATGTGTGTATGAATAAGGTATAGACTGAAGTATGTGCAAGTTCTTATGTCAAATGTTTCTTTCAAATAAAATGCAGAGTAAACATTAAATTATTTATATATATTTTAATTGAAAAAGTACATTAAAGATGGGGTCTCATTATGTTGTTCAGGCTGGCCATGAACTCCTGGGCTGTTGTGATCCCCCCGCCTCAGCCTCCAAGTAGCTGGGACTATAGACGTGTGCCACTGTGTCTGTAAAAACATTCTTTTTTATCTTGCATTAATTTTTGCAAGGAACCAGAAATGAAAGTAGTAATAATATTTTACAGGAACATCTCTGCCTCAAAGCAGATTAATTCTGAAAGTCAGAGCTTGTTTAAAGCCTCTCTTCTTGGGATTATTGGGCCTGTGTGAAGATTAGCTGAACACTATGACCAGAATCCATGGAGGGTGCCAAACAGATGCCTGTCACAGTCGATGCTCTCAGCTAATTTATCATGTACTTTTTGCTTGGTTTCTCTGCTCACTGACTTCAGTGGAGCTATGGGAATGGGGTAAAGGTCATGGGACTTTATTATAATCTATTGGAGTTCATGGTCACCATCGAGATTGCAGGGTCAGCTCTGCTACTTAAAACTGAAATGTTTATTTTAAAATTTTTCTCTCTTGGTCTGGATTTCTTTCATTTTTCTCTTCTGAATGATTTCACAAGGAACAGCCTCTCCAAATGAATATGTCAGTAATATGACATTTGATATTGATAGCATATTTATGCTGGTCTGCTAGATTTTTACGGTACTGTTTTAAACTCACAAGATAATTTCTTCTGTTTTAAGGAACTGATAATTTTGAACCTTGTAATGCCAGCATTTGTATAACATGTAAACACTGGCTTATATGCCAATAACAAAAATGAAACCAGCAGATTTTTAAGGAAATCTATTTTAATATTGCTTTATTTGGTTTTCTGTGTCTACATTTTGAGTGTCTTCCCTGTAGGCTCTTTCTTATAGTCCTCCAAGGTTAAGCAATTCATTTTCAAGCTTTTTTCTTTCATCTTTTTAATCTCTCTGCCCCATGGCAGAATGAAGGCAGCTTTATTTCCTGCCTTCACTTCCTCCCAACCCTGTTTCCATTTTCCACCCAATGCCTAAGGTGGTGGAAATTATTTCTTTGCTGGTAATATTTTCCTGAATGCCCTAGGGAAGAAGTGGTTTATACCTGGCTTGTCCTTGGCATCCTGTGGCTCAGAGATGGGAGTCAGGTTTGCTCTGGATTTAGCTTTCATGGCGGGTTTTGAGTGGTCTATGTCACCTTATGCTTGTGTTCACTTTTGGAAGGCTGGCCATGGAAAGGCACTGCAGCAGGGGATGGGGGCAGAGGAGAAAGCAAGGGCTCTGAGCATTCATCCCTGAGAGCCCTATGGGTGGTTATCATGAAGCAGGAAAGAACTGTTAGGAAAACTGCAAGAAAACACACACATTATTTAAAGATATTGTCCAGGGTGGCCTCTAGCCATAGCAACAAGTTTAGCGGCTCGTATTCCATTTCTTTTTCCTTTCTTTTTTTCCTTCCTTCATTTATCCCTCCCTCCCTCCCTCCTTTCCTT
>NW_012116110.1:3001943-3019713 GCF_000951035.1 Colobus angolensis palliatus | reverse complement strand
GACTGGCTGGGACTACGGGCTCGCATCACCGTACCCTGTGTATTTTTTTTCTTTTGTAGAGCTGGAGTCTTGCTGTGCTGCCTAGGCTGATCTTGAGCTCCTGGGCTCAAGTGATCCTCCTGCCACAGCCTCCCAAAGTGCTGGGATTACAGACATGAGCTACCGTGTCAAGCCTCATTCATTCTTCATTCATTCATCTAGTCTTTTGTTTAATCATACAAACATTTATCATTGATCATAGATGATTCCCAGCACCACATTCCTGAGAAATTAGCTACCCAGTGTTCTAAGGAACAAATTGCCTTATACATGAAAGTGCCCATGACATGACTTCTCTAAGAGTAGAAAGCTAGGACTATGTTATTATGACTTTTAGTGCTTGTAAAAATTACTTGAATTGAGAACATTTTAGGGTTGTCTGTTTGGGCAAGCATTCTCTCTCTCGTGCTCTCTCTCTCTCTCTCACACTCACACATACACACACACACACACACACACACACACCCCTTCACAGAGTTTGGGGGAATCCCATAGGGACTGTAGAAACATGTCTTCTGTTGCTGTACAGAAACATAGATGTGCAGTATCTAGGAGTTGCAACTTTGAAGTACTGAAGATAATTTTACAGTAAAGCATAAAACATATTTATGATGTTGCACAGAGATATGCTGCAAAGGCAGTTAGGACCAGAATCTGAGAATAAGGAAGTTGTGAAAAAAGAGATATGTTAAAAATTCCAGAGGTAGATGAAGTTAATGCATATTTGAGGACCAAATGTAATATTTTGTGAAATTAATATTTTTACCAGCTATTTCCAAAATGATATATAGATAATATTTATATCTCTGCATATACAGATAGAAGTACAAATATACACATAAAGGAGGAAAAAAGCTCATGTCTACATTCTCCCAACTCTACCTTACCCTACCCTACTTATCCTATTTATTGGAGAGATAAAGTAAATAGCAATCTTTTCTTTAGTAAAACTGATTTGTTTACTGTAACATAAATAATATGGATCAGAAAGAATTAGTACCTGGGAGAAGTAGCTAAATTAGTAAGTGGAAAATAACTTAGATTTATTTTTGTGAGTTTTACAGCTGTCGTATTAGGTATGGACAGTTCGTATTGGCCTGAAACAGGGTGGTGTGATGTTCGTAGCTTCGGATCCTTCCAACAGAGCCAACCTTTGTATTTATTGAGTGTGGAATGTTGGATGGGACAATAAAGCCCCAAATACATCACAGCAAAACTCAACAGGAAAACATATTCGCGTAAGAAGCATCAGGAGAAGTCCATTTAGCAACAGGAAGCTAATTGCTTCATTTTTATTCCACAGCAAAATCAAAACGAGGTGGCCGGCAGGCAGTCCACACGTGAAGATGTTTCTTAGAGTTCCTCAATCCTGGGCTGTAGATGCTGTCAGATGAAAGTCGGAAGGCTAAAACAGCCCTCTGGTGGCTGGTCACATTGTTAAGTTCAGTGGTCATGGCTCTATCACAGAGCTTCTGGCTAGATCACCTCCTGTTGGTCAGCATTCGGCTTATCTTTTATCAAGAGTCAACAGATCCTGTAACACTAACCAAACCGATAAGATGCACAGACCTCATTAACTCATGTTAAGGTTGATACTCCGTTCTTTATAAAAGTGGAACTCGTAGAGCAATGACTCCTAGGCTTTAGCATGCGTTAGGATTGCTTGGAGGGCTTGTGAAACCCCCCGAGTCCTATCCCCAGTGTTTCTGGTCTAGTAGGTCTGGGGTGGGGTCTGAGAATCTGCATTTCTAACCAGTTCCTGGGTGATACTGCTGCTCTGGTCCGCTGTCACACAGGAAGCCATTTATTGTGTTAGATACAAATAAAACCAGAAGAGAGATACATTATAATACATTTTTGCTCCCTTTAGGTTTAACAAAAAATTTTCAGTTTTAATCTTTGACAAAGTTATAAGGCAAGGGTTGCCTGTATTAACCTTCTCATATAGATTACTCTCAATGATTGCTTCTGGGTGATACACTTATGCCCACCCTCTTATCCCAAGAGGTGCAAATAAATTAATGCTCCTATTTAGAATGACTCATTATTCGGTCAGAAAACAAGTTTACATCCAGTGTGGGCTGACCTGACCTGAAGGCTGGTTTTATAAAAAGAAAAAAAATCAAATCTATTATGTTTCACACTAACTGGCATTTAATAAGTACTGTTGCTTTTTCTTTGCTTCTCTTCCTGGAGAACACTGACCTATACCTGGTATTGTTTGCAATGAACATTTTTCAGAGATTGCAGTGATAGAAAGGTAGAGAGCAGGGGTGGGCTGCAGAGAGATTGAGAGGTTAAAAAAGTTGCTTTACAGCATATCTGGAGATGAGTATTAAAAAAAAGATTGTGCATGTACAACTTTAGGCAAATTGACAAAAAGAGAAGTTGGTTAGGTATACAAGAGGAAAGAAAAACAAGTTTGTAATATACATATTGAAAAGGAACATATAATTGGTCAGTGGAGGCAAAAAGGAGACATGCTGGTTTAGAAGAGGCAGCATGTTTTGTAGTTTTGTGATTTAATGAAAATCTTGCCAATGGCCACAATTTCCTTCCTCTGTTCCAGTTTCTTTTTTTCCTTCTTTCTTCTTTGTTTCCATTTCTTTCCTTGCCTACCAATTATCACTAGATTTTTATTTGCCCTAATATGTGGAAACAACATTCAAGATTGTAGGCTGAGGAGGACACAGATTCTGCCCTCAAGGAAGTGAGAGTGGACAATACCATCGTATTTAAATCTATGTGCTCTAACTGTAATAATTTCACCCCAGATCCTTAACACACAGTTGTATTATGGTAGGTTCCTTTGAATGATGACACTGTTGCCTCCCGCTCCCATCCCATTTTCCCTTGCCCTGGCTATCCCTCATCTCATCTTGAGTGTCTCTCCGGAGACTCTGTTCTTTAATTTGATTTGCTATTATCTCTGGTAAGTTCAAATAGGTGCATCTTAAAATGATTGGGGCTTAAAATTCAACACCCAAGGGACCTGGCATTCAGGACCAAGAACCTCCACCCTTCTAGCTGTTGAATTACACATGCCCCAGAGACAGGCAGCATGCTAGAGGTCTGTCAGGGGAAGCAATGACAATATCCTTGACCGACAGCTCTGGTTAATATTGAATTATAGTGGTTCATTCAGTTGTTCAATTTATGGTTAACAAATTACTTGATTTTCATTGTGGGCATACTTGTTGATCTGGAAGTCCTGAAGAGCAGAGATTGTCATGTCTTGGGTTGGTCTTTGAGGCATACTGAAGTCTCGACAGCACTGACGGTGGAGGAGGGAAGGAATTGGCAAGTGAGCAGGGTTGGGGGACCTGCTTCACCTCCTGACTGTAGCACTGACCAACAGGGAATAGCAGAGGTGCAATAAATAGGGAAACATATTGCAGTCGTTACAAAAAAGTGAAGTTTAAAGAGTCAGTACCAGCTTTGCCATCTCTTGTGCGAACCCGCTACAACAAAATTTCCAAGGGAAACATGGGGATGTTAATGATACATACATCCTAGGGTGGTGGTGAGGCTTAAGCAAGAAATGTCAAGTGTTTAGCACAATGCTCTCAATAAATATGAGGTATTCGTCTTTATTTATTTTGTGTCTATCTGTCTCCTCACATAGGCTTTCTTCTATATTTAAGTGGTCCAGTCCACTACTTAGGGGTCTCAAAGTATAATCCTCAGACCAACATCGTTGGTATCTTGTGAGGAATGCACATCCTCAAGCCCTACTCAGATCTACTGAATCAGAAGCCCTGGGGGTGGGGCCCAGTGATCTATGCCTTTGTTAGCCCTCCAGGTGATTCTGACGCACGCTCAAGAGTGAGAACCACTGCTCCAGTGGGACGTTGTAGTTGTTTTCAGCAAGAAAGTGATGCTTAAAACTGATGAGTGATAGCATCCTCTGTGACTACAGGGGATTGGCAAACCTAGCCAAGGCTTCCATCTGTCAAGCCACAGGTACTGGGGATGAGATCTAGCTCTCCAGGAAAGGAAGCTGGGGCAAAAGCTAGGCAGGGTGGCAGTCTCCACTCTATCCTTCCTTTCTCCATCCCAGCCCAGCTGGTTCTGAGGACAGGGTGCTAGTCCCTTGAGGAAGACAAAGCTAACCACAATAAATCCTGTCTTACATTTGGGCAAGAGAAGCAGAAAATAAGAGAAACCTGGCTGGGCGTGGTGGCTCACGCCTGTAATCCCAGCACTTTGGGAGGCTGAGGCGGGTGGATCATGAGGTCAGCAGATGGAGACCATCCTGGCTAACACGGTGAAACCCCATCTCTACTAAAAATAAAAAAAATTAGCTGGGCGTGGTGGTGGGCGCCTGTAATCCCCCCTGCTCAGGAGACTGAGGCAGGAGAATCACTTGAACCCAGGAGGCAGAGCTTGCAGTGAGCCAAGATTGCACCACTGGACTCCAACCTGGGTGACAGAGTGAGACTCCATCTCAAAAAAAAAAAAAGAAAAGAAACCCACAATTATGTGGGCGTGTAGGTAACCACTTCCTGCAGGAGCCAGTCTTACCCCTACCAGGCGTGGATAGGCTCTGCACTGAGGTGGAACTGGTGCTGACGATGAAAAATCTTCCTGCTTCCAGGTGAAGAGAGCATGGCAAGGCAGGGACAGATATGCTAGTTAGACTAACAGGAGCTCTTTGGCAAAATCTGATCAGCTTTAATTCAAAACATCCCTGATCCTCCACTCCATGGGCCTGCTGCCCTGTGCTCCTGGCTGATGCATTCACAGGTTTCTTGGACACATTCTTTCTAATTTGTTTTAGCATTTTCTTTTTAAGGCCAGAAACAGGCTGCGGCCATGCCAGTCGTGTTTGTGGCAGTTGCACGAAGCCCCTGGGATTGCCCAGTCATCTACAGACTGTCTGAGAGCACTGGGCTGGAAATCAGAAACGTGCCCTTGTGTGGGTGGCCCCTGCAGTCAGGGGTGATGCTTTTCCCAGTGTTCTTTGTAGAAACCTCAGGGGAGGAAATCATAGAATAATAGGACTGCGAGGACCTCTGAGAAGTCACGTGACCTCAGCCTGTGGCGAGCCCAGGACAGAGAAAACAAGAAGAAAACCAAATTCCTGATTCTCTTCCCTCTTGCTGACACGCTGTATAATTCCAGGGCTTCCTCCCCATGTTAGAGAGGAAGTGAAGGTCAGAGAGTTGGTTGGGTTTTTCTTCTGTCCGCCGTCATTTGAAGTCTCACAGTGTGATACTCAGCAGATTGGAAATATTACCCTGATCGGTAAGATATAGATGAAATTCAGCCTCACCATTATGATTAGAAATGAAACTAAGTTGAACCTGTGAGTGTCACATTGTTATTAAATAGAAATTAAAACCTAAACATGTGAATGAGTTCAACAAACATTCATTAAGCTCCTATTAGTGTGGCTCTCAAATACCAAATAGAAGAATCACCTGAAAGGCTTATTAAAAATGCAGATTTCAGGTGTGGTGGCTCATGCCTGTAATCCCAACATTCTGGGAGGCCGAGGTGAGAGGATCACTTGAGCCCAGGAGTTCAAGACCAGCATGGGCAACACAAGGAGACCTTGTCTCTACTAAAAAGTAAAAAAAAAAATAGCCAGGTGTGGTGGTGCACACCTACCACCCCAGCAACTTGGGAGGCTGAGGTAGTAGGATCCCTTGATTCTGAGAGACATAGTGAGCTATGATCGCACCCCTACACTCCAGCCTGGGTGACAAATAGAGACCTTGTCTCAAAAAATTGCAGGTTTCAGACCCTCACCCCTGAAATTCCTAATTCATTGGATTAGGAATGAGGCCCAGAAATTTATATTTTTAGTAATCATCCCCAAGTGATGGTAATGCTGGTACTCTGCAAAGCACGCACCAAGTAACACTGCTTCAGGAAGAGGACACGTATGTTATGAGTCCTCCTCCTAGACTATAAGCTCCCCGCCGGCAGGAACTCTGAGTTTTTTATTCACCATCAGACAATTCAGTCTTGTGGCTGTCAATACCATCTATATGCCCCAAACTCCAAATCTGTAATCTCGAATCCAGACAACTTCTCCTAACTCTGGGAGCATGCAGCCACCCAACACCTCCACACAGACATCTAGTAAACAGGTCAAACTTAACACGTTGAAACGGAACTTCTGAATTTCCCTAAACCTACACTACTTTCGGTATTGTCCACCTCAACTCATGGCAAACACCACATCCCTCCAATAGCTTAAAAAAAAAAAAAAAAAGGACTTGGGAATCTTTGACTCCTTTTTTTCTCTCACACCTCTCATCCAGTCTGTTAGGAAATCTTGTTACCTGTATCTTTAAACCTTTTGCAGAATCGGTGCACCACCACTCTTGCCACACAATGCAAGCTATCATCATCTTGCTTTGGCTACAGCAAACTGCCTCCTATTTGGTCTACACCCCTGTCCCCTCCAGTCTATGTTCAGCATAGCAGACAGAGAAAACCTGTTAAAATATACATCAGATGATGGGACTCCCTGGTTTGATACCTCCTGATTTCCCCATTTTTTTCAGAGTAAAAGCAAAAGTGCTTACAATGGATCACTAAGCCCTGTAACAAGAGACTTTAGACTGCCGCCCTGACCCCATTTCTTGCTGCGCTCCTTACTTACTTTGCCACGTTCCCAAGGGTCTCCTGGCTCTTCCAGCAATACATTTGACATGTTTGCCCTTAGGCCTTTATATTACTGTTCACTTTGCCTGGAACATTTTTTCCACATGTGACCATGTAGCTCATTCCTTCCTCTTCTTCACCTCTTTGAATCTTTGCGCAAATTTGTCTTAGTTACCTTCTCAGTAAAATCTGTCTTGGCTGCCCCATTTAACATTGTAATGAATGACCCCACCTCCCACCCACCTCTAGCTTTTCTGAACTTCTTCCCTCCCCAGTCCTGCGCTATTTTTTTCCTATAGAATTTATCACCATCTAACATACTATGAAGCTTACTATTTTATTATCTATTCCTTCAGTAGAATGCAAGATTTGCAAGTGTGAGTATCTTTGTCCATTTTGTTCACTTACATTACAAATGCCCATCATGGTACCTGCCACAGAGTAGGTGCTCCATTAATATTTGTTAAATAAATTAATGCTTGATACACAGGAATGCTCAGTATTTATTGAATGAGAAAGCACTGAGAAATAGTACTTCATGTAACTCACAGCAGCCCTTAATCCCCATTTACAAATGAGAAAACAAATGGTTAACCATTTTAAAGTAATATGATAAAGGTCAAATATTTAATTGGAAATGGAGTAGAACATGATTCAAATTTACCTGACCTTGAAATGCCTTCACTTTCTGCCCTCTAACTACCCATATTACAATGTGCTAGGCATTATTCTAGGTGTAGTTTTCTCACCAAGGTTCTCATCTGTTAGAGAAGACAGACATACAGAAAAATATGTTACCCTACAAAGTGCTTTAGAGCTGGAAATCTGGCAGGGATGGCAGTGATTAAACAAGCAGATATAATCCAGTGAAATATGTACAAGAAAGTAGACATAGAGCTCAGAGGAAGGGAGAATCGCCTACTCTGGGGGCAGGGAAGATATTGGAGAAGATTTGCCAAGGAAGTAACATGTTAGCTGAGGCTTGAGGAATATGTAGACATTACAAAACAAACAGGAAGGTGAAGGGGGTTGTATGGAGTGATGTGTGTAAACCCAGAAGTGGCCAAGACCTTCCACTGAGCTCTCCAGGCCCAGAAGAAGTTCAGTGTAGCTGGGGTGCAGAATGTGGGGTGCAGAATGATTTGCATTTTAGAAGCTTTAATCTTACTGCAGTGAACAGAATGGATTGGGAGGGACCAAGGTTGGAAGTAAGGAAAACTGTTTAAGAGGCTATTGCAATAATCCAGTTGGGAGAGATGGATTAAGGTAGATGAATGAGATAGTCAAAACTTGGGTATTGACAACATGTGGAATGGAGAAAGTGGTGAGGTTTGCAGGGGGTCAAAGATGACTTGTGCAAATGAGTTATGGTAGAGTCAATTATGAAAATATGAAATATGACTGGATAGAAAGTATTCACGTTTGGATGTATATGTGCATGTGTGTGCAAGTGTGTGTGTGTGTGTGTGTGTGTGTAGATGTAATCAGAGAGCTGTTGAAATAGATGAGACAAGAGACATACAATAGTAAAAATAGAATGGAAATCAGGCAATTAATCTTTCATCAAATTTATGATCATTATAATGTTTTGGCAAGAAACCACATAGATTTAAACAGTAATAATGGCCTAATTTTAATAACCCATTTGTAGTTTTCTAGATCATTAATTGGTAGCTTGTCTGTTTACTTAGTTGGTGAGTAGAGGCCTCATTTATTCAGTGAAATCTCACATAGGGAGAGCATTTTAAACCATTTATAAATAAAATAAATTTTATTGTATAAAAATTATTTAAAAACCTTTAAAATATCCATCATTATGACTTTGGTATTTCGTTTCTCTAAGGTAAAGAATGAGCCCATTATTTAAACAAAGTGTTTATCAGCTGTAGTACAATAGGAGCTGCTAACTACACCTGAGAATTCATTTTTTTAGAAATGTGGTAATCTGGGAATTGCTCAGCTGTAAAGCCTTTAAAAGTAAATAGAGGCAAGAAAAAGTCATATGTGGCTCATATATATGAAGGATGGATGGAACTTTAATTTAGCTTTATTCTTCAGGGAGTAATATGCTTCAGACACTTGACTGAATTCTCATATACTGTTCATCCAAGTGGCTCATCGCAGCTGCAGAAGAAGTCCAATTCTGGACTTGCAAATGTTATTCCTTTGAAATGAGAAATCTAAACATTACACTTGAAAGGACCAATGTAGAAAATGAGCCTTCAAAATCTCCAATTGGGGCAGTAATTGATAAAATGGCAAGGCTCACTGAGCTGAGAACGACGGGCAGCCAGGGCTCACAGGCTGATGGGAGGACTGGGATGCCAGGACAAGATATGGCTCATGGGAAAATTTCTCTCAGCAATGAAATGAAGTTGGTAAGATACTATTCTACCTTTTTGAGTAAACAGATGGATTATGTTGTCTATATCCTTTTTCAGGAATGCAGTCTGCTATTATTACATGCCTACCTCTTTTCAGAAAATACATAAAAAATTCCAACTCTACCAGGCACTGAGCTAAGTGCTAGGGATACAATATACAGGCCCTGGCCTCAATAAATTTATATTCTGGCAGCACAGATGTTCTCTTCCTGCCATGCCAGCTAATTGAGCAACTAGCAGGTTGACCTGCATATAGTAGGTATTCAATAAATAAATATATCAACAAAGAATAAATAATAAATACATGATCTATAATCCAAACTGCCTGGCTTCTCTGATTCCCTGTAGAGACTTCTGCACTTAAAAGATCAATTTTCCATGGAAAAGGAAACACTTGGGGAGGGATTTTTTCTCTACAAAATACATCTTATTTAATCCTTACAATACTTATGAATATTTATACATCATCAGGCTGAAGCTCAGAGATTATTTTATCACTCAAATTACAGATTAAATATCATGGGTTTGAATTTTTTTTTTTTTTTTTGAGATAGGATTTTGCTCTGTTACCCAGGCTGGAGTACAGTGGCAAAATCATAGCTTACTGTAGCCTCGACCTCCCAGGCTCAAGTGATCCTCCAACCTCAGCCTCCCAAATAGCTGGGACTACAAGAGTGCACTACCACAGCTAGCTAATTTTTTAACCTTTTGTAGAGCTGAGGTCTTGTTATATTGCCCAGGCTATTCTTGAACTCCTCAGCTCAAGTGACCCTCCCACCTCAGCCTTCCAAAGCATTGGGATTATAGGTGTGAACCACTATGCCTGACTAGGTTTGATTTTAACAGCAGAGGGATTGGAAGAGTGCCTAGTAGAACATAGTCATTGATCCACTACAGTTTTTCTTTTCTCTGTTGCCTTCCCCCGAACTGTACCTTCTTCTTTGGGTCTCTAATGCCTTTAACTTTTCAAATTCTGCTCTCAGAAAAGGTAGAACTTGGTAGAAGCCCAGTGACTCTTACATTGTAAGGGTTAGTTTTCATTGTGGGAAAAAAAAAAAAACCTGTGTAAAGTGAGGAAGATATTCTATCTTTTAGAATTTGGGTGAGGGGCATAAGAAGACTCTTCTTAATATCCCTATAATCAGATCATGCAAACACTCCCTTTGGAGTGGACAAGGTCAGATTGCTCTGAATAGACATTCATAATCACTTTATTCATTATTCTTTCAACAATTGAATGGTTAATATGACCTGTAAAGTTCTTGGACAGACATCACAATTCAGAGATAAAAGGTATATAGTAAATAAAAGGGAAACAGGGAAGCTGGTAGGTAAGAGACATGCATGGGATGGCCTTGGGGGACATAGACACTCCCTGGGAGAGCCACTGACCTCCAACATCTTGAAAGGGCTGAGACTTGGGCTGTACCTGAGTATGGAATAGTATACTAAATTCTATACTCGAAATTCCAAACGTGGAAACACATATTGGAAAACATTCTAAGGCTCTAAGTGGAGTGGAAGTGAGAAGCTAGAAACCAAGGAAACACCAAGCCCATATACCCTTTTGTTCTCTCTGAACTCCAGACCAACTTCTCCTGAGGGCTACTTCTCTCCTTCATCACATCCTTTCGATTTTGGCCTATCTGCAAACGTTTTTGCTTGTTCTCCATTTCTAGAATACAAATATGATGACAGTAAGACTTGCTCAGTTCACCGTTTCACAGTGGATTGGCTATGTCAGTTACCTATTTCTTGGTCTAATCTATCATTCATGAACGGCTGCCCCAAGCTGGGCCTTGGGTAAGGCTGTTTTCTTTGGAAGGAATTTGAGACATTGTAGGCATGAAGACTGAAAATTTAGACCAGCAATGAGTTGTCAGGATGTAAAAAGAGCTAGCATCTTTGAATATTTGCCATATACTACATACTACTCTATACACCTTAAATTTTTTTTGGTGCTTACAAATTTAACTTTTATAAGAAGAGTAGGTAGCATTATGTTACCCATTTTATGTATGAGAAAACTGAGGCACAGAAACATTCAATAACTTGCCCAAGTTGACTCACACAGAAAATGGCAGACTTGAGATCTGAACTTAAGCAGCCTGGCTCCCAAACCTATGCACACAGCAATTACATTCTATTGTCTGGGTTTAAATTCTACTTTCTCCCTTACTATTAGGTATATGCATCTAGGCAACTAACACAACCCCTTTAAACTCCAGTTTCTCCATCCATCCAGTGAAAATAATCCCTGCCTACATGTCATATAAGATTGTTCTTAGGGTTAAGTAAGAATAGATTTGAAAATTCTTTCTGAATTATGGAGCAAGGTATAAATATTTAAAAGAAAATCATCAAAACAATTAGAATAATAAAAGTACAGAGAGGTTTTATTGAGTAACTCACTTTCTAATAACCTTTTAAGAAATCATATTTCCCTCCAATGAAGTTCTCATTACAAAGTAGCTCTAGTAATCTTTTATACTTTAACATGACAATCTTTTTGTTTCCCTTCAAGGCTGATCAGATGACTGCTGTATCATCTAAGAAATGATAATATTGTTGAAAAAGGGCATCGTCTATGATCTACATCTATTTTTCTCTTTTTTCCTCCTCCTACCCATAATTATTTATGGGATAGATAAATTTGTAACATGCCTGAAAAGATTCAGAGGAAAGGTGTTACAGGCAGTTTAATAACAGCATGTTCTGTTACATTGTTTCTTTGCTTTGGATGTTCAACAACAAATTGCACAATGGAAATTTCTTCTAACTTGCTACTTATCTCTTTAGTTACATGTCTCTTTTATGTTACCACACTCAGATTCACATAGCATACATCTAAATACGGACTTTAAAAAAGAAATTATTTCTTAATATTTTTCTCATCTACAGGCCTTCTGTTAACACAATTTTGCAAAAACAAGTAGGAACACCAATATGTTTAAGAGGAAATACTTATTAATGGAGGCAGTTTTTCTCCTTCTAGGTTTCTCTACTGAAGTAGCAAGCACATTAAATGCCAAAACAGCATTGGCCCCAAGAACATATTAGCTTGCTATGGGATACTTGGAGCTCCATGGTAACAATTATTTGCAGAATTCATAAGATATGCTTTTGGAATTAAATGATGCCTATCTTTTTTAGGAGAAATAACATGCATAGATGAAGGAGAATAGGGTCAGATATAAACCAGACTATTTTTTTTTTTTTAAAGAACAGACTTTATCCATAATTAATCCTTTTTTTTTGTGAGTGTATTTATGTCCTTTCACTTTCCCTTCATATATTTCTCATCTTCTTAGACACTGAAAAAGGCTAGGCTTGTGTGCTTGCAGTCTGCTGGGGGATTGTGTATGCTTATGAGGCTGGGAAGATATTACAGTTCACCTCATAAAGTTGATTATGTCCTCAGACTATGCATAAAAATGAAATTTCCTTTATTTGTTTTCCTTTATAGTAAGATTCTCAGATAAAGCGCTTGTCTTCATTTTAATTAGGTTGGTGACCATATCCTCCTCCTGCCTTTTATATTGCTCTTTTTATGTCTTTATCTCTGGGGCAACAACCTGTATTCATAAACACAGAGATAGGAGTTTGGGCTAGTCACCAGCAGACATAGTCATACAGTAAGACATTTGTCCATTTTCCAGTCCCTGGTATAAATTATATATTACAGACATAGATTAAAATGGGTTCTTTTTAGTAGAGAGGGTTCAGGAAGATGTGAAATGAATATTATCATTAATTCCTCGTGGTCTTAGAAGCAATGAATTCAATAACCTTGTCAAAATGACTGACCAATTATAGCTTTCCTGTTACCCCTTATTGGGGTGCTTTCAGAGACTTTTCCCATCTTGCTGTAAAAATTTAATCCACAGCTGAATCAGTTCATGAAACTGTATTTTAATTTCTATATGCCAAGACTGGGAACTGAATTTAGAATGAGTTACAGTGATTGCTGTCTGTTAGCGTAAACAAGTTATCTTCTCTATTGGCTGGAGAAATCAGCTAAAATTATACTTTCAGGAAGAATTCACTTGGGTAATGCTTTATTTTCAGTCTTTGAGAGTTCTTTATAAAAATGCAGATGCCCAAAAGCAGAGAACACTTGAAACCATTATTTTTTATAGGACTAATAGGAGCTGAAACAGTAAGTTATCCAGATGAAGATAATTTTTACTCTATTAGTGAACAGCTAGCCGAATGTGAAGCCCAAAGAGTAACAACAGGTTTCCGGTTCTGGAACAATGTGGAATAGATCTACTTTTCCTTATTTCTCCTGATAAGTACAGCTAAAACCCTTCAAACTTAAATATAAAATAAACATAAGAAGACTCTGAAAGATGAAGAGAAGAAGGTAGGCTGGGGATGCTGTAGGAACTGAGGAACAACATGCTGACATGGGTTTTCTTTTTTGCCTCATATGTCCTGAGCTGGATGCTGGAGAAGCAGGTAACCCAAAAATGTGAATGTGAACATACAGAAAAAAAATCCCCAAAGAAAAAGTCTTGCTGTCTCTAGCCAGAGGAATAGGAAAGGAACAGCCTAGCAAGACAGACAACTTTTAGTCAATGACCTCTTTACTTCAGTCAAACACTATGGGAGAAAACCATAATAAACCACTTCCACTTATGTCATCAAAAGTTGAATGAGGAGCCTAGACCGCCAATCTTGCCCAGTTGTAATGAGGCTCCCCTTCTTACCTCCATCCACAGAAGACTAATTGGGATCAAGATTTTAATCCCTGCATAGAGAAGACTTAGTAAAGCACCTGGATTTTTACTCCTATTTGGCAGTAGTGAGGCAGAGTCTCTTCTCCCACAACCTGTGTAGTGTCAGAGAAGGCCTGCTAAAACAGAAGATTTATGTAAACATTCAGAATGTCATAACGTGAGATATCCAGGACAGAACTGAAAAATCTCACATCATAAAAAGAAAAAGGAAAATCTTAACTTGAATGGCAAAAGGCAATTGACAGCAACTTCAATATGACACAGATGTTGGAATTATCTGACTAGTGTTAAAAACAGCCATTGCAAAAATGCTTCATGAGCAATTATGAACATGCTTGAAACAAATGAAAAAATAAAAAGTTTCAGCAAATAAATAGATTGTATAAACAAGAACCACATGAAAATTTTAGAACTCACAAAGACAATAGCCGAAAGAGAAAACTCACTGGATACACTCAATAGCAAAATTATTTTGTCAGACAAAATAATCAGTAAACTTAAAAATGGCAAGAAAATAAATTACCCAATATGAAAAACAGAGGTAAAAGAGACTGAAGTGAATGCACCCTCAGTGAATAACAAAGGATCTAACATTCATATGGTCAGAGTTCCAGAAAGAGAGGAAAAAGAGGGTGGAGATGAAAAAGTATTCAAATAAATAGTGGTAGAAAATCTCCTAAATCTGGCAAAAGGCATAAGTCTAAAAATTGAAGAAGCTGAATAAAATGGGGCAAAGTTTTCAGGCCAGGTGGAGTAACCTGAAAGGACTAGAAGCTTCCACCCCAGTCCAGCACGGATATGATTTGGCTGTGTCCTCACCCTGAATCTCATCTTGAATCCCCATATAATGCCCCCTTGTCAAGAGTGGGACCAGGTGGAGGTAACTGGGTCTTGGGGGCAGTTTCTTCCATGCTGTACTTGTGAGAGTATGTGAGTCTCATGAGATCTGATGGTTTTATAGGTATCTGGGATTTCCCCTGCTTGCACTCACTCCGTCCTCCTGCCCGGAGAAGAAGGTGCCTGCTTCTTCTTCGCCTTCTACCATGACTGTAAGTTTCCTGAGGCCTCCCTAGTCATGCTGAACTGTGAGTCAATTAAACCTTTTTCCTTTATAAATTCCCCAGTATCGGGCAGTTGGTTATAGTAGTATGAAAACAGACTAATACAAGCACTCTGTTCCTAAAAGATATAGTAGCCTACTTCTCTGGTCTCACTCCCAGAGAAGTACACTACTGTATTGCTCCCTAGCTTTGGAGCAGTAATGTAGGGGTTTTGCCCAGGGGCAAGGGCAAGCCATAAGAAGAGAGAACTTAAACACCTCCCCAAGTGAATTGACTTTATTTGGAACAGAGTGTGAAAAAAAATGTAGACTGTGGTGGTAACTAAGAGAGTGCTGGTAGCTCTATGAGAGCAATAAACTAAACTGTAAAACAGAAGTTTATTAGAAAGAACCAGGGAAAGAGATAGCTGAGAACACTCCTGGAGTCAGAGAACCCCTCAAAGCCTGGCCTCAAAGATGACTGCAACAAAGGGACAAAGATTTAATCGAATCAAATTGTAGAGTAATTTATGCCCTGGGGCATTTGGTAAAATAATAGTGCAATCAAACAGCAATTAGTGGAGGCTAACAGCTGGGTTAGCTGGGTGATCCTAATGGTACCAATGGATATCAACAGATTAACAGAGAGGTCAAGAGAAGAGACAAAAACAGCCCTGCTAGAAACCCTATCATCTCAGGCTGAATGTGCTCATGGCCCAAGGTGGCATCCTCTGAGGAAATGCATCAGAGACTGCACATTGTGGGGGAACAGATTTCATTAAGTAGTCCAGCCAAGTCACTGAAAAATTAGCCAAAATATGGACTTGATACTGGTAGCTGTGAAGTGGGAAATTAAGAAAATAACAGAATAACAGCTTAAGTAATAATAGTAAGAGAAATAACAATAGCTCATAGAACGAATTGCTGTATTAACCAAGGCTGGAAAGGATTTAAGTAGCCCCCACAGAAGTTAAAATTAAAAGAGAACATTAACTGTCTGTCCCAAGAAACATTAACCATATCTATCCTCCACATATTTTGTAGGCTCTGTAAACTCCTGTTTCTTTCTTCCCTGTACAGCTGCAAGGTCACAAGACAGATAAGCATAAGCTACAAACCAAGTTCTCACAGAGATGTAAGACATGTAGCAAAAGTGTCACAGCAGCCTTTTGTTCTCGCTTCTGTGAGTCTGCTCCACATAATTCCCATCTCAAAATGCTTAAAAGGGACTCGTTTTCTCTGTTTTGGGCTCAGCCTGTAGGACACATGTACGCGGGGCCAGTGTACACCTTAAAATAAACACCCTTCTGCACTCCGTCTCTCTGCTTCCTTAAATCCCGCTTCAGTTGATATTAAAGTTGCTACAATATATTATCTAAAATAAGTAGTTTTCAGAAAAGCTTTATGAGACATGCAAACAAATAGGCAAGCGTGACTCATACACAGTAAAGAAAAGCAGGCAACAGAAACTACCTTTGATAGGTATCGGACTTAGTAGACAAATACTTCAAAACAGCTATGAGCATAGGAATACGCTCAAAGAACTAAAGAAATGAAAGGAAACCATGCTTAAAGAAGTAATAGTATAACAATGTCATTAAAAAGGAATACTGATAAAGACAAATGATATGAAGAACTAAATGAAAATCCTGGAGTTCAATAATACACTAAATTAAATAAAAAACTCACTAAAGAGGCTCAATAGTAGATTTGCGCTGGTACAAGAAAGAAACAGAGAACTTGAAGATAGATTAATAGAAATTATACAATCTGAAGAAAAACAGAATAAAATAAAGAAAATAAGCAAATCCTCAAAGACATGTAGGAAATCATTAGCACACCAATATAGATACACTGGGAGTACCAGAAGAACAAAAGTCAGAAAGAAGAGGAAAACACATTTGAAGAAATAGTGACTAAAAAGTTTACAAATTTGATTTAAAAACTTTGTTCCACACATACTAAAAGTTAGATGGCCCAGAAACAGCATAGTAAAAATACTGAAAAGCAAAGAGAACATCTTGAAAGCAACAAGAGAAAAATGACCATACACAACATGATTAACACCTGATTTCTCATCAGAAACAGTAAAGGCCAGAGACAGGGAGATAACATATGAAAGTGCTCCAAAACAAACAAGCAAAAATCCCCCAGAAAACTCCCAAAACAAAACAAACAAACAAAAAAAGCCCCTCAAAACCAAGAAACTGCTGTTAACAAAGAAACAGTCCAGAAAACTGTCTTTCAAAAGTGAAGGTGAAATAAGAACATTCCCAGGTTAACAAAAACAGAGAGTTTGTTGCAAGCAGATGTTCCTTAAAAGAAATATTAAAGGCTGAAAGCAAATAAGCTCAGACAATAATTCAAATTCACATAATAAAAAGCATCCATAAAGGCAACAATGATAAATAGAGACTTCAGTGCCTCACCTTGAATAATGAATAGAACAACTAGTAGAAGTTCAACAATGAAACAGAATCCTTGAACAGCATTATAAACCAGCTAGATCTAATAGACAGCTATAGCTCACTTTGTTCCAACATCAGCAGATACACTATTTTTTCAAGTACACATAGAACATTCTCCAGAAAAGACAATAGGAAAGACCATAGAACAAGATAATAAATGTAAAAGAATTCAAATAATACAAAGTCTTTTCTTTGACCACAATAAAATGAAATCAGAAACTAATAACAGAAAGACATGTTGGAACTTCACAAATATTTGCACATTAAAGAGCAAAGTTTTAAATTACCATGAAGTCAAAGAAAAAGTTACAAGCGCACTTAGAAAATACTTAGAGGTGGCCAGGTGCGGTGGCTCATGCTTGTAATCCCAGCACTTTGGGAGGCTGAGGTGGGCGATTCACAAGGTCAGGAGTTCAAGAGAGCCTGACCAACATACTGGAACCCCATTGCTACTAAAAATACAGGAAAAAAAAAAAAAAA
>NW_012116110.1:3000649-3001483 GCF_000951035.1 Colobus angolensis palliatus | reverse complement strand
AAAGTAAAAAAAAAAAAAAAAAAAAAAGAAAATAAAGCAATTTTCTGAAAATGCTAGAGAAAAAATGATGGCTGTAAAACCCATATAAAAAAGAAATAGCCAAATCAATAACCTAATATTTTACCTGAGACATTGGAATAGGAAAAGCAAAAACAAAACCTAAAGCAAGAAGAAGGAAGAAAAGAATTACTATTAGAGAAGCAGTTAATGCAATAGAAAAAGAGTGAAGAAAATGAAGTCAAAAGTTGTCTCTTGGAAAGATAAACAAAATTAGCAAAACTTTATTTACACTAGCCAAGAAAAAAAAGAGAGAAGATTCACATCATTAAAATCAGGAATGAAAGAAGGAATTTGCTATTGAGCTTACAGGAGTAGGAATTATAAGGGAATGTTATGAACAACTACATTAAAAAATTAGACAACTGGATCAATTCAACAGGAAGAGCTAACTACCCAAACATATATATGCACCCAATACAGGAGCACCCAGATTAATAAAGCAAGTCCTTAGAAACTTACAAAGAGACTTAGGCTCCCATACAATAATAATGGGAGACTTCAACACCCCACTGTCAACATTAGACATATCAGCAAGACAGAAAGTTAACAAGGATATCCAGGAATTGAACTCATCTCTGCAGCAAGCAGACCTAACAGACATCTACAGAATTCTCCACCCCAAATCAACAGAATATACATTCTTCTCAGCACCACATCACACTTATTCCAAAATTGACCGCATAGTTGGAAGTAAAGCACTCCTCAGCAAATGTACAAGAACAGAAATTATAACAAACTGTCTCTCAGACCACAGTGCAATCAAACTAGAACTCA
>NW_012116110.1:2955836-2998092 GCF_000951035.1 Colobus angolensis palliatus | reverse complement strand
CAAGAACAGAAAACCAAACACTGCATGTTCTCACTCATAGGTGGGAACTGAACAATGAGATTGCTTGGACTCGGGAAGGGGAACATTACATACCGGGGCCTATCACAGGGAGGGGGGAGGGGGGAGGGATTGCATTGGGAGTTATACCTGATGTAAATGACGAGTTGATGGGTGCTGACGAGTTGAATGGTGCAGCACACCAACATGGCACAAGTATACATATGTAACAAACCTGCACATTATGCACATGTACCCTAGAACTTAAAGTATAATAAAAAAAAAATTAGACAACTTAAATAAAAATTAACTCAGACAAAACTACTGAAATTAAGTCATGAAGAAACAGAACATATGAATATAGCTATAACAGGTAAAGCACTTAATAATTTAAAAACTTCCTTCAAAGAAAAATCCAGACTTAGATGGCTTCACTGGTGAATTCTACCATACATTTACAGAAGCATTAATATTAGTTCTTTAGAAACTCTTTCGAAAAATAGAAGAGGAGATAACACTTCCTAACTCATTCTGTGAGGCCAATATTAGTCTGATGCCAAAACCAAATATAGATATCAGGAGGACAGAAAACTACAAATTAATATCTTTTATGAATATGAGTGTAAAAATCCTCAAAATACTAGCAGGACCTGGCGCAATGGCTCACGCCTGTAATACCAGCACTGTGGGAGGCCGAGGCGGGCGAATCACAAGGTCAGGAGATCGAGACCATCCTGGCTAACACGGTGAAACCCCATCTCTACTAAAAATACAAAAAAATTAGCCGGGCACAGTGGCGGGTGCCTGTAGTCTCAGCTACTCCGGAGGCTGAGGCAGAAGGATGGCGTGAACCTGAGAGGTGGAGCTTGCAGTGAGCCCAGATCGCGCCACTGCACTCCAGCCTGGGTGACAGAGCGAGACTCTGTCTCCAAAAAAAACAAACCTACTAGCAGCCTGAAACCAGAAGTCATATAAAAAAGGATGATAAACCATGCCCTGTTGAGATTCATGCCAGGGATGCAAAGTTGGTTCAGTATTTGAAAATTAATGTAATATACCATATGTGATGGTTAATACTGAGTGTCAAATTGATTGGATTGAAGGATACGAAGTATTGATCCTGGGTGTGTCTGTGAGGGTGTTGCCAAGAGAGATTAACATTTGAGTCAGTGAGCTGGGGAAGGCAGCTCCACCTTTAATCTGGTGGGCACAGTTTAATCAGATGCCAGCGAATATAAAGCAGGCAGAAAAACATGAAAGGGAGAGACCGGCCTAGCCTCCCAGTCTACGTCTTTCTCCCATGCTAGATGCTTCCTGCCCTCGAACATTATACTCCAAGTTCTTCAGTTTTGGGACTTGGACTGGCTCTCCTTGCTCTTGAGCTTGCAGACAGCCTATTGTGGGACCTTGTGATTGTGTAAGTTAATACTTAACAAACTTCCCATTATCTATCTATCTATCTATCTATCTATCTATCTATCTATCTATCTATCTATCTATCCATCTATCTATCTATCCATCTATCCATCCATCCTTCCTTCCATCCATCCATCCTATTAGATCTGCCCCTCTAGACAACCCTGACTAATACACCATACAATAGGGTAAAGTTTAAAAACCACACACTCATCTCGATAGATGCAGAAAAAGCATTTGACAAAATACAACACCCTCTTGTGATTAAAAACACTCAACAAACTAGTAATAGATGAAGAATTCTCAATCCAATAAAAGATATTTATAAAAATTTCACAACTAATATCATACTTAATGCTGAAAGACTATATCCCCTTAAGATCAGGAAAGATACAGGAATGTCTACTCACAACTTTTATTGTATATTGTACTGGAGGTTCTAACCAGGGCAATTAGACAAAAAAATGAAATAAAAGGAATCCAGATTGGAAAGAATGCAGTAAACTATCCGTGTTTGCAGATAACATGATCTTGTATATGGAGAAATCTAAGAAATCCAATAAAAACAATTGGAAATAGTAAATACATTCAGCAGGGCTATAGGCTACAAAATCAATACGCAAAAAGCAACTGTATTTGTGTACACTAGCAATGAACAACCTAAAATTGAAATTAAGAAAATAATTTCACTTAAAGTATTATAAAAGAGAATACAATTTAGCCAAGGATGTTAAAAACTTGTACAATAAAAATATAAAACATTTTGAAAGAAATTAATGAAGATATAAATAAATGGAAAGAAATCTCACCTTCATGGATTGATAGTCTCAAATTGTTAGGATGAAATTTTTCTTCAAATTGATCTGCATATGTGATGCAATTGCTGTTAAAATCCCAATGACTTTTCTTCTCCCCACCAAGAAAGCCTGAGTAGCCAAAATGATTTTGAAAAAGAATAAAGTTGGAGGACTCATGTTTTCTGACTCTAAACCTCATTACAAAATGACAGTAATCAAGTCTGATACTAGCATGGAATAGATAGAACACTTGCAATCAATTGATTTTTGAAACGATTAGCAAGAAAATTTAGTGGAGGGAAGAATAGTCATTTCAACAAATGATGCTGGGACAACTGTATATTCACATGCAAAGTAATGAAGTTGGACCCCTTGTCACACTCTACACAAAATGAACTAAAAATGCATCATCAACTGAAATGTAAAATCAAAATCAATAAAACTCTTAGATGAAAACATAGGGGCAATCATCATGACCTTGGATTAGGCAATCTGTTTTTAGATATGACACAAAAAATACAAGCAAACAAATAAAAATATATAAGTTGGACTTTATGCTTCAACTTTGTGCTTCAAAGGGTATCATCAAAAAATTGAAAAGATGATCCATACAATTTGAGAAAATATTTATAAATCATATATCTGATAAGAGAACTGTATCTAACATTTATAAAGAACATTTTTATAATTATATATTATAAAAAGACATGAAATCAATTAAAGTGGGCAAAGGATCTGAATAGACATTTCTCCGAGGAAGATATACAAATGGCCAAAAACCACATGTAGAGATACTCAACATCATTAGTCATCAAAGAAGTGCAATTTAAAACCACAATGAAATGTTACTTTACTCTCACTAGGATGGCTATGATAAAAAGGATGTAATAAAAAGTTTTGATGGAGATGTAGCGAAATTGGAGTTTTCATAAATTGCTGGTGGTAATGTAAAAATGGCACAAGTGCTTTTCAAAACTGTCTGCCATTTCCCCGGAGTGTTAAACATAGAGTTAATATATGACCCAGAAATAATTCTTCTAGGTGGCATATCAAGGGCAATGAAAACACACATGCATGTACAAATTTGCATGCAGATGTTCATAGCAGCCTTATTCAGAATAACCCCCCAAATGGTACCAAACCAAATGTTCATCAACTGTTGAATAGATAAATAATATGTAGTATATCTACACAATGGAATATTATTTGACAATAAGAAGAAATAAGATATTGACATATGATGCAATATGGATGAACCTTGAAACCATTATGCTAAGTGAAAGGAACCAGGTATAAAAGATCACCTATTATATAATTTTATTTATATAAAATGTCCAGAAAAGACAAATCTATAGAGATAGAAAGTAGATCAGTGTTTGCCAGGTCTGGGAGAGTGGAAGCAGGATGGAGAAGTGACAGCTAATGGGTGTAGGTATTCTAAAATTGATTATGGTGATGGTTGCACAAGTCTGTGAATATACTAAAAATCATTGATTGTAGACTTTAAATTGGTGAATTTTCATAGTATGTGAATTATATCTCAATATGCTGTTATTAATTAATTGAGATATTATTAATATCTCAATAAAGCTGTTAAATAAAAAAAAAAACATTTGAGTGAATCCCCAAACAGGATAAATCCAAAGAAATTTGTGTCATAATTAAACTTCAGAAAACTACAGAAAAATCTTAAAACAGTGAGAGGAAAAAAGCAACACCCTTCAAAAGACAATTCAGATGGCATTAGATTTATCATCAGAATCATGGAAGCCAGAGGAGAGGCACGACAGTCTTCAAGCGCTGAAAGCAAAGAAACTTCCCCCCGCAAACTCTATTTCCTGAACACTTTTCTGTTTTGAGTGAGGTAGAAACGAAGACATCACAAGACAAAGGAAAAGTTTTAAAATTTTCACTAGCAGAACTATCCTAAAAAAAAAAATGTCAAAGAAAGTCTTTGAAAGAGAAGGGGTATCTTTGAACATTAGAAAGGAAGAACAAATAACAGGAAAAGCCAAAACATGGATGAATACGGTAAACTTTCTTTTTCCTCATGAGTTTTCCAAATTATGTTTGATGGCCTAAGCAAATATTTCTTAAAGGAAGTATTTAAGACAATTATATTACAAATGGAGGATCATAAATGGACTTACAAGGAGGTAATTTTTCAGTCTGGTAAAGTATCAACACCAGTAGATCTTTGTGGTGCTGGAATAGTTCTGTATCCTGATTTTCATGGTGGTTACAGGAATTGACACATTAGTGAAATGGCATAGAATGTTACACATACACTTTTCAATGCACATTTCCTGACTTTGATATTATACTATAGTTACAGAGATGTAACTCTTGGAGAAAACTGGGTGAAGGGTATGTGGGACCATTCTGTACTGTTTGCAACTTCCTATAAATCTACAATGACTTAAAAATAAATTTTTAAAAAGGGAATGATGACTCAATGACTAGAGAAACACCTAGGGCACAAGTGCATGTGTCCATGTGTGTATATCTGGGTGGAGTGAGAGAGGTAGAGAGCAAGAGAGGTGTAAGGTGTATATGCATTGAATAGAAACATGCTGAATTGGAGACTGGGCAGATATAAAATGCAAATTTAATCTCCTCATCAGCCTGGCTTATGGTAGTTCTCATATTTTGCATGTAGGGTATTATTTTTCCACAATAAGTTTCTCTTATTTTTTATCCCATCATCTTCTGAGAACTCCTACAATCTAATTTCTGAAGCCATAATTGTAACACAAATCAAAATAATTATTTTGGATCCTGTTCTGTTTTGAGGATGGCACATTTGTCCATCCTCCCCCAAAGTCAGAACGCATACTCCAGTCTTGTGGCTTTGTTTCCTAGTCAAGTGTGTCTTTGGTGTTTACTTGCATTCTTCATGGTTTTATCCATAAAAAGGCAGACTTTAAAAAGGAAGGATGCATTTGCTAAGTACAATCTGTGTGCAAAGTAGAGTTAATTTGGAGATTAGAAGACTAAATAGGATACTTGAGAAAATAAATGGATAATAAATGTTGTGTCATATATTTTTAAGCTTTATTTGCAGCAACTTTAAACAGTTAGAAGAGATTAAACTAGAAATATATGGTACAATAACCTTACCAAACAGAGAAGCTAATTATAGTTAAATCAAACAGACGGTGGGATCTCTTGCTGACAAAAAAGAAAGATAAAAGCAGTGATTAGGATAGTGGGAAGAGTTGAAATGAAAAACAAATCCACTTATAAATAACCATCCCCTCCCTCACAAAAAAGTTGACAAAAATTGAAGTTAATCTTTATTTCCCTAGAAGAAGGCAGGATATATAAGAAACATAATAACCTGTAAAGTTCATTCTATTCAATAATTTCCCACCCATTACAATGAATGATAAATGCTTCCTAGAGTTCTGTATCTTCCAGCAATGTGGCAGATTGATACATCTGAGGGGGAGCAAGCAGGCATGAAGATTAAAAAATAGTAAGTGTCATGGATTTGCATTGCATTTCTTTTAATAAGTAGAAAAAACTTGGATGTAGAGGGGGAACTGAACCTCATAACCAGACTGAATGGTTTATCAAGAAGTCCAGGAGTATATATAGGAGAGAGGTGCCTAAAGCATGTTCCCAACCCCAAAAAGATGAGTTTGAAAGGAGCTCCAACTTTTTACATTTTCATTTTTCAAGGACAAGCCAACAATGTTAAAGTTCAACTTGATCTTGGAATTTAACCTAGCTAGCATATAAGCAATAGTTGTACTTTGCCTTCACCTAAAAGAATATAATGATGTGTTTTAGGATTATCAGGCACATAAAGTAGTACAATTTAGGGGTCTTAACATTTGCTAGAGACATAAAGAACTAGGTCCAATTATCCTGAATATTTTTCTTCCCTTCTATTTTAATATCAGAATGTTGAAAAATCCAGCTAACATAAATTTTAAAATGAAGTCAAAAATGAATGATGGACCCCACCACATTAGCTTGACTATAGTGGAGACAAGAAAATTGTGGGCTGGGGTATAATAAGAGCTTTTAGTTATTTTAAAAAAATAATCATTGGTGTGTAGAGCTACCACCTCCCCACCAACTGCCTCCATGACTCACTGCCCATTCCCCATCAGCCCTAGGGAGCAGAAACGGGGGAGGCTGGGTGATAGACCTTATGTAGTGTTCAGTTGTTAGCTGAAAAGTTTGGCTAGAAATCTGGCTGGTGGGAAGTGTTTCCTGTAGCGTTAAAATGCTTGATGACATCATCTCAGGTTCGGCCAAAACCAAACCAAACAGTGTTACCATATTTTGCAAGTAGTAGAAACTTCTGCAAATAAATGCATCATCCTGGTCATTCATAATCATCAGCACCATCACCCCCATCATACTGGAGATTGAAATCAAGAACTGGGTGGCCTTTCTCCATTAAAGACTAAATAAATACACAGCCTTTGCCACACAGCAGTTTAAATACGTATACTTTTATCTATTAATATTATTTGCCTCTGTGTTCTTACAAGGCTATTGAGAGAATCTAAAATTGATTGTATAAGTAAAAAGGGAAACAATATACAAGTGCCAAACATTTATATTATTTTAAAATATGCATTTGTCACATTTATTTCAGTTTGTTCATAGTGACAAATGCATATTTTATCACTATCAGTGATGGCATTTTTGAGTGCCTTGAGTAGCTCAGATTTTGAGGTACAAAAAGATTAACTATGATTTTTCCATGCTTCCCTTTAAAACATAATCGTTATTAAAACAAAACAAATGTAAGTACTACATATTGATAAATTAAGAATAGGGATTTTTAAAAGCTACTTTCAATAAGATAACCTTATTTCTGAAAGGAATAATAAATTTAGTTTTCACTTTCTGGTGTAGCAGCATGCCTCATAGATTGAACTTGTTCAATGAGTTATTTTGCTATCATTGAGGCTAGTTACATTGAAAAGAATGAAACATCATGTTTTCACAAAACATAGATTGAATTGTTTAGATAGATGGTGATAGGATTTTTAAAAACTTTTTCTTTTGAAATAATTATAGATTCTCAGTTGGTTTCCAAGAAGTGGGCAGGGAAGTCCTTTGCACTTTCTCCAAGTTTCCTCATTGTTAACATCTTGTACAGCTATAGTACAGCATGAAAACCAAGAAATTGCATCAGAACAATCAATAGCATTTATTCAGATTTCACCAGTTATACATGCAACTCATGAGTGTATATGTAGGGTGTGTGTTTATAGCTCTATGCAAGTTTATCACACATGTTCCTTGCCACACTCAAGATAGTCAACGGTTCTATCAACATGAGACTTGGGGTTGAATCCTAGTTCTGCCAGTTACTTGATGTATGACCAAGGACATCCTTCTTCTTGTGACTCCACTTCCTCTTCTGTGATATGGTGATAATAGTTATACCTACAGCACAGTGTTGTTGTGAAGCTTAAATAAGCTAATAGAACTGACACATGGAACAGTGCCGGGCACATAATAACTGCTCTGTAAGCGTTAGCTGTCATAATTATCTTTATTTAATATTTTTATATGGTATAGTCGTTAAAGGGTTAAGAGTAATTCCTAATCCACAGTAAATCGCAAAAATATCAGTTATTATTTGTTACATGTTTCACTGTTAGGAGGTGTCTCCTCTGGCTAGAAGAATATATTTAAAAACAAGACTTGGACAAGGTTATCTTTATTGGAGGAAGTCACTGAGGTTATTGTTTTGTTCTGTCATTTAGTTTATGTGAAGCTTCTTTCGTGTTTAGTGTGGCATAAACCCATCCTTTGTAGGCTAAGACACTCAAGTGAAATCATTGCTAAACAAAATGAATTCACTCAGAAATCTCTGTTCTAAACATAAGAATGTATCATGGAATATTATAATTTAAGAGTTTGCATAATGGTTAGCCAAGATAACCTTTCCCCAAAGAGTGAGGTCTAAGTATTAAAAACCAGAGGTAGGTAAATAAATAACCTTGGAGACACGGAGACATGGACATTTGTATTTTAAGAGTGTCACTGTGATTCCATTCCATTGTCCTCTTCCCTGAAGCAGAAAGCTGCAGGTCCTAGTGGGTAGAGCTTTGGTCCTTCCAGTGAGGAATTAGGGTACCTTTTTTTCATTTTCATGTACGTATGTGCAAGGCAACCCTCAGGGCTTGTATGTTTTAACCTGTGAGGAAAAGAAAGAGGCAAACAATGACAAGGGGAGTGAGTGATTTTGCCAGATCATTTACTGACATTTCCTAATGTACAACGTTGTGACCGCTCATTTGTGCTACAGTTATTCTTGGTCAAATTTCCTTCTCCTCAAAGTTAAACAAATAGGAGTTCTAAATTCTTTTTTTTTGATAGAACCTCAAAACATATGTTATTTAAAGCTTCTGTCTAAATCTACCAACACTGTTGAAATCATGTGTCAAACTTTTAATGATTTTTCTGTCTGCCAAACTTTATGTTATAGCTCTTTGATGTTCTGGATTTCTGTGGTTTTCTAAAAATGTCTAACTCCTTTTCATTTGTTATTAATGGGGTGTGTGTGTGTGTGTGTGTGTGTGTGTGTGTGTATGTGTGTATGTGTACACGCATGCCTGTGCTTGGTATAGCTCCAGTCTGTATTATTGCCTTCACTTTCTTTTTTGCAGCTACAATGTTGTGATACAACCAACATCATCACAAAACTCTTTTATAGAAGCAGTGTGCAAAAAGCAATTTTGTGACCATCAAGCCATTGTGGTTTCTATTGTATTATGACTTATTAATGTAGAAAAATACGTTTAGATCTTATATGTTCTGATTCTATAATTTTTTTAGGCCACAAATAAAAAGCAAACACATTTTTCTTGCTAAGAAAAAAGAAATCTTTTTAAGGGGAGAGGGGTTTGTTTTTGGAGCAGAGAAAAATAATTCCAGTGAGATGATTAAGAGTCAGTTCCAAACAAATTAAAAAAAAACCACTACATATAAAACCTTGAAAATAGTATACTTATAATAATTATTATAAAATGGGAAATGACAGGTATAATTGAACCACCTTTTACCTCTAGGCATGGCACTGTGTGCTTTATAATTGCCACAACGCTTCTGCTGAATAGAGGTTATGTTCTGCCCATATTACAACATGCTGCACACCAAGGACACTGTGGCTTAAAGTTATTTACCCCAAATTACATAGCTAGTGATATGGTTTGGCTATGTCCCCACCCAAATCTCATCTTGAACTGTAGTTCCCATAATCCCCACATGTCGTGAAAGAAATCCAGTGGGAGGTAATTTAATAAGGGGGCGGTTACCCTGATGCTATTCTAGTGATACTGAGTTCTCACGAGATCCAATGGTTTCATGAAGGATTTTCTTCCCTTTTGCTTGGGACTTCTTGCTGCCACCATGTGAAGAAGGACGTGTTTGCTTCCCCTTCTGTGATGACTGTAAGTTTCCAGAGGCCTCCCCAGCCATTATAAACTGTGAGTTAATTAAACATCTTTCCTTTATAAATTAGCCAGTCTCGGGTATGTCTTTATTAGCAGCATGAGAATGGACTAATACAGCTAGTAAGAGTAGGGGTTTGAACCCAGATTTGTCTGACCTCCAAATTATGTTCTTTACACTTAATCATTTTTCCCCAGCATAGATACAGCATTTCCTTTTATTTTCAAAGACAAGATGAATGTAAAGGTCAAACCGTTTGTGGTCTCTCTTGTGTGCAAGATTTAGCTACTAGTAAAGCATGTCCTTCTTGAAAACAATTTGATAGTCAAGGTATAGATCATAAAGAAAACTTTTTTCATTTCCAGTAAGAAAGCTAGTCAAGAAAAAGTCCATCACCTTCAGTGCCAAATCACTTAGGGCTATTATTGTGGGAGGAGCATTTTCCCTGAAAACTTCCTGAATTTAAGGGGAGATTGTAAATATACCATTGTCAATGGGAATTGTCATAATATTTTATTTTTTTAAAAAGATAAAACTACCCTCCATTATCTTTTGCAGCTAGAAGAAAAAGCTTTATGATTCCAGGCATTTTATCTAGGAGAGAAGTAACAAGTACCATATGGCATGTCTGTTGTGAAAAGTGGTATAGTGTTTTATCATCCAGAAAATAGCATTGGCTATTAAATCAGAATTCATGTCATTGGATCACAGAGCCAGTCATACTAAGAAAAGAGGTTGACAGCCTCCTCCAATTCATCAGCATGTGTGACCCTCAAGTTACTACCCTCACCAAAGATAGCAAATTCTGGAGCATTCCTAAGTGTGGCAGTCCAGACAGAGAGGTACTCAAAGCAGAACTGAAAGGTTTTATGGCTTCTCAGGCTGGTTCAGAGAAGGATCCAAGGTGACTGCTCTATTCTGGTAAAACCTATAATATATCTGAAAAGTCAGGAATTCCCAGGGCTTCCTTGGCTCTGGCTTCCCCAACAATTGTTTTAGTCTGACCTCAAATCTCATAGTTTGTCTTGAACATGATTTGTCTTTAAGAGGTGAGAAGTGAACTGAAAAGGGGTGAGGTATGGTGTCCAAAATATCAGCCTCAATAAAACATTCCATTCATTGCCCACCTTTGAGGTTGGAACACACACACTCACACACACACACACACACACACACACACTCCATGATTCTTTCCAAGAGCAAAGAATGTTTCTCTTTTTTAATAAGATCACTGTTCTTGTTTTTAGAGTTTTACATAAAGGTTCAGTTGTAAACTCCTATAGCTAAGAGACATCCTAGAGTACAGGGAATTAAATATATCTGGAAAAACTTACAGGAAATAGTGAAGGAAATGATTCGTTTTTTAAAAGGAAATTTTATAATTTTTTAAAAGAAAGCCGAAGACTCTAGTTGGGGTGCTATATAGAAATATTACAAATGGAAAAGAAGTTCTTCCCACTTTTTTTCTCTCTCTCTGACACAAAAAACCATAGGTTTAATAAACTAAAATAGAAAAGAATAGACAAGGAGGCTTAAATAATTTTCTTTTTTCCTCCAAGGTAATAAATATTGTGCCTGAGTTATGTTTTCATTAAGTCACTGAAAAATGCACCATCACATTTAAAATAAGTCCTTTGTAAACAAGGGTAGTCTCAAAGGTGCCTCTACTCTTAGAAATAATCATTTACTCTGTCAAATAAATAAGAAATTGATGGAGGACAGATGCTACTGAAAAACGATAAGTAAATATTTGATAGCTAGTTTGACAAATACCATTGAATAGCCCTTTATGTACCTACCTTTTTTTTTTTACAAAAATAAGCAGATGCATAAAATAAGTATTTAGAATATTCAGAATTGTAGAATTATTTGATTTCAAAATGGTGAATGAGATCAAATGATGTTATACCTGAAAAGGAAGAAAACAGGAGTACAAAGTTAGGGTCAGATTCTATGACTCTTCCATAAAACATTCACTGAGCCAAAACATTTGGATGCCTAATCAAGTCATTTATGAATTCTGTTGACATTTAGGAAGAATTTAGAATGCTTTAAGGTTAAAACTTAGATGTAGGCCCTTGTGCCTCAAATAAAATAGAATAATAAAATAGGTAACTTTCTTATGTTTTTAGAGGATGGTAGCATGGAGATAAAGCTGCTTAGGAGATGAAGAAAAAACGCAATACTTGTTGTGGGGACACTTGGTTTAATGCAAAAACAAAAACAAAAACAAAACAATGTAGAAAAGCCCCTTTGTTCTTCTGGGCCTCCTTGCAATTTCCGTCTCAGCAACAGTGTAGGCCTCTATGATGAGTCTTTTAATTCTGGCACACTGGCTGAATTCTGTACAGCCAACTGGGTACAAGAATGAGATTCAAAAGGCAAAAGGCCACAATTGCTGCCCCTGTTCCAAATGACATTGTGCAAAGCCAGGGATTACCTCGTAGGATGTGGGCAAAGACTTTCTCCGTTGTTCACAATTGAATCATCTCACAAACAAATCACTTACAGCAGTTTCTTTAGCCTGGGGTCTTGTATCTCCTAAAATTGTATGCACACACCTGGGACTGTGTACAGCAATGCTTTTCTTTTGGGGGCAGGGCCCAGAGCTTCCCAAAGACTTGCAGTCTCTTAATTGTTCCCCATGACCACTGCCATACTTAAAAACCTACTTGAAATGTTTATTTGTTGTTTTTTGAAGTCAATCACAATGATTCAGGTAGTGTTTTATGATTATGTATAAATTTAGAGCTATGTTATCCAATATGGTAGCCACTAACCATCTGTGGTTACTAAGTACTTGAAAAATGGCTAATCTGAATCAAATTATGCTGTATATGTAAAATACATAGCAATTTCAAAGACAGAACAAAAATGGTAAAATATCTCATTATGTGGATTTTTATGTGGATTACATGTTGAAATGATCATTTTGATTATATTAAGTTCAATATAATATTAAAATTAATTTCACCTGTGAATACTAGAAACACTATTACAGGTGATTTTTGAATTATATTTCTACTAGCTACTGCTGGCCTACAATGTAAAATTCTACATATTACATAGATTTAAAAAAACTAAATTTTTCAATAAGGCACCTATCCTTAGAGGGAAGGGAACAGAACAAAAACGGGCCCGGCACTGAGAAAAATGTTCCATCCATATTTTCTCACTAGAGTCGCACAACTCCCCTGTGAGGAAGTTAATAATTGGCTAAGAGAATTACCTGATAAAATGGAAAATCTCACAATCATTTCGTTTGACTTTAATACGTAAATCAACAATGGCAGTCCATTATTTTAACAGTAGCAATTTCTTATGCCTATAATCCCAGCACTTTGGGAGGCTGAGGCAGGAGGATCACTTGAACCTAGGAGTTCGAGACCAGCCTGGGCAACAGGGTCAGGCCACCCCATCTTCACAAAAATAAACAAACAAACAAATAAATAAATAATTGAGACGGGTGTGGTGGTACACACCTGTGGTTCCAGCTACTTGTGAGGCTGAGGTGGGAGGATAGCTTGAACCCAGGAGTTTGAGGCTGCAGTGAGCCATGTTCACACCACTGCATTCCAGTCTGGGTGACAGTGTGAGACCCTGTCTCAGAAATAAATAGATAAATAAATAAATAAATGGAAATGAAAAAACCCCATTAAACTAAATTAGTATAAAATTAGTAATTAGTAATAGATTAATATATAAATGGGTAATTAGTAATAAAATTAGAATAGACTTATTCTAGTTTAATATAACATACTAATAGTAGTATACCACTAATTACGTTATATTAGTAGTATAATGCTAACAATGAGTGAATATGCTAAAAATGGAGTGCAGTGGTTATATTCCTAGGCTCAAGAGTCAGGCATACCTGAATTGAAATCCAGACTCCATCAATGACTACCAGTGTGATCTGGGAGAGTTGCTTAGGCTCCCTAAAGTACAGTTTCTTAATTTTCAGTACGGATGAGAGCATACATTGAGATAAATATGCATTTAGTAGTGGGCTTAGTTACATCAGAAATATTCAGTAACTATTAGTTGTTTATTATTATTCTTGCTGTCATTATTATGAGGTCAGACAGGCTGGAGGTTGAATTTCAATGCTGCAACTTTAAAGTTGAATCATTTAGGCATATTGCTACCCTGTGTGCCTCTGTTTTTCTCATCTGCAAAATGACAATAATTTTCATTTCCAAGAGCTCTTGAAAAGACTAGTGATCTCATTCAAAACACTTAGCAAAGTGCTTTTCATAGAAGAAGCAGTCTATGTCAGGCAGTTATTATTGTTTCCTAGATACAGTGACATAGTGGGAAAGTGCATGAGCTCTGACTTCCTGGGTTCAAGTCTTGGTTCTGTTGCTCTCTAACTATATAAACTTCAACCATTTTATTTAGCCTTTTTTATCGCCTCAGTTTTCTCAGTGGCTAAATGGAGTTATCGTGAGAACTAAACAAATTAATTCAATGTAGTGAGATGGTGTCTGGCACATAGTAAGTGCTTAATAAATGTTAGCACTTTTAATAGCATTGTTGTTAGTTTTTCATTTTTCATATTTTATTCTTGCTTTCATGCTTTTAGTAGTTTCTTTCTCTTTTGAATTCTTTTCAACATATCTTATGTACTTCCAGGGCACTCATGAATCATATATGAAGAAATTGATGACATATGGAACCAAAATAAATGCCATGATTTTGATCACTATGTTTATTTGATATCATAACAGATGCAATTTATAAAGGGTGTGGTTATAACAGACACATGGAGTTTTCAAGTTACCTATCATGTTCAAGTTAAGTTTCATCACAGACATGGTCAGGATGAATATTCTTCAAAATGTTAGAAATTTGTAACATTTGAAATCCAGCTGACCATGGCATATTACTATTGCAGAGCTGGCTAGAAACTCTCACCCAGATTGCCAAGTTGTTCACATAGGTGAACAGCTCATAGTATCCTCGGAATCTTTATCAATGGGTGTGATGGAAGTAATGACTAGAACTATGCCATATGTGCTTGTTGTGGAGATCTGGCTGAAAAACACCAGTAAAAAATAAGAAGTGAAGCTAACTCATCAATCAACAAATACTGAAGGATCACTTTGGCAGGTAACTTAAAAATTGCTTTGTCATTCCCCTTTAGATAAAAGAAGTATTTATCCATAAAGCTTTCTTGAAAAAACAGTTTAAAGGATTATGACTTTTCCATTTGTCTTTCTCGTTTTAGATACGCTTTTATTTTAACAAACTTGGCATCACCTTTCATCTTCTTGCACATTGAACACCCTGATGAGTTTTTTTAAATTTTTAAATTTTTATCTATTTATTTATTTATTTTTTGAGACAAGAGTCTTGCTCTGTCGCCCAGGTTAGAGTGCAGTGGCATGATCTTGGCTCACTGCAAGCTCTGCCTCCCGTGTTCACGCCATTCTCCTGCCTCAGCCTCCCGAGCAGCTGGGAATACAGGCGCCCACCACCATGCCCAGCTAATTGTTTTTGTATTTTTTAGTAGAAACGGGGTTTCACTGCGTTAGCCAGGTTGGTCTCGATCTCCTGACCTCGTGATCCACCTGATTCGGCCTCCCAAAGTGCTGGGATTATAGGCGTGAGCCACCACGCCCGGCCCCTGATGAGTTTTGTTTCCATGTCACCAACCTGGACATAAAATGCTGCTAACCTTCTTTATTATTATTATAGCATAGAGCATATACATTTTAGCCAATGAGATGACATTCTCCACTGAATAACTGGAAGAACTCTGTATAATCTGGTACAATGTATTTACTTTAAAGTCTAGTTTAATATAAACCATTTGTTAATACCAAGTTTCATAGTAGGTACTGGAAGCTCTACGGAATGACCCAAGACTCCATTCACCAGGTGAAGACAATTTCAGTGAAATACATTGTGTTCATGATAATAGCTTGTCTCAGTTTTAGCATATTGTTGATTTTGTTTCTTTTGTGGAAGTCAAAGGATATATGTGAAGCATTTGGGAATTTTAGTTAGTTAGTTGAGCCTCTGCTTCCAGACTCTATTCAGGTTCCAGTAATGATTTTGTTCGAGTTGGAGGAAATGAATTTTGATAGTACATCAGAAATGAAAAGGTAACTAAGCCGCTACTTTTTGTTTAACTAATTGCTTTCACTTCATTCACTTTTGTACTTTGGAGGGGGAGAATGTAGAAATTTATTCTGTTTTGAACAGTGAAAAATATTTAACACTGTTGTGTTTAATATGCTCAGATTCAATGGCATATAAATAGTTCTTTTTAGTGTGAATAGAAATTGTGATTAAGAAATACGTGAGTTTTGTATGATAACTTCTATGTTCCCTTTTCATTCTGTTTTGCAGTGGATCAAATGACATTCCTGTTTGTCTTTCTGAACAAAATAGTTATGCAAATGGGCAGCTTAAAATTTTAGTTTTATAAGACCATTTAATGCACTTCCCTTTAGGAAACAAAACTAAGTACTGCACCTAACTGTTGAAGACATCACTGAATATGTTCCCTGATCTGTGTGATGCTTTGAGAAATTCGTAATTCCTTAAAAATAAACAGGAAGAAAAAGTAACGACTTCTGCTATGCTCCTAAGACTGTGTTCTTTTTTCCAAGATGACCTTTAATGTTTTTCTGCAGTTTGTAGTATAAAATAGAAATAATTGAGCTTTAGCACACATGATTGCCTCATGTTCTAATGCTGTAACTCCAGGGCAAAAAGGAAACAATAGTTTAACTTTAGAAATTCCCAGGCTCTGGGCTGTGCACCCCTCCTTGCCACATCTGTGTTGTGCATCCTTCTCTATCAATCTCCTAGAGTTCTTGTGTCACACCTAAAAACTCCGGGCCTTGGAGAAGTGGTAATGAGTGATACAACTTAAAATATTACTCATCGCAGGAGTGGCATTTTTTTAAAGAAGCAAAAGTGATGAATTGTAGAATTAGAAGTTCTGGTGTCTATGATGCCAGAAAAGCAGTTTGAGGAAAAATTTGGCCCTTTTAGGGAGGTAGCATCCAATTCATTTGACTGTTAACAAGATCAGTTCCTCATGGGGATAGTTTAATCTTCTACTGAATCTAAGTTGGTTAAGCTTAAACATCTTATTTTAACTTAAAACAGGTTATATGTATTCATTTCTTGGTCTAAGGATAAAGTCTTTTCTTTGAGAATGTTACTAGCAATTGAACTTCTGGTTTATCTTTTTGCATAAATCATATCCATCATGTAGGAGCTACAGTTTCCTTTTCATTTTAAATAGAGAGATATCTTAATGACAACTGCAGAGGAATCTGAGGGAAGCTGGCTTCTGTATTTTTTCTAGTATATTACTGTTTTTCTTGTTGTTGTTTAAAGAGTTTTCTTGTTCACATCATGTTATACCAGTATATAAAAAAACAAATTGAGGGGTGATTTTTTTTGGTCTTTTTTCTTTCCAAAACATTTTATTTGGTTTTCACAGAAATGCCACCTTCTTTTGTTCTCACCTTGCATCATTGTTCATAACATTTAATGAAATTGCATAATGATCACCAATACAACATACAAAACTGGGCTTGGAAAGAAACACAGTAGACCCCTGATAAATATATAACTCAAATGGCAAGACCACACACCAGTCGTGTGGCAAAGAATAGCAGATTCGTTATTAGCATTTGGAGTGATAGGAAAAAGAGATCTGCTCTTCATGTATGTTAAATGGAGGTCAGTTAAAAGGTTTTCTTCTGTCTGTAAAAGCCATTGTCTCAGCTCATCTGGATTTTAGTAATGGAGTTTTGTATGGCAGTTTTCCAAATGGGCTCTTTTCTCCTATAATCTCAGAAGAGGTTTCTCAATATTTTCAAATTTTTCCCAAATATTTCTAAATTCTAGGAAGAAACAATGCCAGTACCTGCTGCTTAAAATGTCTACATTTTGGTTTAAGCAACTTTTTTTAACACAGACATTAGACTCTGTATATATTATATTATTCATATATAAGTATATATTGTATATTTATAAATTATGTAATGTCATGTAAATTATATAAATTTAAAATGTATAAAATATATAGAGATGACTATAATATAATCAAAAGAGAACTTGGAATTGAGGACTAAAAATCTGAGGTTCAAGTTTCGAACTTCCAATTATTAGTTGGGAGAACTTGGATCAGTGAGGTAACTATGTGCAGTCTGTTTCCCTTCCTGAAAATGCAGATAATAATATCTACCCTTAAGTAATGCATGAAATGATCTTGACAATTTAAAATGTCACAGTTACATGAGAGTACATGCATGGTTGTATAATATATAAATGGTTATGTAAGAATGTAAAAAGTAATATTGTGTAAAATGATACTAGCATCAGAAAACATGTTTAAATAGGTTCTCTCTCACCCTACCTCTCTCCATCCCTCCTTTTGTTTGTTTCTTCCTTCCTTCCTAGTAAACATTTTATTGAGGTAAGACACATGTGAAAAAGTACATTATTTATAATTGTGCTGCTCTATAAATTTTCCAGGATGAGTACACTCTTGTTACTACCACCAGATCAAGAAAGAGCACATTATTGGCACTCCAGGAGCCCTCCTCATTTGTCTTTTGATCGCTATAGAATGCATCCTCCTGTGGTAATCACTGTCCTGACTTCTAGTAGTATAGATTGTTTTTGTCTAATTTCAAACTTTATATTAATGGAATTTTCACAATATGTATTCTTTTGTGTATATCTTCTCTTGCTCAATATTGTTGTTGCATCACCCATGGTTTTGTATGTAATAGTAATTCATTCATTCTCATCACTGTACAGATTCCATTGTCTCAATATACCATAATTTATTCATTTTGCTGTTGATGAACATTTGTGTAGTTTCTCGATTGGGAGTTTTACAAATAGTGCTGCTATGCACATTCTTACAGTCTTTCATTAATTATAAGCATGCAGATCTATTGGGTATATACCTTGGAGTAGAATTGCTGGGTCATAGGGTATCCATATGATCAACTTTAGTAGACAGCGCCAAATGGTTTTCTAAAGTGGTTGTACCAGCATACACTCTCACCAGCCGTGTGTGGGAGTTCTAGTTGCTCCACAGCTTTGACAACATTTAGTGTTTTTCTGTTTCCTTAAATTTTCTGTCTGCAGACATTTAGCCATTCTTATGAGGATTTTATGTCAATATATATTTATTCATTTATTCTAGAAATTATTTAGTAATAGATGGACATTTAGCTAATTTATACCTGTCTTTCTTTTCTTTTCTATTCTTCCTCTCCTTTCTTCCTAATTTTAATGGTTATATTATTTTTGATTCTTCTGTTATTTATCTTTATAATTTTATACCATTCACTTGAATCATTATCTCTTAATCCTGAAATAAGATTTTAGAAAACTATTTACCTATAGATTTAGAAAGGGAAATATATATATGAATTTATGCAAATGCATCAATGAACAATAAAGCAAAGCTTATACTAAAAACTCCTACAAATCATAATATTAGTAGAAAGGCTGCAGAATTGGAGGATTTTGCTGGGGAAATTTGGTTTGTTCTACGCTGAGAGAAAGAGGGAAGGAAGAAAAGTGAAGGAAGGAAAAGGGAGAAGGGAGAGAAAGAGAGAAAGGAAGGAAGGAAGAAAGGAAGAAAAAATGAGAGGGAAGGAAGGAGGGTAGAAATGAAGGAAGAGGAAAAGAAAAGAGTGAACTTGTGTAGCCAGGTTCTCTGGCCTGCAGAGACTTCTGCTGGGAGGACTTGACACGATAGGTAACCATTGAAGATTTGTCAGCAGATGCTGCAGGGAATATACGAGATTTTTTTTTTCCTAAAAGGGAGTATAAATTTCCCATAACTACCCAGACAATTTCATCCACATAGATGGCCAATTTACTTAAACCAAGATAACCCCGTTATTCCTTTTCCTAATTAATAGTCATGGGTTTTGGGAGATTTTTTGCTTGAGTTACAGGAATAATTGTTTCAACTCTCATGCTTGTTTGGCTTCTGTGGGTCTCAGCCCTCAGGTCTGCAGAAGAGAATTTAATTATGACTAAACACAAATTCTGCATCCAATCTCCTGCTTTGTAGGTATTGACTAATCCCACTTCACTGTGAGTCTAGTCATAGTGATTAAGCTTTTAGTGAATTCACAAAGTAGTCACCCCAGATTCATTGAATACCCACCATTTTCCAATTTCTCTTACTATGTGAGGGTGCTGACTCTTACTTTGTTCCCCAATGCATGTAAGGACTTGACAGAAAAAGCCACACATTGTTTAGCTTAATAAAAGAGAAATTTTAGGGGACTTTAAATACCATCTCAAATACTTGATGATTCTCATGAGGAACACATGTTTAAATAGTGTGACCTTCCCAGAATTTAAAAGAAAGGTAGAAGGCTTGGGGTTCAGCTTAGTTTATAAGAATGGGCTTTCTAATGCTTAAAGCTATTTTACAAGGAAATGCTCTGCTTATGAGAAATAGGATATCTAATGTCAAAGGCTGATTGTGTAGGCAGAGTTAATGGTAGCTTGTTGGATTTTTAAAGTCAGATCTATTAATATCTGTTTCACTCCAAGATTCTATGTATCAATATGCTGCATTACACTGAATCTGAGATACCATCTATGATAAAATGCATTCTGATTTCAGCGAGGTTTACCCTCTCTGAAAAATTGAAGGTGTTAAAGTTGATGAAATATGGTTTATATTCTCTTATTTCACAAGAAGAGATTTTTGGATCAACATTACTTTGTAGCTTTGATTATTTTCTCTGTTTGCCCTCCCCTCTCATACTTTGCTGGGTTAAGTTAGTTCCTGGGTATACCTTTGGGTTTTCACGTCCTAGAGATAACCAAAGGAATAGATATTTCCTATAAACTCTTTTGCAGTGAAGCACATGACTACATACGTAGAGCAAATGGGGTTTGAAGAGAGTTTCTTCTGATTATTGACTCATTAACAGACTAGTAGAACCACGTAAACTTCAGATCAAAGAGTACCTAGGGCTAACAGAGGACTGTTGACATTTGATAGTGTGTTGAGATCTTTTTGTTGTTGTTTTTAGAATACTATTTAAAGTTTACTTTTCAAAATATTTCAAAATGTTATATTTTGATTGATTCATAAATAAAATTTATATATTTGCTTTTCATTTTACAAAGAATAGCTATTATTTAACAGTGTGGTAATTTTTGCTTTAATCTTATCCCATTAATTTGCACATTATTTAATACCTAGAGACTATGAAGAAAAAAGGTTTATGCCCTACTTCCCATTTGGCTTTTGAAATGTATTAACATCCATCTTTTGTAATTGCAGTGACTCTTCTCTAGTAAAGTTAAGTTGCTCTAGAAATGGCTTCTAGTGCGTATTCCAGAATTGGAATACTGGTGATTTTCAATGTGTTCTTAGCTTTGGTGCTGCCATTCTCCACTAATTTTGTAAAAAATATGATAGGCTTTCACTTTAGTCTTCCAGTTTCCAGCTGTTAAGAACTTTGGAAAGACAAATGAATATCAGAAGAGGAAAGGGTCAGTTTTCTGGTTGCCTTCAATCACATCTAATTTAGCCTCATGTACAGTTCCAAGACATTTTTGGTACTTGTCAAGTGCAAAAAAGAAATGCAGAGATCATCTTCAAACAAGATTTTAAAAACAGTGCTTTAAGATAAGGGCAATTGAAAGTTCATTTTTAGACCAAACAGCTAAAAAATATGACACATGCAGTCACTACTCATCATTAAATTTTTCTAAGTACATCTAAAAAACTCATCAGTTGCTCTGAGTATGCACTGATGTGCTGGAACAGTCTTTTATGACAGACATCCTTTATGGCAGGGTCATTTTCCCCTTCATGGGTGGATGTGGGTGAGCCAGGGTCTCCTGGCTCTGCGCAGTGAATGTTCTTGGATGATATGTCTTGATATATGTGTGAAGGCCTCTCTTAGCTCCTTTTAAGGAATGTTACTATTATACCTAAAGAGTGAACTTTCAAGGCATCCAGGTTAAGACACAGGCTTTTCATCTCTTAGGGAAAAAGTAAATATTTACTTTAAGGAATAATATGTTGACTTTTATTCTACCCTCTAGTTGGTATTTGGTTTTCATACCTGTGTAATTTTATAAACTAAGCATAATCATTTTGATTTGTTTTTGTGAGGGGGAGGAATCTGGACTAAATTACGGTATTTCCATGAAATGTCACTAATAATTTCAGATCCATGAACTTAGATAGGGAGTGAGAAAATGTGAAATGGAGCCTGTGGTTTTCTCATTAAATAGCATTGTGTGTTGCAAACATTATTTAGAGTCTCATTTTGTTTAATATGGGTGTGTGATTTCTAGACACAGAGGGTTGTTTAAAAAGATAGGATGTATGCCCTGTGAGTCTCTTTTACTTAAAACGGCAGGATTAATATTCATGTAACACTACACACAGGTGCACAGCTGTGGGATTTTAGAGCTCTGTATTCCATTTCCGTAAACTAGCCAGTTTCAGAACCTTTGCTTAATCACATTGACCACTGCAACTCAGATTATGATTTTTACAGCTACTGCCACAACACCAATTTTCCCACAGTATTTCTTACCCTCTTCCCTTCCCTCTTAATCCGCCTTCACCTTTGCCTCCTGAGAAGACCTGGCAATATTCAAACAGGACAGAGAATGCTTGATTTCAGAACAAAATGAAAATACATCCGTTGCCATTGCAACAGATAAGCAACCAGCCGGCCCTTTTCAACTGGGAGCGATTTCAGGCATCACTCCCTTTAATGGTGAATAAAGTCATTGTTTTCAGGTTTTGTTAATTTGTGATGCCCCCAGCTGCCCTCTCTCATCTGATCAAGGGCATTCCTGAACATGTGGACAGCTCAGTCTGGTAAAATAATTGACACAAAACTCATGAGGGCCAGCTGGCTGTCCTAATGAGCAGAAGGCAAAAACATGAAAGAACAACAAGGTGCTGGGGTCACAGAATACACAACACACAGGAGCTCCACCACGAATCTGTCTCATGTCATCCTCGCTGCTTAACCGCCCAGGGTGAGATGGGAAACTGAATACCCCATTCCTACCCGGGAGAGAGAAATGAGTTGATGTAAGAAGTGACAGCCTTCCCTTCCCAAGAATCCTCCTCTGCTTCACCGCCACAGTACAAGCCCTTGAAGGACCTTAATTGCTGATAGGGATGGAGCAGATAGAATCACCTTGGGAGTTTTAAAATATCCTGATTCCCAGGCCACATCCAGGCCAATTAAATTAGACTCTGAGGAATATCACCATTTAAAAAAGAGAAAGAGAAAAAAGATCCAGGTAATTCCAGTGTGCAGCCAAGTCTGAGGCCCAGTGGGCTAGTCTGAGCAACCTAGAGAAGAAATAAGTGCGGCGTCTGACAAGGAGATGAAGCTCCACTCTCCCCAAGGATACTTAGGAGCTAGTTGTTGCAAAGAGAAGAAAGGGAAGAAAGGGAGCAGGAAGAACCAAGTTGCCCCTTCCTGTCTTTTTTAAGTCAACTGGAGTCTCCACCCACCCAGTGTGGGTAACCTAGGCTTCCACCCGCAAGTCGGGTTGTGGGGAGGTGGGTCCCCAGGTCTGGGGGATTGGGCGGGGTGAGGTGACCGCTGGGAGCGCTACCCGGCGGCGCATCAGCAGCCTCAGGCGTGGGCCCTGCACTCTCCAGAGAAGGCGGCGGCTGCCGGGTGGAGAGCAATTTGGGGGCGCAAAAGAAAGCTGGCTCGGGCGCAGGTGGCGCTCGCAGCCCCAGCCCACAGTTGAGCCAATCGCGGGCGCAAGCGCAGCCTGGTGGCGGCGGCGATAACCCAGCGCGGGGCTCTGGCAGGAGCCGGCGGAGGCAAAGGCAGCGCCAACCGAGAGCCGCGCGCTGGCTGGAGGGAGATCCGCGGCGAGGAGCCGGCGAGAGCGCTCGGCGCTGGGAGGTTTCCTGGCCGAGGGAGGCTAACTTCTCATGGGGAAGAAGTGGAGGGATGCGGCGGAAATGGAGCGGGGCTGCTCCGACCGCGAGGACAGCGCGGAGAGCCGCAGGCGCAGCCGGAGCGCCAGCCGGGGCAGGTTTGCTGAGTCGTGGAAAAGGTTAAGTTCCAAGCAGGGGTCTACCAAGCGCTCGGGACTCCCGTCGCAGCAGATGCCGGTGAGTGGCTAGGGGAGAGCCCAGTCTTTGATTTCCTTTCTCCCTCCGCACGAGACTCGAGCCCTTTCCATGGTGCTGAACTTGCCTCCTTAAGGGTATGAGCCAGGGAACTTGTGGCGCCGCTTCTAATGAAAGAAAGTGCTGGGAGCTGTGAGGTAGGGCGAGAAGGAACGTCTTCCTTCCCTTCAGCAGGGGAGGGTCTCCCGACGTATCCGCAAAAATTGAAAACATTTTTGAGAGGCGAGGGGGCTCGCTGTTAGATCATAAGAGTTTTGCAGTTAACAGAGCGTGTGAGACGTTGTCGAGTGTATTGTGACTCCAATGTACGTTCCCAAGGGTCTGTCTGTGCAGCATGTCGAAGGTACTCGGCCTCCGCTGAATGAGGGCGGAATAGAAAGGGCAAGCCATATTTTTACTCTCTTAACACTTGCTTTTTCCATCCCACACCCCCACTATTTTAATGGGAGCGTTTAATTGTTTACAGAATGTCATTTGCATACAGAGAATAGCAAGAATATCCCAGGTGCTTATAATCCCACTGCTTAACATATACAGCGTTCAAACAACAGTTTTCCCATGTGTCAGCTCCTCTTCACTGTCAAATTAGTGCAATAAAAGCACTCAAGTGAAATTAATATAGGCATCATATGTGTGTAGAGAAGTGCAGTTGATAAAAAAACTTAAGCTGCATTTGCATTTTTAGTATGTGAATATTACGTTTTCCTTTATCCCAGAGGGAGAGAACTCTGTTCTAGAAGAGAGTGCAAAGCCCTCCTGTTGCTCCTGGGGAAGGAGGATACACCACTTTTAACTTCCCAAACATCATTAAGAATACCAGCGTGTATGTGTGTGTGTGTGTGTGTGTGTGTGTGTGCGCGCGCGCGCGTTTGTGTGTGTATTTGTTTTACATCCAAAGGGCTTGACAGCAGATGTTGCATATTGAAGAGACTTTGATTTAATTAAAAGAAATAATGGTACGTAAGCATTGATCCCACAGCGTGATTAATGTTACCCTGCTCTGTTTTTGGGAAGTCGTCACTGAAGGATAAAAATCCCCGAAAAGGAAGATGTTTAAACATCACTTCAACAGAATGTAATATAAACATTTAAAATTTTTGGTGTGTTTATTTTGGTTGCTTGTTTGCAAAAATGTTATGAAATTTCAGGTATTGTTCTCAAATACTTAATGTTTTTTGTGGGCAGGTTTTTTCATCTGAACATGGGTATGGCACACGTAAAAAAGGTGATTTTACTTCAGGTGTAGAAATAATGTTTAGAAATGTGGACTCGAAAATATTTTTTAAAAACAATATTAATCTGAAGATAGGTTTTTCTGAAATAAATTACGTGGAAAATATAAAATTCATGACATCTGTTTTTTATCAAGTATGTGAACTAAAAATTTAATCCTCTTTTTAATAGGATGTGTAAGCAATAATCTGAGGAACTTCTTATGCTGCATTTTTGATTCTGTTCAACAGGTGTGTGCAAAGTCTGTATCAGGAACATATAAAATCTTCATATAACTATGTTATAAGTTAGAGTAAATGATTGCAGGTTTGTTACCTAGAATAAAAATGTGGGAAAGAGCCTAAGAGGGTACCATGACAACCAGAGACATCTGGAAAAGTAACTATGTCCTCCTGTTTACTGAGGGTGATGATGGTGCTGTAGTTCTCTGTAGTATTTGTTAATTGAAACATTAGTAATTCAGTTAAAAACCAGTTAAGGCAAAAGTCTGTGATTATTCTCACATTGCATGGCAAATTTGATACTGATTTTATTCTGAAAACCTAATAATAAGTGCTTCTAGCTATAGTTTTTAATTATCAGTATTTTAAGGAAAGATAGTGAGGTTTTGTAAATTTTAGAACTAAGATGATGGTTTTGAACCAAGGTTTGATTCTATAGTTGTTAACAAAGAGTTTTGACTTCATTTGTGAGAAACCCAACTTATTTATGCAAACGGGAGGAAGGAAATCATAATGCTTATAGCAGACGTGCTTATAAAAGTTTTTAATCTCTAAGGTAAGATTTTTTCTCCCCCTTAAAGTGAGCTATGAAAAATAACTTAACCTATAAAGATTAAAGCAGTTAATATGATTAACGCTGCTTTTTATTTATTCTTATGAATAGGTAAAATATTCCATAATGTAGCTGTGAATCTTATTCATTATGTGTTGTCCCCAAAATATTGTGGTATCCATCCTGACAAAGAAAATATGAGGGGTTCACTCTTTCTTTTGAAGACAAAATAGAAAAATGTAGAAAAATTTGATTAATAGTAAAACATGGGGGCTTTCATAAATCTTTTTTCTTTTGAGAATATAAAATAATTGTTTTTCTTAATGTGATATTTGTTACTCTCTTCTCTGCTTTAGTTGGATTCTTGAAATCATTTCCAGTTAAAGTTATTCCCAGGGAATGATATAGTCCATGACTCTGTCCCCAAGGGGAATGATTGTATTAGTGTTTTTTTTTGAGATGGAGTCTTGCTCTGTCGCCAGGCTGGAGTGCAGTGGTGCGATCTCGGCTCACTGCAACCTCTGCCTCTCTGGTTCAAGTGATTCTCCTGCCTCAGCCTCCTGAGTAGCTGGGATTACAGGCACGTGCCCCCACACCTAGCTAATTTTTGTATTTTTTTTTTTTGTTTGTTTGTTTTTTGAGACGGAGTCTCGCTGTGTCGCCCAGGCTGGAGTGAGCGGCACCATCTCGGCTCACTGCGAGCTCCCGCCGCCACCACGCCCGGCTAGTTTTTTGTATTTTTTTTTTTTTAGTAGAGATGGGGTTTCACTGTGTTAGCCAGGATGGTCTCGATCTCCTGACCTCGTGATCCGCCCGTCTCGGCCTCCCAAAGTGCTGAGATTACAGGCTTGAGCCACCGCTCCCGGCAACTTTTGTATTTTTAGTAGAGATAGGGTTTCACCATGTTGGACAGGGTGGCCTCGATCTCCTGACCTTGTGATCTGCCTGCCTCAGCCTCCCAAAGTGCTGGAATTACAGGCATGAACCACCCCGCCTGGCCTAGTTTTCATTTTCACCAGCAACAAAGCATTGCATACATTGTAATTAACAGAAGATACTTATTTAGCAAGGAGAGTCCTGCTATACTCCTGGTATCCAAAAGTACTTTATTCATGATCTGAGACATGCTGTTTTGGTGTGTAAAGTGTAGGGGAGGTCAGCTTGACTTGGCGCTGGCAGTTAGGTTTCCTACCTACTTATCACTAAATATGTAGGGGTTTTCTTAGAGGTTGGGTAACTCCATGATTTTGATGCCAGTATTAGAAACCCAAAAGTTGCATTTCTGGCAGTCTCTTTGGAGTAAATGAACTCTTGATGCTCTTATGGAGTATGGGAGGCCTACAGTAGAAAATGTGTGCTATCCCTGCCACTGCCCACTTGGATCTGCTTCTGTTCTGGTGACAGGCAGAAGCAGCACTGCCCTGTGCAGTAGCTGAAGGATGGGGCAGCTGTTCTGTGCCCTAATAGTGGCATTTAAAATGCATGTTCTCAAGTTCTGGACCACAATAGTGGGTGTGTCTAACAAATCAATCCTTGTTGATTAGAAAAGACATTTTTTTTTCCCATTTTTGTAATTCAGTAAACATTCTTCTCTCCCCTATTTTAAGGCTTCATGGTTTACAACGGAAGCTTTATGAATTAATATTGCTTTGTTATAATCCATTAATCTAAAATACTAAAATTACACCCCAAATCATAAAATTCTGATACGGCAAAGTGGTATTTAATCATATTCATTCCTTGGAAATTTTCTGAGATTAGGTCATAGGTTATTTTTCAAATCTAAACTGTTTTTTAGTAAATGTAAAGATATTTTATATTAATTTTATAATTGTATTATTATGAAAGTTATACATTTGAAATTCAGATATCAGATTAAGCTTCTGGATATAAATGTTTTAAATACTGTCTGTGTTGAATTAGTCAATAGGTATAAAAGTAATTTAAAACTTCTTTGTCTCCATTCTATAAGATTTGGATTTCATATTTCTTTGTGAATTATTGTTCTTGTTATTCCTGCTATTTGTTTTGATTCTATCTGTATGGAAATGCATGGAAATCTATTGAAAGTTGATTCAGTAAGTGCTGTCCCGCATTACAAATGTCAGATGCTCACCACAGCATGTGTGTATTTTTATTTCATCACAAATTTTTAAATCAGAATATAAAGAAAAAAATCCAGCATTATTTTGGGAAAAAGAGAAAAAGAATTTAGATTTCAATTAAGTATATTTATCCTCTCCCAAATTGTATGCTCTCCTGTTCAAGCTTAATTTAAATTTAACCATACATTTATCTTTATTTACTTATTTATATTTATTTAGGTAAAATATACATATACAATTTACCATATTTGCCATTTTTCAGTGTATAGTTTAGTGGTAATAAATGGATTTATACTCTTTTTTTTTTTGCCTCTATATCCCCCTTTTCCCTTGCACTTAGCATGTATGTATTTTTAATTTTAAAAGGAGATTTCTCTTTCTACCCCCACAGCTATTTAAAAGCTTGTTTTCAAATATGTGCAGATTTAATTTAGTCTCAGAGTAAACTCTGTAAAAGGAAAAAAAGAAATGGTGCTGAGGGAGTAAAATGATGGAGGTGTAATTAGAGTTGTTTTTCAACCTTAGACAGCACTCTTGCTTCCACTAATGCTATAATTACCTTTATCAGCAGGTACCAACCACAGATTATCACACCTTGTGCAGACAAGTGGGCAACTGAGAGAGTGTGTGGAAACAGCAGTCAGTATGTAGAAAGCACAGTGCTACCAAGTAAGCAAGTCCATTTCAGCTGGTTACCAAAGCCACTCTTCTCACAGCTCTTTGAGATGCTGTGCATGCAGGAGGGATCCACAAACAAACCTACCATTCATTTCTGATGTTGACTTGCCCTCTTTGAGTCTACTAGGTAATTGCCAGTTTTCCCTGCTAAAAGCAGAATTCTTTAAGGTCTTAAAATAAATGAGGAAGGCGAGGCACAGTGGCACATGCCTGTAATCGCAGCATTTTGAGAGGCCGAGGCGGGTGGATCACAAGGTCAGGAGATAGAAACCATCCTGACCAAAATGGTGAAACCCCATCTATACTAAAAATACAAAAATTGGCTGGGGGTGGTAGTGCGTGACTGTAGTCCCAGCTACTCAGGAGGCTGAGGCAGGAGAATCACTTGAACCCTGGAGGCAGAGGTTGCAGTGAGCCGAGATCATGCCACTGCACTCCAGCCTGGTGACGGAGTGAAACTCCATCTCAAAAAAAAAAAAAAAAAGAAAAAAGAAAAAGGAAAGGAAAAAAAAAGCCAAGTCAAAGGTAAAACTAAAGTCAGAAAAACTCATCTCCCAACCAGTTGCCCATTTAAGGATTATGTGGCTAGTAGGTCCTTTGTGGCTATCATAGAAACAACTGCAACTGGGTGAAAATAATTCTTGTTTCCTTTTTCAGTGTCTAATATGCTATTGCAATGTCATTAAACCTTTAGTAGTTTGTTCTTGTTACACAAAGGGCTCTCCGGATGAAAGCAGAGCGAATCTCCTGCAGTGCTAGCCCATTACTGAATAAACCATTTCTTGACAGGTTGATTTTTGTCTACTGCCTTTTACTCACTCTGTTAAAAAAATAAAAAAGGGACAATGTTGTATTCCTCAGGAATACAGTTGTGTTTTCTTGTTATTGTGTTTTTCTTTGTGTGTGAAAAAAAGACCATTTTCTGATAGTGGTCCATTTTGCTGAAGCATTTCTGAAATAATATCTTTGTCTAGTAATTAATATATCACAACCAACAAGCCCCTCCTCCTGAACACAGTGAATTAAAATTTTTAATTTAGTTTCAGCTTTAATTTGAGGACCACGAATATGTTAGAAAATGCCTAATTCAAATATTTTAAGCTTGGAGGAGTAAAATATCTTTGCATTGTGGTGATTTTAAGTTTGTTTTCATTATTCCCAAAGATATTAGAACAGCTTCTCCTGCAATTAATTACTGAGATCTTTTAAAAACAATGGAATCATTAAAAATAACTTATAAATAGTGAGAAAACATTACTTTCATTTTGTTAGACCAGCTGTGATGGTCTATGTGTTGCTTTTACTTTTTATTTCATTTGCAAAGCCAAAAGAGGGCTGGTAAAGCAAAAATGAAAGGATTATAGAGAACAACGTTTAAAGAAACATTCATCTAACTTTTGTTGAACATTTAAGTGTTAGGCACAATGGTAAGTACTGGACAGCCTCTCTAATAGAGCTGATAGTTTAACACAAGAGATATGCAACGTGACAATACAGAGATACACAAAGTCTAGCTTTATAGTCAGAATACCTTGGAGTAAAGGTTAAAGTAGTCAATGCTTCTTTAAGTGTGGTGGTGGGAGGCTTGGAGAAAAAGCTTCTGAGACGTTGTGCCTGCTTCTCAAAAGATGAGGAAGAAAAACAGTCGCTTGGATTTTGCAGTTTGGAAAGAGGGCAATAATATCTTTCTGAGAGTCATTTTAAATGAACCATGAGGATAGATGTCAGTGCAGTGAATGGGAGGCAAGTTAGATGAGGAAAAGATATAACAACGACAGCAAGTGCAAATATTTGTATGGTACTTACTATGTGCCAGGCACTCTTCTAAGCACATTGCATGTGCTATTGTCTATTTCCTGACTTCCCATTAGAGTTCCACTATTTATTACAGCTGAAATATAAGCTCCACAAAGATAGGATCATTGTTTTGTTCACTGATTCATCCGTGAGCCTTGAACAGTACCTGGCACATAGTGAGCACTCAAATATTTCCTCAGTGAATGAATTAATCAATTAGTAAGTACCTTAATAAATATAATACTCTCTAATTAATATAAGGTAGATTTTAGGTTCTTGGCTATGGAGAGAAAAATAAATAGAGACAGAAATTTGTTTTTGAAAGATGAGAGAGATATCAGCATGCTTATTTGCTAGAGAAGGAACCTAGTAAAGAAGGAGAGTTTAAATAAGCAGGAGATAGAATAGTGATAAAAACTAGTCCATAGACCTGCAGGAGGTGGGGTTTATTTTATGGGATAGTTGAAGACCAATTTTTCCACAGAGTAAATACAGACTCCGATCCCTCTCTTTGTCTTTAACGACTTGCCTGGTAGAAATCAGACCTATGGTTGATTCTTTTGCAGGTTTTACTTAGTATATATTTAGTCTAGAATGTCAGTGAATTAATTCACAAGTTGTCATGCAAGAAAATATGTACTTTGATTGAAACTCTTGTTAAAAACTCAGAGATGGCTAAAATGCTATTTTGTATCTTTCTCTGACTTGGCCAAATACCTCAAGGGACATAAAAGATTTCCCAGACTTCGGTAAGGTAGGAATCACTCCTTTGGTTGTGCTGAAGAAAGATATCTAAATTCAGAGTTGACATGACAATCTGCCAATCCATGCATTTAATATAATGGGATTGTACATTTATTAAAAATGCCTCCCTGGAATACCGAAATTTGGACCACAAAATAGCCCTAAGAAAGGGAACACATTCCTGTTGATAACAAGCTAGGTTTTTGTCCTTTCTGAAGGTTAATTTTTCTAGGACTTTCTTGAGAATGGACTTTATCATGGTGAGATTAGGGAGGAAGGGCTCTGTTGAGTAAAAGTGTTCCCAAGAAGGCTGATGCCAACACAGCTTATCTCTCATTTCAGAGTTCACTGGAAAATTTCAGTGTCTTTTAGAAAACAGTATGGTGGTTTTGGAACTGAGCAGATCTAGATTGGAATCCTGGTTCTGTCCATTATTAGCTGTGTAGCCTTGGGTGAATTATATTTCTATGACTCTTTTCTCCCCAATTCTGTTAGGATAATCCTTCTTCCTTTCCTAGTGAGTTTAAGATTCACTTTAATATTTTGTTAATAAAGAAATGTATTTATTGTATTTATTTTTATTGAAAACTTGGTCTCAAATATACAGATAGTAGAAAATATGACAAAATAATCCACATAATCATAATACACATTAGAGATGAACAATTTACCATCTTTTCTTCAGTTTTTTTGAAATAAATAAAATGTCTTAAAAGAAGCTAAGATATCCCCATGCCATTTCCTTGGTTGTCCGGATTCTAATCTCTGACCTGAGCCAAAATTTTGCAAGGGGCAGCAGGGGTGTGGTGCTGGCTTTCCCATCTAAGACTGTTATTAACATTCAAATTAGACAGACTTGATTTCCAGCCTGATTCAGGTCATTCACTGGTTTTGCGACTGAATCTTATTGTCTTCCATCATGATAAAATGAAGGTGAAAATACCTGCCCCCAGGATGAATTATGAACATTAAAAGTATTGCTATGTATAGTTAATTCAGTGTCTGGTCAGAGCTATTCACTGAATGGAAACAGTTATGTAACTGTTGGTGTTAACTAGACGTGTTACAACACATGTAAAAAGCAGAAGTTGCTTTTGTTTGACGGGAAATGTTGTTTATAGTCTTTAAGTTTTCCGAAATTAGAATGTTGTTGGTCATATGCAAGGTGTGATATAAGACTGATGATTGTCCTGGGCTGGTTTTGAAAGTGCTTTAGAAAATAACATCAGTTGGTCTTTTCCAAGATGATTATTTTCTACAGCAGATCCTGGTCCTTGAAATGTCCATTCTTCTATGTTCTTACCAAAGGGAGTTTATTGACGTTCTTGGGGCGAAAATATAAAATCCATACTATATTGAAATATGATACTTTTTGCTTTTGGCATTTTTATTACTGGATTCTTTATGTATTGAAATAGATTATAGTCATAAAATTAATCTCTTCATGAAGCTCAAGGACTTTGGGAAGGAATGTTTTTAAAACTTTCTTTTATTGTGGGATATTACAAACACATACAAAAGTAGAGGCAATGGTATAATAAACCCATAACCCAGCTTTCATAATGATCAAATCATGACAAATCAATCTTGCTTCATCTTTATCCCTATTTTCTATTTATTCTCTCCCCTACTAGATTATTTGTAAGCAGGTCTTAGGTATTACATCACTTCCTTTAAAAATATTTATTTATTTTTTTGAGGCAGAGTCTCACTCTGTCACCCAGGCTGGGGTGCAGTGGCACAATCACTACTGACGGCAGCCTCAACCTCCCAGGCTCAGGTGATTCTCCTACCTCAGCCTTCCAAGTAGCTGGGACTACAGGCATGCACCGCCGCACCCTGCTAATTTTTATCTTTTTTTTTGTGGAGAAGGGGTTTCACCACATTGCCCAGGCTGGTCTCAAACTCCTGGGCTCAAGCAATCCTTCCACCTCAGCCTTCCAAAGTGCTAGGATTACAGGCATGAGCCTCTACAACCGCCCAGGACTCTTTATTAAAACAAAACTACAACACTATTATCAAATTAAAAAAACAAACTTCTTAATATCCACAGGTATTGAATTAGAATGGTATTTCCTTGATTACCTCATAATTCTGTTTGATTAGAATCCAACTGTAGTGGATACCTTATAGTTTTCCTTTTTAGTCTATAGTTTCCCCTCTCCTGATCTCTCTTCTTTGGCTCTCAACAATTGTTTGTCAGAGAAATGTATTTATCCTGTAGAGTTTTCTACATTCTGTATTGTGCTGAATACATCCCAATGGTGTCATCTCAGATGTTTCTCTGTCCATTGTATTTCCTATGAACTGGTGATTTGGCCAGTTGCCTAGATCAGTTTTAATTTGAGTTTTTGGCGACAATACTTCATAGGTATTCTGGCTGTATCTCATTTTTGGGTATTAGCCACCATTGGGGATAATTGCTTAGAAAAGGGGCTGGCAAACTTTTTCTTCAAAGAGCCAAATAGTAAATCTTTTGGGTTTTTTTCTTTTGGATTTTCACTATTTTGCCCAGGCTGGAGTGAAGTGGTGCCATCTCTGCTCACTGCAACCCCTGCCCCCTGGCTTCAAGCAATTCTCCTGTCTCAGCCTCCTAAGTAGCTGAGATTAGAGGTGCCTGCCACCACTCCCAGCTAATTTTTGTATTTTTTAGTAGAGACAGGGTTTCACCATGTTGGCCAGGCTTCTTTCGAACTCCTGACCACAAGTGATCCACCCACCACAGCCTCCCAAACTGCTAGGACAGGCGTGAGCCACCGTGCCCGGCCAATGTTTTAGGTTTTGCAGGCTGTAAGGTCTCTTATAATCATTCAATTCTTGCTGTTACAGCTCTTTGAAAAGCAGCCATAAGCATTATGTAAATAAATGGTCATGGCTGTGTTCTAATAAAACATTATTTATAAACACTAAAATGGGAATTTCATATAATTTTTACCTTATGAAATATTATTCTTTTGATATTTTAACCATTTAAAAATGCAAAAATTATTCTTAGCTTACAGGCTAAGAAAAACTGATAATGGACTGGATCTGGCCCTTCTTTGGAGTTTGCCAAGATCCATTATTTTATTCGGGCGTTGTAAAATAGTGATATTATGATTCTGTCTTTCCTTTTTCATTTATTAACTGAAATAATCTTATAAACAGAAACTTTCTTCCTCAACTATTTTCTTATTCTGAGTTGTATTTCTTATAATAAAGTCAAGATAAATGTTTGAGGCAGTTTTTAAAAAGTTGAGCTAATAATAATAAGAGCTGTGTGGTGGCATTAATTTGTTAGTGTACTGTCAGGCCTTAGATTTTAATTGGGGCATTGTGTTCAGTTAACTAGCAGAAAATATTTGGCCCAGTAATTGTGGAGGCCAATTAAAGTATTATTAAGAAATAGAACTTGTAAAAATATATTGTCAAACTATTTCTATATTAAAGATTCTGCTTTCAGAATTTAAAAAAGTGTTGGACATTGTGTTAAGTTTCCAATGCTGCCATAAGAAACTACTACAAACTTAGTGGCCGAAAGTAACATGTATTTATTATCTCAGTTCTGTAGTATGGAAGTATGACATGGGTTCACTAGACCACACATCAAGATGTCATCAGGGCTGTGTTTCTGTAATATCTAGATGAAAATCTACTTGCTTGCCTTCTCCAGCTTCTAGAAATCACCCACATTCCTTGGCTTATGGTCCCTGTCTTAGTCCATTTTCACATTGCTGATAAAGACATACCCAAGACTGGGAAGAAAAAGAGGTTTAGGCCAGACACGGTGGCTCACGAGGCAATCCCAGCACTTTGGGAGGCCGAGTTGGGCAGATCATGAGGTTAGGAGATCGAGACCATCCTGGCCAATATGGTGAAACCCAATCTCTACTAAAATGCAAAAAATTAGCCAGGCGTGGTGGTGTGCACCTGTAATCCCAGCTATTCGGGAGGCTGAGGCAGGGGAATCGCTTGAACCCAGGAGGCGGAGATTGCAGTGAGCCAAGATCAAGCCACTGCACTCCAGCCTGGGCAACAGAGCAAGACTCCATCTCAAAAGAAAAGAAAAAAAAGAGGTTTAATTGGACCTACAGTTCCACATGGCTGGAGAGGCCTCAGAATCATGATGGGAGGTGAAACGCACTTCTTACATGGTGGCAGCAAGAGAAAATGAGGAAGAAGCAAAAGTAGAAACCCCTGGTAAACCCATCAGATTTTGTGAGACTTACTATCACGAGACTAGCAAGGGAAAGACTGACCCCCGTGATTCAATTAACTCCCGCTGGGTCCCTCCCACATGTGGGAATTCTGGGAGATAGAATTCAAATCGAGATTTGGGTGGGGACACAGCCAAACCATCTCAGTCCCTTTCTCCATTTTCAAAGGCAGTAAAGTTATATCTTGTTGGCCTTTCTGCTATCACATTGCTTTCTCTGATTCTCCTCTTCTGCCTCTCTCTTCTACATTTAGGAAACCGTATAATTACATTGGGCCCACCTGGGTAATTGAAAACCATCTCTTTATTTTAAGGTCAAATGATCAACTACCTTATTCCCCATCGACATGTAAAGTAGCATATTCATAGGTTCTGGAAATTAGGATGTGAACCTCCTTGGGAAGTTATTATTCTGCCTTCCATAGGCATTGAGATATTACTTTTTGATTTGTTAATGCTTTACTAGAAAATGTTATGGAGATGGTGTTGAATGATTCTCTCTAAGGTGTCTTTAAATCCATGATAAATACTCATGTATTTGGAATGAGGTTCTGCTGGTAGACAAAGGAACAGAATAGATGAGGTCTCTTGCACACTTTGGTTTTCTGAGTGTTGAATTTATAGTGATGGCAGTAGAAGAGGAGATTGCCTTTCTTACTAGTGGATATTCAGTAAATTTGGGTATGTGAATGTTTTGTTTTAATGAGCACCCACTTCCTGCAAGAGAAGGACTCAAACGCTATAGGAAAAAGAAATGTGAAAAAGACTTCTGAGAGACTTACTTGCTACAGAGGGGAGGAATGAAACTAGAATTTGGCATATAACATGATATATTTTAAGCCTATTAGATAGTAATTATACATATTTTATATATTATGACTATATTATTCACATTGTAAGTACACTAAACTTGTCTTAATTATATTATTAGTCTGCTAGAAAGTTTAATAAGATGGGTCAAATGAGTGAGAAAACCAATTGATTGTACTCATGAACAGATAGTGTAATTTTCAGTTATTGATTAATTGAATCGAAGCTGTACAGGTAAAATAAGTTTTTGAATATTCTTATTTAATATTCTCTCCATGGATATTGCGAAATGCAATTATTACTAGTTTGTAAATATTTTATTTTTTTTCTTCTCAATAAATGAGAACAACACTTAAGTTTAAATTTTGCATTACAGTTAGTTTTAAAATAGGGCTGTTACCATTTTTTCCTGTTATTTGAGGACATCTGATTTTTGATGAAAGTGTCTCCTTTGCTCCATAAATAAAGATTATAATAATAGATAATTGTTATATATCACTGTTAATAGGCAAGAAAGAAAGGTGAAAAATTTAGCACTCAGTGAGTACATAACAATAGCTTGAGGCTTCAAAATGTTAATGTCAAATAAGGTGAGAAGTTGAGTCTCCCTTTCTTTTCAAAAATGGGCTTATTTTAGGGAGGTATGGCTTTGTGAAAAAGTCTAGACAATCCTGACCTGAAAAACCAAATTACTGCAAGTACAACTGAAGTAGCAGGTAACCTTGGGTTATGTGTCTACAACACTCATTTGTATCTGTGGGAATGTTTTGAGCTTAAAATTGCAGCACTTGTTCAGAATTACGGAAAAATGAACAACCATGTTTGTAGATATACAGCTGATGGAGACTCTGTGCAGATGATTGGATATTGTATTAGTTTATTCTCATGCTGCAGATAAAGACATTTCTGAGACTGGGTAATTTGTAAAGGAAAGAGGTTTAACTGACTCACAGTTCAGCATGACTGGGGAGGCCTCTGGAAACTTACAATCATGGCGGAAGGGGAAGCAAACATGTCCTTCTTCACATGGTGGCAGGAAGGAGACATGCCAAACAAAGGGGAAAAGCCCCTTATAAGACCATCAGGTCTTGTGAGAATTCACTATCACAAGAACTCACTATCACAGTTACGGGGGTAACTGCCCCCATGATTCAACCTCCCACCAGGTCCCTCCCATGACGTGGGGATTATGGGAACTAAAATTGAAGATGGGATTTGGGTGGGGACATAGCGAAACCATATCAGAGATGAAGGCTTAGAAATTCTGCAATTGGTCACTCATGGCTGAAAAGAAGTACCAGTGAAGCATGAAACAGGAACTAAAGAAAGCTGAAGATTATATTCATAGCGTGGCAAAGAAACCAAGACAAAGACAAAAAGGCCTGGACCTTCACTTTTAGAGGCTTTTCCCTTTATCTTTCCTGAATAAGGATTTTACTGTAGTTATACTATATATTATTAGTATTACTATTCCAACTTGTGTGTATAATTAAGTTAATTGGTGAGTATTCATTATGTGTCTTTATTTGTTGTTGTCTTTATAAATTCTCTCATAAAAGAAGCCCTTCAAGATTTATTGAGAGAAAGTAGTATAATTGGACCTGACATTTGCTGTCACCAACACATTGCCCAGAGTGGGTCCCAGTTTCAGAGCAGGATCTATTCCCACTTTTTTGACTTCATATCACAAAGTCATCCCTGTAAACACACATTTTGAACAAATAGATAAACTCTAGAATTGTTTTCATTGTTCTAAATTATCGACAGCCATTTTGTGACAAAGAAATGAGTTTTTATGCATTTAAAAGCATAAGATACTCCCACACTAAATGCAATTAATTTTCCTTAAAAGATAAACAGTAATGATTCAAATTACCAAAGCCTAGGACAAAATGAGAATGATCTGGCTTACAGCTACAAAAAGAGCTCATTGCTTTGAAGGTTCGTCAAGTTATTGAATGTAACTATAGAATGCACTGGTAACAGTAACTAAAACAAGAGCTTACTTCATGTTATTAAGATCAAACATCCCAAATGAATAGGCCATGAAAAATGAATGCAGAAGGAACCAGAGATAAGCAAAAAAAAATGTCCTACTTTTGTCTCATCACCCATTAAATACAGTTAGGGGAGGGAAAACTTTTTTTTTTCAATCATACTGTATCTTGTATAACTGGTGCCTTTGGGTCCACTGATGGAGACAGACTCTTAGGCCAGTATGATAACATCATGGTCCTGCATTAATGTGAGCAGTGAGGTAATTCACAGGATATTGTATTACTGCGTAGTTTATGAATCATACACATTGTAAGACCTCTAGAAGGCTGGATGTTATTTCTTCTTCCTGGGTAAAAACTTTATAGGTACCAGAGTATACTATGTACCAGAGTATAATCTAGTCCTTTGGTTTAGGATCTCCTTCAGGACAATGACTGTATTTTATTAATCAGTGTATTCCCAAATCTTGCTCAGTGGCTGGCATGTTATAGAAACTCAGTAATTGTGTGGGAAGTAAATGAAAGAGCATAATGAAAATACTCTAGACTTTGGTGTTTCATATCCTGGACAGAGAGAGGATGAAGAAAGAGAGAAAAATGAGCATAATTTTGGCATTTATTACTACCAGTCTCTTTTAATGATCTCTTATGTAATCTTTCAACATCATTCCATGATAGGTTTTCTTTTGATGCACAAATCATGGGAGAAGAAATAAAATTTCAGAGAAGTGAAATCTATTTTAACCAAGGTCAGCTGGGAAAAGGTAAAGCAAGAACTCAAATATAACTACCCTTTAATTTTTTGTCAATACTCTACTGACTTGTGAATTAGAGGTAAGATGATAAAAAGAGTGTAAGCAACGTTAATGTGTGTCTTTTCCCTCACAAAGATGATTTCTTCTTGAAGTTGGCTTAAAGGTCACTATAGATGTAGGGACTAAGTCAAGGAAGTGCTTGACAATGAAACCATATTGTTTGCAGGCCTGCAAACAAGCTTAGTTTCAGGAGAAAATTATTGAATGAAAAAAATAAAAAAATAGGGCAATACAATTGTATTTACATGACCTAAAGACTTTATTTCCAGTATCTTTTCAATGTGCTGAATCATTTACGTATCCTTTCAAGTTTTAGATAAGCCATGGTTATTTCTTTATGTGATGTCAATCAAAATCAGATCTAGAAAACTTAAAATTCATCAAGTGAAACTTACAGAACACTTGTTAAGTGGGTTCTCTCTCTCTCTCTCTCTCTCTCTCTCTGTGTGTGTGATATCTACTATTAAGAATATGACAAGAGACAAATAAGTGTCTTCATTAGGAGTTTAATTTGAGGAAGTTATTACCTTGGTTTTTCTCAAGGTTAGAATAGAGTCGAGCCAATATGCTGTATCTTCAATATTTTTGATTGTATCAAATGAGTATTAATGTCCATAGCAATGACCCTCAATCAAGATACTGTACTCAGTCATAAGAGGATGGATTTATGTTTCATGCTTCCTACTTACTATTGTAAGAAACTGCATTCAGATCAGAAAGAGAAATATTCAGAATCAATGGGTGAAAGAAGAGTGGATGATTAACTGGAAAATCATTTAATCAAAACCCCTTTCACAAGCTTTTTTTTTTTTTTTTTTGAGATGGAGTCTCACCCTCTTGCCCAGGTTGGAGTGCAGTGGCATGATCTCGGCTCACTGCAACCTCCGCTTCTTGAGTTCAAGCGATTCCCCTGTCTCAACCGCCCAGCAGCTGAGGCTACAGGTGCACCCCACCATCCCCAGCTAATTTTTGTATTTTTAGTAGAGATGGGGTTTCACCATATTGGCCAGGCTGGTCTTGAACTCCTGACCTCGTGACCCACCCGCCTTGGCCTCCCAAAGTGCTGGGATTACAGGTGTGAGCCACTGTACCCGACCACCAGCATTCTTATTTAATCTCAGTCTGTATGCTTATGAAAAGTATAAGACTACCTCTTTACAGCCAAGTATATTTAAAATCTAATTAGGACAGGTTGCCTTTTGCTGCTAATATAAGTGGTGACCATATAATTGGATAATTTCCATCCATTCTTTCCCGTCTTGTAGGGATATAAGAGAAGCAAAATGTGCTGACTCTCTTCATTTGTTATGAGAAGAGGCGGAAAAATGAATATTTGATGTATGCTTAGTATTTTGTTAAGCTTTTTTTGTTTATAAAACTTTCATATTTCATATGTGTTATCTCATTCAATTTATACAACAATCTGATTACGTAGGTAACGTTTTCATTTTATCAAGTTCCAGCCCTCCTGGAGCTTATATTCTAATAAAGGCCAGCAGAAGATACACTGGCAAGCAAATAAATATATAATAAAATGTCTCGTGATTATAAGTGCTGTGAGGAAAAATAAAGCAAGATAGGGAGGTAGAGGATGAGAGGGGGCACCATTTGAGCTAGAGAGAAAGTCTATCTGATTGTTGCTATTAGGTAGATGTCAGAAGGAAGTGAGGGAGCAAGCCATGGAGATACTAAATGAGGGAAAGAACATTCCATGCAGAATGAACTGCAAGTACAAGCGTCCCGAGGCAGGGGCATGCCTGATGTGTTTGAGGAACAAGAAGGCAGCCGAAGAGGCTGGAGCTGTCAGCCTGGAAAAGAGGGGTAGGAGAGAGAGATTTGAACCTAGTTCTGACTCCAAACCTATGTACACAAATGCTCCACTCAGTCTATGAATTGGGGGACAGTGTAGCAATTAGGGAAAGATTAGGGGATTCCAAACAATCCTAGGCTTTGCAATATACACTGTGAGTAATGTAGGAAACCACAAACAGAACCGTAAAATGTTTTATTGAAGGCAGGATTATGTAGTTTGGCCTTTAGGATATTGGAAGCTGTGTGTTTGCAGATTCCAACTACACAGGGCAGATTCAACTAGAAACAGCAGTGACATGAGAATGTTAGTGATAGTTACCCATGTTGAACTCCATGTTCCAGAAACTGTTCTGTGAGATTTGTATATATTGAACCATTTATTTCTTATGACAACCTCGTTGTACTCATTTTACAGATAAGGGAACTAAGGCACAGAGATATTAAGTAACTTGCCCAATGTTATGAAGTTTAGGTTTGAAATCAGCCTGCCTGACTCTACATTCTGTAGTCTTAAAAAATGGAGGAAACAGAAAAAAATGTAGAGCAATTCTTCTTTTATTATTATTTTTTAACCCATTACTTTCCTGAAATATGGAGCAAAGATTGACAGGTGAGCTACCAGAAAAAACATTTACTCTTATCCCTTTGAAGAATATGAAAGAAAGTTGGGAGAAATGAGTTAAGGAGAACAGTGAAGATCTACTTTTACTCAAAGTATTTTCTCCTTTCAGTTTCCCTCTGGCCGATGACCAGGACAAAAATGAGATTAACCAATGAGAAACAGTATTGTGCAAAAATTAGGTCCTCAATAAAATGCTCTTTATATGTGGGTAAAAAAGCTGTTTCCTTTTTTTTTTTTTCCTTTGAAACAGGGTCCCGCTTTGTTGCCCAGGTTGGAGTGCGGTACAATCATGAAGTTCTTACTTTTAAATTAAGCAAATTCTTGAAACCTGGGTCAACTTGATGATTATAAGGTATTCATTCCGTACCTACTCAAGGGTTAAAAGGAGCCATGAGAAAGTATAAATCTGTTTTTGTTGTTGCTATTGATATTTTAAAAATTTGTTTGTGTGTTTTATGTTTTTCATTAGGCAAGGCTTTTAGATTAGTATCACTTGCAAATTGGCTGCTGAAATATGCCAGAAGCATCAGAATAAGTAGTTTAAGATTATATTTGTCAAGCTTGGTAGAGATTCATCAATGATATAAACACGCATACACACTCACAGTTCCCAAGAATAACAACAAAAAACACATGTCCAGAAATTCTGAAGAAACTCAGTGATGAAATGTAAAACTGTTCATCCAAATATGTAACTGATTTTAAACAGCCACTCCATTGGAGAAGGGTTCCCAAACTTGATGGCCATCTGAATCACCTGGAAAACTGTTGAAAAAAAAAAAAGCAGACTGGCTGGCGCGGTGGCTCCCGCCTGTAATCCTAGAACCTTGGGAGGCTTAGGCAGGCAGATCGTCTGAGGTCAGGAGTTTGAGACCAGTCTGGCCAAT